>NC_141874.1:52698483-53001514 GCF_056163025.1 Triticum urartu | reverse complement strand
GGTAGAGGATACCAACCACATTTTCTTCTCGTGCTACACGGCACAGTTCCTTTGGTCCTGTTTCCGCGAAACGGTTGGGGGCCAGTGGCACAATACCAACATTCCTGACCTGCTCGCGGAAATTCAGGCATCCCCCCTCGCTACAGGCATATTAGATGGTTTGCGTGGGGCTCATTGCCTGGACGCTTTGGACTGTCCGCAATAAGCTAGTCATCCAGAAGGTGCCTCTCCGGCGTGCTACTGACTCCATCTTTAAATTGTGTGATTACTTGCAGCTCTGGCGGCCGCTTAGCCGCCCACAGGACCGGGACGTCATCAGCACCCTCCTCGCCGACCTTCGTTCGATGGCCCTCCGCCTGGCGCCCCCGCTCCCCCCGCCACCTCCGGAGCCAGACTAGACACTTTGTCTCTCCCAGCGTGTGTGCCTTTTTGTTTTTCTTTTAGGGCTTGTTGAGCTGTGCCCTCAGCACTAACCCTTTCGTTACTTATTTTTCTGGAACTTTCGTGTGTGTGCGTGTGTGTTCTTGAACCTTGTTGGATGTTGGCTTGGGCATTTGCTTTATATATAAAGCGGGGCGAAAGCCTTTTTCGGTAAAAAGTGGTGCAAGAAGAAAAAGCATCTTCAGCAAGAACTTTTGGAACTTGAATCAAGTATCAATCAGATTCAGAAGCTTCCTTTGCAGCAGCAAAATCATACTTTGGAAGGCTCTCTCACTCTTAGGTATGAACAAACTCTTTCCAAACTTAATCAGTTTTACAAACAAAGAAGTAAAAAGGGTTGGGCCACGACTGGTGATCGCAATACTAAAAATTTTCACCAGGCCGTGATCAAAAGTAGAAAAAGGAATACTGTTTGTTCTGTTAAGGATGAGAATGATGTGATTCATTTTAAGCCTAGTGCTATCACTAATACTTTTGTCAACTACTTTAGATACATCTTCTCCTCGCCTAACAATGACATTAGAAGACCTTTTCTCAATACTCACTTGCCTGTCAATTCTTTGGATCCTACTTATTTTCTTCCTGATAAAAATGAACTTTTGCAGATTCTTAAAGAGATGAAGTTGAACGCTTCTCCAGGTCCAGATGGTTTTAATGTGGAATTTTATTTGGCTGCTTGGGATTGGATAGGGGAGGAGGTCACTCAACTTGTGATTAACATTTATCAAACTGGTATTTTACCTCCCCACATTAATGATACTAATATTGCTCTAATCCCAAAGAAGTTAGTTCCTCAGGTTCCTATGGATTCTCGTCCCATTAGCTTTTGTAATGTTGTCTATAAAATCATTGCAAAATCGCTAGCTAATAGAATTAAGCCTCATCTTCCGGACTATATTGATCCTGATCAGCAAGCCTTTATTGAGGGTAGAAGAATTAGTGACAACATTATTATTGCTCAAGAGATTACTCACTCTTTCTCTCTTGCTTCGTGGAATCATCATGCTTTCATGCTAAAAATAGATCTGGCTAAAGCTTTTGATGGTTTAGAGTGGAACTTCATTGTGTCTGCGCTTGCATGTAAAGGGTTGCATCATCATTTCATTAATTTGGTGCATTCGTGCATTTCTTCTCCTACTTTCTCTGTGCTTGTTAATGGGCAGCCTTCACATAAATTTAGAAGTTTCAGAGGCATTCGTCAAGGCTGTCCCATGTCGCCTTATTTGTTTGTTATTGCTATCAATGAATTGTCTATTGCTCTCAATGAAGCTCTTGCTACTCAAAATCTTCAAGGAATTTCGCTTGGACCAAATTGCCCTTCTATTCACACTACACCACAACACCTAATTAGGGGCAGTTAACTGCCGGGAGAAATACCCGACCAAGGGCAAAGAAACTGCCAGGAATTGAACAACTGCCGGGAGAATTACTTACCGGCAGAGAAACTGTTGGGAGAAGTTAACAAACGAGGGCACACGAACTGCCGGCAACGATGTCCACTTGGCAGGTCATCCTATCTGCCGGCCCAACTAAACTGCGGCTTGTTGTGTGCCGGGAACTTGTATGCCACGCGTAACCAAAGTAACTGGGCCGTTTCTAAAAAAACAATTGGGCCGAGCGCGCTTGCGCGGGAGAAAGGGCGCGCGAGATCGAAAGGTTCCTTTGGTCGTCGGCTCGTCGCCCTGAGCCCCTGACCAGTTCTTCCCCAAATCTTCCAAAACCTAACCCTCAACCCCTACCACGCCGCCGCCGCCACCACCAACCACTCGACCGCAGCGCCGGCTTCGTCCCCAAACACATCGCCGCCGACCGCCTAGTCGTCGCCGAGCACCCTTCTCTACCAAGGAAACCCTTCGTCGCTTCGTTCCCATCCCCCGCGCACCCAGCGCCTGCTTCCTCCAGAGGAAAGCCGCCGACCGCCCTCCATCCCCACCACAACAACGACCTCCTCCACAGGTTTCCTCCGCCGAGCAGGCCTCCTCCTCCTCAAGCTTTCTCCCCCGAGCAGGGCCTCCTCCTCCACGAGCATCCTTCCCTGAGCACTAAGTTGGGTCGCCTCCTGTTTCCCTCACCCGAGCAGCGGGCCTTCCTGTACGGCCCCTCTCTCGAGAAGCTCCACCTCCTCTACATCCTCCCCCAGGTGCAGCGCCGCCTCCTTGCTCACCGAGAGCACTTGGCCGGTGAGATTTCAATCTTTGCAAACTTCTGTTCCTTTTTTCTTCTGAGCAGTAACTAGAACGACTTCAGAAAGTGTTTGAGTTTATATGACACTACAGCTCTGAAGATAAAGACTAGCTTTGTCATCCGATAGCCCAAGTTTTGCTTATGGTGAAGAGATCTTCCATTGCAGCAAATGGATGCTTCAACTACATACTAAATCAGTGAATCCCAGTAGGGGTACTACATGCAAGCTTTGGGAAATTAAGTTTCAAGGTCGTGCTGCAAATATAGCTAGAGAACTTCTTTCTGTATATTTTTTTTCTGCAAATGTAGACTGAAAGTGAAGTAACGCTTCTAGAGTTTAATAGTTTTAACTAGTGAATGTGTTAGTTCTATGAAAATAGATATATGGGGTTTGATCTGGAATTTTCTTCCATAATTTTCTATTGCCAGTTTGCCACTGCTCCCAGTCATGTGATTCTGGAATTTAATGATCAGTAGTTGTCTATCATAGTAGAAATCCCTTCAATTGTTGCAACCTTTATTATTGAATTGAAAAACATATGTCTGATAATTTATTTTTCTAGAGTAAAATGAGAGCAATTGGTTTGTACCGTCGCCCCTACTGGAAATTCCATGGCATCATGACTTACTGAATTGCCAGATCCCCTGTTCTTAAAACTTTTTTTATTTAGCTTAACACTTAAGAACAAATTCATCCATAGCTACGTTCACAGAGATGGTAAATAGCTTAAGATGTGCTTGTGGTTCAGATTTCAGAAAAGGCCTACTTGCAGTGCCACGTGCAAGTAATATAACCCTGGTAGTACAGTACCTTGTCATGTAGGGCCACGAGTAATATAAGACTATTGTTTTGTTGCTGGTAATTAGAACGTTTGGATGCTCGTTGTTTAGGTTCTGCGTCTAGTTTGGTAGTAGTGCTGCTGTGTGTGGCTTAGTTTCTGATGTTTTGAGGTACCCCTGGAGGGGGACGAACTTGAGACATGTGATGTTTTCAGTAATGGAAATTGGGAGCTATGCTCCTAAGTAGATTTTTTTTTGAAGAATTGGGTCGTGGGGCTAGCTGAGTACCATGCTCTTTTCTCCTATATGTAATTCTTACAAACTGTTCCCTAATTTTCATTTGATGCTTTCACTGAATAATATTTTGGATTTTTTGTTTTGTGAGCAGTATGCCTGTTGTTTGTCCTCTCCACCAAGCAGCGTCGACTACTCCATACAAGCACATAAGCTTATGCTCTTCTGATTATATATTTACCAATGACTATTATGGTTGATAGCTTAAAAGTCTTTGCTTCTATATATGCAGCTGAGAGTGACTTATAAGTTCATGGCAAAACCAGCAACACGAGTACGCAACCATCAGCAAGCTGAGGAGGTAATAATCTTGGTAGTTAAGTCTTAGATTCAGTATTTTTCTTTTGGATACATGTTTGCTGCTATTTCAGAACATTGAAACTTATTTAGCATTTCGTTTCTTATATGCTTCATGCAAATAAAACTGCAGTAAACATATGAACCGAGATTTTGCTTGGCATGTGTATGTATGCACAGTCAGGCAACCGAATTGACCGAAGCACCGAGGCCCACCACTAACTGTCTCGTGCGTCTTCCATAAATTAGTTCCCATTTGTTCGCTCTGTGTTGCCAGCCAACAAACAAAAAATCAATTGTATTGATGAGATGGCGTGTTAATGTGATGAGTGGAAAACAGTGCCGTAGGCTGGCCGGCTGCCCCCCTGATTCTCGTCACACGTACAGGACGCCCGCCAGCTTTTTTTAGTGAACCTAGGTACTGTTTGTTGTTGCCTGTTGTCTCGCTCACCTCATGTATTTTTTTTCTTTGAGCATAACACGTGTTGTTATCTAGCCCCGCCGAGACAAAAGTATAGCAGCCATCCCATCCGCCATCCCATCCCGCCATCACATCCCGCAAACTGTTCGGCCTGTTCGGTTCAAAACCGAGTACCGAACCGACCGATCGGGGCATGATGATTAATGGATTATTCACGCAGGTTCCTGTCAAACTTTGCTATCAATTCTGTTCCCATATCCTCCGGCACGCAAATTCGCTCAAAGTCATTAAAAATCCGGGAGTTTCCAGGGAACACATATGGAACTGGGATATATGGGTTTCTACAAGTTTTGCGCTTCATGTTTCAACTAGTTCTAGTCAAAGCCAATTTCAGGTTTCTGGTTACAAGAAAAATCAGTTAACACTTAACTAGGTTTCAACAAGTTTCTTCATATAAACAGATTTCTGGTTACCAGCAAAATCAGTTAACACTTAACTAGATTTCAGCTAGTTTTAGATAGGTGTTGTTTTGCAATATGCTTGACCAAGGCCACCATAGTTACTGTGAATGTCTGCATTCAGTTAAACCTAAGATACACCCTTTGTTCTCAGGATTTTGTTAGCAGCTTGTTAATAATGCACTTGCCTCTAAATTGCCAGTTACCTCTGAGTTGATACATTTTACTGTCTCGAGATTCTTTTGGCATCCCTGAACAGTTTCTGCTGATCCAAATTATCATCCCTCATGTTATGGGCCTCAAAGAGCAGCTGAAAGACTAATTTAAGGTATGTAAAATCTTAACCATATCACGCATTAATGATCTATCAATGTGCTTGTTTTGTGCCCAGATCCACGATGCCAAATATTTGGCCAGGCACAAAATTTTACCCTGGCTTGGGTGGTTACAATTTTTTTTTGCATGCTCAATGCTTGCTCTCAATTTATTTTTACACCTTAAAAGTCCGCTTGTATGTATGCAGGTGCAAGTGGATAAGTCTAGCAAATGCAGTAATGTGACCACAAGCAAGTTGAGGAGGTAATATGCATCTTCAACTTTGATTTTTTGCTGTACAGTCCTCTGGTTTTTCAAATTTGTTTTGTGGATTCTTTCTTTTGTTCTAGGTTGACTTTCATATCAGATCTGAAAGTTTACTGATAAAATTAGTGCAATCTATTTCTTGGATGAGCTTGGACTATACAGTTTAGTGAAGCAAGCAACAATGTTACACATTCTTGTTTTGTCATATTTGCCCATGGAAGATTTTTGTATGTGAAGCGCAAATAATTTCTGCTTGATCTAATTATGTACGTAATAATCACTACTTGTTGTGATGATGAAGTGCATAACATTCAGAAGAGTTATATGCTGACGTTAAACTGCAGCACATCAAAATCTTTAATATGTTGATTTAAAATTTGAAACGATAGCACCATTTTCTGAGTTTCCGATTTGTTGCAGGTTTCTCAAGATACACAAGTTGATGGAGGTTTGGAAGATCTACAAGTTGCTCTGGAGGTTTTGAAGGTCTGACAAGTTGCTGGAGTGATGATATATATGTAATATGTCTTGTTTGTTGAACCTCCAGATATTGACAAGTTTTACACTGCTCATTTTGGTGGTTGTTTCAGCAGACAAGCCATTGTATGCCAATTTTGGTTGCGTGGCACGATTTCTTTACCTTAAACATATGTACTTTGCATTTTGAGGCATATAATGTCTATATATGTACGGTTCATGCATGTGTTAAAAACATATGTTTTTCGTCTATTTATGTTATTGCATGAGGTCTTACATGTAATCTGATTGAACGTATGTGTAAGTTGTGTGATCTGTCCTGACTGTTTGAACATAATGATTGGATATTTAATCAGGGATACTGCACATAGAATAATTTTGATTGCTTGTGAAAAAGCATGTGATGGCATATTACCTGCCGGGTAAATGTGCTTGTGCAGGCAGTGAAACTGCCGGTAAACTGCAGTTGCTAGCCACTATGATTCTGCCGGGTGAAAGTAAACTGCCGGCAGATAAAATGGTCGGGGCAGAAAAACTGCCGGGGATTATTTATCTGCCGGGACAAGTAATCCCTGGCAGCCGTTGACGTGGCAGTCCTATCTGTCGGGAAAATCTCTCTCGCGGCAGTTTATCTGCCCTCTTAATGGTGTTCTCCTGGCAGATTATGTGCCATTGCATTGGTGTTGTGGTGTAGTGTCATTCTCTGTTGTTTGCAGATGATTTGTTGGTTTGTGGTCAAGCCACTATTCAGGAAGCCACTGCTATGGCTCAGCTCATTCACCACTTTTGTTCTATTTCAGGTCAAACTCCAAACTGGGCCAAATCTGCCATTCTTTTTAGTTCTCGAGTTAGTCAACCTACAAGGCAGGAGATTAAGCAAGTTTTTCCTGTTTCCTCCATGGATACCAATTTCACTCATCTTGGTCATCCGCTTATTCTTCCTGCTAAAAATAGAACCGCCGCCTATAACTTTGTTCTTGATAAATTTATGAATAAATTGCCTGCTTACAAAGCCAATATGCTTTCTCATGCTGCGAGGCTTGAATTGATTCGCTCTGTTTTCTCTGCTATTCCTGTTTATTATATGGCTAACATCTTGTTCACAAAGAAGTTTATTGCAAAGCTCACTGCTGTCATTAGAAATTTCTGGTGGACAGGTGTTAGGGAGAATGATTCTACAAGGAGTCTTTGTCTTCGTGCATGGAAAGACATATGCAATTCTAAAGAAGAAGGTGGACTGGGCATAAGAAATTTGAAGGCTATCAATGAGAGTCTTGTTTTTGCAGCTGCTTGGAGAATTGCTAAATCCCTTTTTCTCAGCTGTATTTAGTTCTTAAGGCTAAATATTTTCATGACTCCTCCATCTGGGTTGCTCATTCTTCTGCTCCTAAATCTGCTTTTTGGGCTTCGGTATTAAAAATGATTCCTAAATTGAAAGCTCATTCTTTTTACCAATTAACTCAAGGTAATATCTCTATTTGGAGCACGCCTTGGTGCACCCTTTGGACTTCCATTCATGATCATCTCATTATTCAAGAACCGGGCTTTAGATATCCTTCTTTAGTTAAGGATCTTTGGCTCCCTGGACAAATTTTTTGGAATAATGAGCTTGTTCATTTACTTTTCCAGCAACCTATGGCCTCAATTATTCTCCAAACTGATATTATCAATGATGATGGTCTAGACTTGCTTTGTTGGGATCTCACTCCGAATGGCATTTGTTCTTCCAAATCTGCTTATAAGCTTTGTTTGCAGGACATTCATGCAGTTCCCAGAAATGCTCCTTCTGTTTTTCCTTTGGAATTGAAGAATCTTCTCAAGATGGTTTGGAAACAAAAACAGGTTTTGCCTAGGGTACAAACTTTTGCGTGGAGGCTTCTTAGAAGGGCATTGCCTACAGGTTTGCGAGCTAGTCGATTCTCTGTTCATATATCAAAAAACTTTTGTAGGTGTGGCCATCGGGAGGATGAATCCCATTTATTTTTTCTTTGTCCCTTTGCTCGTGCGGCTTGGTTTGACTATCCTTGGTTTATTAGGTCTGATGTTTTAATCCAAGGTCATACTTCCATGCATTCTATCCTTATTGCCTTGCTTCAAATGGGACATCCTAATGGTTCTATCTCTAACATTCTTAATTTCTTATGGTGTATTTGGAAGGCTAGAAATGATTTTCTTTTTGACAGGAAAAACGCTCTTCCTCATCATGTGCACATTGTTGCTATGGCCTTGTCCTCTGATTCTTATAATGACTTGCCTCATTTCTCTAAGATGCAGGTGATGCCACAAGTTCTTTATCCTCCTGATCATCTTCCTACGCAGGGTCGAACTCTTAAGTCGGATTTGCTCATTACGGGGACCAAAATATTTTCTGACGCTACTTTCAGAAGTTCAAAAGTTCCTGGTCTATTACAGGGAGCAGTTGCTACTGGAATAGGAGTCTATCTTGTTTTGCCTCAAGATCGTTTTGAAATCAGTGTGCAAATTCAAGCATTAGCTCCTCCCACTACTTCTCCTCTACATGCAGAAGCTCTGGCTCTTTCTTTTGCAGCTCAAGTGGCTAGTAAGCTCAATATTCTTCAGCCAACCTTTCTCATGGATTGCCTCTCTTTATCTTTGGTGGCTGCTACCGGCAAGATTGTGGAATCTACCACCCCTTGGAGCATCAGGAAGCCTTTGGCTGATTTCTTCAAGCATGCTAACAGCTTGCAACCTCGAGTGTTTCACATTTCTAGGGAAATTAATGGCATAGCACACAATGTAGCTTATTAGGTTCTTCATTCTAGGGTTGAACCTCAAGTTTTTGCTTCGCTTCAGCTCATAGACATAGTTCCTGTCCTGTGGTGTCTCTTCTCTCAAATTTTCAGGTTCAGGAGTTTGTAATTCACGTTGTACACTGTTTCTGAGCTGAAATGAATTTGGCGCTTCGAGCGCCGTTTGTTGTTCAAAAAAAAAATCAGCGGCCTGAGGATTCCCTTTCTGTTCTATTCGACTCTTCCATCACGTGGAGTCACGCAACGCCCAGGTCCCAGCCGTAGCTGCTGTCCGCCGACGCTGCCGTACACGCACGCACTCCCGCCTCGCCGCCGCTTGGTAATTTCCTTCGTAATCTGCATATGTTCGCCGCTGATTTCAATTCCGGGGCCCCCTTTGGCATTTGCTCAATTGTTCTCTTCTCAATCCTTTGCAGACTCTAGGCGCTGTGCAATCCCCTGTGTATTGTATTGTATACGCACACGCACTGAAGTTTGATCATCACTCCATCACGTATTGAGGTATATTCATATAATACTGATACAAAAAAGTTCCTTTGATTCCTTTTATGCATAGCCGGCAATGTTCAATAATTGATAGAACCATTTTTTTTAATTTTCAGCATTGTGTGTGTGTTATTATGAAGTCCTCCAGTAAGAGGAATTATCAGGTAGCAGCAAAAGGAAAAAGAAGGAAGTGGAGAAATTGACACACGCACAACGTGGGGGTATTCACAAATTTCTCAAGTGGCCGACTAATATTGGTGCTTCCACTACTTCGACAAACCCAGATGATGCGTTGGCGATGGTTGCCATAGTGGAAGAGCAACAGACTAATGGAAATTCGGACTCTGATCAGCAAGAAGAAAATATCAACACCAACACCGGCGATAACAATGTAAGTGGCTCTGGGAAATTTTTAAGGTAATATATATAAATTATTTGATACGCATACTGATGTTAGATGCATTGAAGTGTTACTGATAGTAATTTATATATGCACAATTTTTTAGATAAATTTATATATATACTTATATTATAATGACTTGTATATTAAGGTCCCCCAATTCTTAGTTCGTCCCGGGCCCCCGAAATCTCAGGACCGGCCCTGGTGGCGACGGCCTCTTCAGCGGCGTCGCCGGACTAGCTCCACACGCGGGGAAGGCATCTCCACGGGTTCCCCAAGGTGAGTGCGATGCCGAGGAGAGGCGGCGTTGAGGACGGCATCCGAGGACATCATCACGCTCAACGGCTTCGCCCCCATCATCATCGAGCTCTTCGGTACGCACGCACCACCACCCGATCACTCTTCCCCTCCACCACTCTCTTGTGTGTTGATTGAGTGATTCGGTGGCAGGTTACGCAGCAAACAGGTGTGCGACCAGCCGGCAACCAGCGGCGCCATCTCTATCCCCCGACACTGGATAATGACATGGCTAATGGCCTGCGCGCGGCGCGCCCGTCAGTGCCCGTGCTCCCAGGCCGGTGCGGGCCGCCACAGCTGCTTGCTGAAGGCGGCGTGCGGACTGCCTGGCACTAGTAGAAAAAGGGTCAAACGTGAAGCACATTAGTGCCGGTTTGTATTTGAGCCGGCACTAATGTATACATTAGTGCCGGTTCCAACGGCTAGCCGGGCCACTTTCATTAGTACCGGTTCGTGGCGAACCTTTAGCACCAATTCGTGCCACGAACCGGTACTAATGAGAGTGGTGGCAGGATGTTGTCAGAATGGGGCCCCTCCAGCCCCTTTAGTACCGGTTCTTGGCACAAATCGGTACTAAAGGTCGTCCTACATAAACCCTTCGTCCACCCGAGCTCGCTCTGTTCTTCCCCTTTCCCCTCTCCTCTCTGTTCTTCC
The DNA here is from genome assembly GCF_056163025.1 of Triticum urartu. Lineage (NCBI taxonomy): Eukaryota > Viridiplantae > Streptophyta > Magnoliopsida > Poales > Poaceae > Triticum > Triticum urartu. The sequence goes on along the minus strand of NC_141874.1, from coordinate 52,990,972 downwards.
CCTCTTCCTCTCGAGCTCATCACACATTTTGCCCAAAATTTGTCAAGATTTGAAGGCCCCCATCCATTCAAATGATCACAAAGGTTAGAAACTTTGTCCTTTCATCTCTCATTGCTAGATTAGCTCTTGCAATGCTTTATATAGTGATTAATTTGTGAGTTTAGTAATTTGGGAGGAATTATATATATATATATGTGCTAGTATTTGATTTATATAAAATTTGAAATCAAAAATAACACTTAGTTTGCATATGTAGGTGTGGTTTACTTAGTGCCTTCTAAATCTCCATCGTAGCCACCGCGATCGCCCGCACCGTCCCGTCGCCGGCACCACCTTGTGGTGAGCCTCTTGTTCATGAAATTTTATATAAAAATTGATGTTTGTGTGATTTGGATATATAGTTACTCGTATAATTATCTTACCCGTACGTTGTTTGTTATACATATAGTGCCATGGTTTTGATATCCGTCCCCGTCGGCCCTAGTCCTTGTTATGATTCGGATGTGGTATGTATATTCTCTTTTAAAACTAGTTGCATTTCGTGTTTATGACAAATTATGCCCATCAAGTTGACATATAAATTTTTTCTAGGAGGTATGTGAACCGGAAATTCCAACCGACCCTATTGCCGAGAGGTTAAATTTAGTTGAAAGAGAAAACGAGTACTTGAAAGAAAAATTGAAAAGAATTGAGGGGGAGAAGATGGAATTGGAGTTGCATGTTGCCGATGTCGTCGATGATCACAAGATGAAGATGGAGAAAATGCGCTTGAAGATTAGAAAGATTAGAAAATATGCCATCGATATTGAGGCTTGGTATCATTATGCTGTTGGATCCATTGTTACCTTAATTGCGATCTTGATCGTATTTGTTGTTGCATTTAAATGCTTTAGCTAGAGAGTTATTTGTTTGTTGCATTTAAGTGTTGTATGAACTTTATGTATGAACTTGTATTAATTTGGTCTATTCGGTGTTGTGTAATGAAGATGAGCCGGCAATGGATGTACGATGACCGATGCTCTCCCCAGTTCATTGAGGGCGTGCATACTTTTCTGCTTGCGGCTGAGGCAAACAAGCGGGCGGATGGTTTTATGCCTTGTCCATGTGCTCACTGTAAGAATGGTCATAATTACTCTACGTCAAGAACCATTCACGTCCACCTGTTTAAGTTCGGTTTCATGCCCCACTATAATGTTTGGACCAAGCACGGAGAAAGAGGGGTTATGATGGAAGACAATGAAGAAGAAGAGGACGACGACAGCTATCCTGGCCATGGGTTCCCTGAATACGATGATGCAACAATGGGGGAAGAAGCTGAGCCGGTAATGCAGGAAGAAGCTGAGCCGGCAATGCGGGAAGAAGCTGAAGAAGAGGCATCAGATGTGCTCGTTGATGATCTAGGTCGGACCATTGCCGATGCAAAGAGAAACTGCGCAAGTGATTTGGAGAAGAAGTTGCAGCGCATGTTAGAGGATCACAAAAAATTGTTGTACCCGAATTGCGTAGGTGACAAGAAAAAGCTGGGCACCACACTGGAATTGCTGCAATGGAAGGCAGAGAATGGTGTATCTGACAAGGGATTTGGAAAGTTGCTGGTAATGATAAAGGATATGCTTCCAAAGGACAACGAATTGCCCGAGAGTACGTACGAAGCAAAGAAGGTTGTCTGCCCTCTAGGGTTAGAGGTGCAGAAGATACATGCATGCCCTAATGATTGCATCCTCTACCGCGGTGAGTACGAGGATTTGAACGCTTGCCCGGTATGTGGTGCATTGCGCTATAAGATTAGCCGCGATGACCCTGGTGATGTCGAGGGCCGGCGCCCCAGGAAGAAGATTCCTGCCAAGGTGATGTGGTATGCTCCTATAATACCACGGTTGAAACGTTTGTTCCAAAACAAAGAGCATGCCAAGGCGATGCGATGGCACAGAGAAGACCGTAAGAAAGACGGAAAGTTGAGAGTACCCGCTGACGGGTCGCAGTGGAGAAAAATCAAAAGAAAGTACGGGAAGGAGTTTGCAGATGACGCAAGGAGCGTATGGTTTGGTCTAAGCGCAGATGGCATTAATCCTTTTGGGGAGCAGAGCAGCAACCATAGCACCTGGCCCGTGACTCTATGTTTGTATAACCTTCCTCCTTGGTTGTGCATGAAGCGGAAGTTCATTATGATGCCAGTGCTCATCCAAGGCCCTAAGCAACCCGGCAACGACATTGATGTGTACCTAAGGCCACTAGTTGAAGAACTCTTACAACTGTGGAATAGAACAGGTGTACGTGCGTGGGATGAGCACATGGGGGAAGAATTTGACCTAAAGGCGTTGCTGTTCGTGACCATCAATGATTGGCCTGCTCTCAGTAACCTTTCAGGACAGACAAAACAAGGGATACCGCGCATGCACACATTGTTTGGACGATACCGACAGTATATATTTGGCTAATAAGAATGTGTACCTGGGACATCGTTGATTTCTTCCGAGCAGGCATCCCGTAAGAAAGAAAGGCAAGCATTTCAAAGGTGAGGCGGATCACCGGACGAAGCCTCGCCACCGTACTGGTGCTGATGTACATGATATGGTCAAGGATTTGAAGGTGGTCTTTGGAAAGGGTCCTGGTGGACAACCTGTTCCGAATGACGCTGACGGACGCGCACCCATGTGGAAGAAGAAATCTATATTTTGGGACCTGCCCTATTGGAAAGACCTCGAGGTCCGCTCCGCAATCGACGTGATGCACGTGACGAAGAATCTTTGTGTGACCCTGCTTGGTTTCTTGGGTGTGTATGGGAAGACAAAAGATACACCTGAGGCACGGGAGAACCAGCAACGTATGCACGGAAAAGACGGCATACATCAGGGTCATGCAAGCTACGCTCTTACCAAAGAAGAGAAGGAAATCTTCTTTGAATGCCTGCTCAGTATTAAGGTACCATCTGGCTTCTCGTCAAATATAAAGGGAATAATAAACATGGCAGAGAAAAAGTTCCAGAACCTAAAGTCTCATGACTGCCACGTGATTATGACGCAACTGCTTCCGGTTGCATTGAGGGGGCTTCTACCAGAAAACGTTCGATTAGCCATTGTGAAGCTATGTGCATTTCTCAATGCAATCTCTCAGAAGGTAATCGATCCAGAAATCATACCAAGGTTACAGAATGATTTGGTGCAATGTCTTGTCAGTTTCGAGTTGGTGTTTCCACCATCCTTCTTCAACATCATGACGCACGTCCTAGTTCACCTATGCGAAGAGATTAACGTTTTGGGTCCTGTATTTCTACACAATATGTTCCCCTTTGAGAGGTTCATGGGAGTCTTAAAGAAATATGTTCATAACCGTGCTAGGACAGAAGGAAGCATCTCCAAGGGCCGTCAAAATGAGGAGGTCATTGAGTTTTGTATTGACTTTATTCCTGACCTTAAGCCGATTGGTGTTCCTGAATCGCGGCATAAGGGCAGACTGGATGGAAAAGGCACGCTAGGAGGGGAACAAATAATATGTATGGACGGACATTCTCTCACTGAAGCACACTACACAGTTCTACAAAATTCCGCCTTGGTGGCTCCGTATATGGATGAACACAAGAATTTGCTACGCTCCAAACAACCGGAGCGGTCTGATGACTGGATTATACGTGAACAAACCAGGAGTTTCGCCAGCTGGTTGCAAGCACGTACCATGCATGACACCTCTATTGAAGATGACCTGTACTTGCTGTCCCAGTTACCATCTTCGAATATAATGACTTTCAAAGGGTACGAGATAAATGGTAATACATTTTACACGATCGCCCAAGATAAGAAGAGCACCAACCAAAACAGTGGTGTCCGCTTTGATGCAGAAACCAAGACGGGAAAGGAAACATATTATGGTTATATACAGGACATATGGGAACTTGACTATCGACGTGGTTTGAAGGTCCCTTTGTTTCGGTGCAAATGGGTCAATATGACACGAGGCGGGGTAACGGAAGACCCGCAGTACGGAATGACAACAGTGGATCTCAACAATCTTGCGTATGCAGATGAACCATTCGTCCTAGCCAATGATGTGGCACAGGTTTTCTATGTGAAGGACATGTCTACCAAGCCAAGAAAAAGAAAAGATAAGGAAGCGAATGCATCGTACGATGAGCCAAAGCGGCACATAGTTCTTTTTGGGAAGAGAAACATCGTGGGAGTGGATGACAATACAGACAAGTCAAAAGATTATGAAAAGTTTGATGAAATTGCTCCATTCACAGTGAATATTGACCCGAGCATCCCGTTAAATGATGAAGATTTTCCATGGCTATGACGCAAAGGGACACACGCGAAGAAAAAGTTTCACACCCAAAGATCTGGGATGTGATCGGCTTAACTATCATCACTTTCTTCTGTGTTTCACACCCAGGAGGGAATCTCTGTAATAGTTAGGGTAGCTAGTTATGTGTTTTGGCATTTGAAACGCGAAGAAATTTTATGTGCAAGCAAATTCTTTCATGCATTTACTGATTTTTTCAGCTAAATGACCCTGAAATTGAAAAGCATTTCAAATGAACTCAGAAAAGGATGAAAGTTGGCATGGTATCATAATTTAACCCACATAGCATGTGCAAAAAAGTAGAGAGGGTTACCGCAAAAACTGGATGCACTTCGTGTACAAAATGGACAATCTGTTTCGAAATATCAGGGTTTCGGACGAAAACTCATCCGTTACAAAGGCATTTCATTTTTCAAATAACCTAAGCATTACCAAATTGAATATAATGATAAAACACACTAATATTAAACATAAGAAAAAAGAATCACTGAAAAATCTATTTTCAAAGTTAAGTTATTCACAAAAATAAATAAAGCAAAAAAATAAGAAAAAAAGCCCACCTACTGGGCCACAGCGGCCTGCATACGACTAGAAACCCAAATTCAAGTTGGGCCAGGATGCAGGCCCGCTAGCCCAGTAGGCCCAACAGGGCATCGCAGAAGAGGTAGGCCCAGAAGGCCTGCTTAAGAGAGGAGCTCGAGACAGCAGCAACGGCGGGGCTTATAAGCAGATGCGAGTGCCCCTCGGCTAGCGAGGTGGGACTAAACTTTTGTGCCCCTCGCCTGGCAGCGTACCCCCCTTTAGTACCGGTTCGTGGCACCAACCGGTACTAACCGGTACTAAAGGGGGGTGCTTCCCGCCGCTTGGCCTGGCCAAAACAGGCCTTTAGTACCGGTTGGTGGCTCCAACCGGTACTAAAGGTGCCTTCTATATATACATCACTTCGAAAAATTTCATTCTCCCTCTGTTTCTTCCTCTGTTTCCCCATTGAAGCACCGCCCGTCCCGATCGATCGACGCCGTCGCCGCCCCCGTCCTACGCCGCCCCCGTCGCGTGTCGTTGCCGTCGCCGCCCCCATCCTCGTCGCCGCCCTCATCCCCGTCGCCGCCCCTATCCCCGTCGCCGCCCCCGTCGCCGTCACCGCCCCGGGCCCGTCCCCGTCGCGCCGTCCCCGCGTCGCCGCCCCGTCACGCCCCGGCCCGTCGCCGCCCCGGGCCGTCGCCTCGCCGTCGCCGGCGCCCCGCTATGAGCTCTCCCCCTCTAACCCCTCTCCCTCGCCCCCGGTGGCCACCATGGGCGCCGCCCCTCCCCGAGCCCATACACACACACAAGCATGATGAACACACACACACGCACATTTCCTTAAGTTAATTACTATATACGTATTTTGTATGTTTAATTAGTTTAGATTTTTCAGATTATTATTTTTTCACTAGTATATATATGTATGAATGCATGTTAGATGGATATAATTAGTGTTTAATTAGTATGGAATTTTTTTATATAATGTTGTTTTTCTGTTTTTAATGGATGTATAGAAGTTGTTTTTTCTATTTTTAGTGTTAGATGCTTAATTAGTATGAAATAGCATATAGAATTTTGACATATGCCATGATAGCATAATTAGTGTTACATTTGCATATAGTATCTGTTGTCGACGATGCCCGGCCCGCATCCTCGCCGTCGACCCGTTCGCGACGACGTCCTGCTTCAGAGGACCCATGTCCGGGACTGGGCTCCGCCGGGCTGGCACTGGGAGGTGCTACCTTCAGGGGCGCGACGCTTGGTGAGGAACCCAGCCCCGGGTCCCGTCGTCGACCCTCATCTCCTTTGGTGGCATTCGCGTGGGCCACTTTCGGTGCGGAGGGAGCCGGCCCCGCCGGAGGTGGTACGTCGCCGTGTCAAGGAGGAGGACGAGCACGTCCATCGCTACATGGCTGCTATGGACGTCAGGTTCTCCAATACCTGGCAGGTTCTTTGGGGAGATCACCCGAGCTATAATCCAGTGATGGTTCCTTCACTTTGGTTGTTCACCGCCTAGATTACTCTCTAGTATTCGATCTTTATTAGCTAGCTAGTGATGTATTCGATATATAATATTCGAGATGATTTATTCGAGATTATATATATTATTTGAGACGATGTATTCGAGATTATATCTATTATTCAAGACGACGTATTCGAGATTAAATCTATTATTCGAGACGATGTATTCGAGATTATATCTATTATTCGAGACGATGTATTCGAGATTATATCTATTATTCGAGATTATACTAAATTGTTTTATATTTATTTTGGCATAGTTAAATAAAAGCTATGGCGGACAATACCGACAAAGAGAGAGAACAGACCATGTTCGATATCATACGCGGGCCAGATGATGATCAGAATGAAGAAGATTTTGACGGCTCCGAATTTCTAAACAACACCGGAGAGGGTGATATGATATTCGATCGCGACGACCGAGAAGATGAAGTCATGAACTACGACGAAGAACATGTTGATCCTGAAACAACAAACACCGGCGAGGTATATATATTTATATAAGCAAGAATCTGGTGATCATCGCATGTTTTAAATGAGTTGAAGATATATTAACGAATCGATCTTTCTTCTTTTAGCCATCCGGATCGAGCAAATCTTCAGGCAAAAGGACGAAACGAGGCCCGAACAAAAAGTTGAAGGAGGGTGTAAAGTACAATATCGAGGCCATCAAACCTAATGGAGAACCATTAGCGCCTAAGAAGATTGCGGACAAGTTCGTTCGTCAGTGCGGAGTTCTTGTGAAGGACCAACTCCCGATCTCCCTTCAAGAATGGAGAAAGCCAGCAAAGCCACGTCCAAATGTTACTTTTGTCGACGAGAATCAAAAAAAAACTGCTTTGGGATACTCTCATGGAACATTTCACCCTACCAGATCATTTCACAGAAGCAGATGTGCGGAAAGTCAAGGACGCTGCTTTTAGGAAGATGGCGGTTGCATTCAAGAACCACAAGAGAACGACGTGGGAGAAGTACATTAAGGGAGGAAGGAAGACTCCAGTATTCGAGGGGATACTAGAGAATCAAAGTGCTCATTGGGACGACTTCGTGAAATTCAAGGATTCAGAATTAGCTAAGAAACGGTCGAGAATAAACAAGAAGAATGCCGAAAAAAAGGATAAGTTCCATAAGCTGGGGCCAGGTGGCTACGCGGTGGCAATGCCTAAGTGGGATAAGTCTGAGAAAGAGATGGAGGATGCAAGTGTCACTCCGGTTACTAAGAGCTGGCCCCCCAGGTGCAGGACTTGGTTCTATGCGTATGGGGGGGAGTTGGACCCGAAGACAGGCAATGTTTCGACGAAGGCATGTTTGAACAGAGCCGACGATGCGCTACTTGTTGCAATAGAAGAGGCTCGATCGGGGGTGTTCCAGCCCAACAGAGAGAACGACGAGCTTACGCGTGCCCTGGGAAATCCTGAACACCCGGGAAGAACACGAGGCAAGGGCGCTATTCCGTGGTATGAGGGGTTTTCGGACTGGAACGCCGACTACAGAACCCGTGCGAGAAAGAAGATTGTGGAGGAGAAGAAGAGGAAGATGGAGGAGGAGCAGAGGAAGGGGAGTATGAACGCCTTCAAGGCCTAGAAGCAAGTCAAGCGGAATTGGCAGTTAAATTCCAGTGGCAGCAGGAGCAGATCGACTCACTTAGCCAGCAAAGGGGGTCTCAGCATCTGCTGTAGCTAGCGGATGATCCAGCATTGGATAGCACCGCCCCATCCATGCCGAGAAGCAGCGTGGGTTCCGCCCCGGGCGACGCACTGCTGGATAGATACCCCGTGGATGACATCACGGAGAACACTAACTGCGAGCTACACTTCAAAATGAAGAACATATCCATGAAGGTGGCAGACGCCGTTGCTTTTTCAAATTCCCCCGAGGCAACCTTCCATTGCAACCCGATTCCAGCGGGCTATGCTCGTGTCTTGGTTGATGAGGTGGTGGACCCATATTCGGAGCTACAGCTTGACATTCCTGGAGGTGACGACGAGCACACATTGGGAGAGGCCATACATCATGTCATCCTATGGAGAAAGGATTGCATCATCTTTCGAAGGCCACCGACACCGCGTCACCCGACTCCTCATCGAAGTCCACCACCGAGTCAACAGACTCCCGCTCCTCCAAGTCCACCAACGCGTGAGGCCACTCCTCCTCCTCCAAGTCCGGCAAAGTGTCAGGCCACTCCTCCTCCAAGTCCGACACAGCGTCAGACGTCCACTCCTCCTCCAAGTCCAGCACAACCTCAGGCCACTGCAAGTCCGGCACAGCTTCAGGCCACTCCTCCTCGTCCAACTCAGCCCCGTCAGCCGTCTCCGCCGCCTCAGCAATCGCAGAAGAGACACCCCGCAGCTATGGTGCGTAGCGGTACGAGTCGAGGTCATAGTACAGGAAGTACAGGCGGAGGCAAGCGATATAAATATGGTCCAAACCTCACTACTCCTCTTCCTGTGAGGGCTTATGATAGGACCGAGGAGCAAACCAATGCCATAGTGCAGGCAGAACTCGACGCCCATTTTGGACCGAAACCGCCACCACCGCCAAGGGAGAAAGTGCCTGTGGAAGTAGTTGACCACTTCATTCGTATGGCTCAACCACCAGCTCCTAAGCCTGTTGACACAGACTATGAGCGCCACATCAGGAAGTTGCATCGACGACGTCTACAGAAGGAGGCGAGCTCGAGCTCGAGCAAACAACAAGCAGCTGTCAAAAAATGCGGGAAAACCGTTGCCCAGCTAGGAAAACAGGCGGCGCAATCGATCCCCTCGCTTGTTGTGCCGCCAACAACACGTGACAGTACGCGCGCCCAATATTATTGTGGCCAACAGTTTACGTTCCCGAGGTGGGCGATGTGGTAATAACCCAGGAGCATATAATGCAGGCTGAAGAACTCAAGATCACTGTTGGACAACTCCTCGAGATCGAGGACATGCTTGGGATTACAGAGGAGGAAATAAAAGGAAAATATGTCCGGGGCCAACCTTTGGTCGAGCCAGAAGATGTCAACAAGCTCCCAACGAGAATGTATGAATTGCATCAATGGTACATGGACATTATCAAGAGATCCGATCGAGAGTCCCTCATGGTGTATGCCAAGAAGGATGATTACTACCATGAGAAAGCTGTGGCCGTTGAGTATTCTGAACTGTTTCAGTTATACAATCAAGACGCACTCGACAAATCTATCGTCAGTTGCTATTGTTTGTAAGTGATTTCTTTCTGTAATTTAAGTCTCAAGCTAGCTGTAGTGATCCTTTTGATCAATCATTACCTGTAATTATCCTCACTATATTCTTTTCTGTGGTATTATGCAGGATGAAGATGTATGAAATGAGAAAAGGTGGACGCTATGGCATTGGGTTCATTGACCCAAACACCGGTAATGAATACACATGGAAAATAAACAAGCATCATGAAAAAGAGGTAGAGGACAGCATGCTAGAGTTCTTGAAGCGCCTCAAATACAATGAAGATATACTACTTCCTTACAACTTCCAGTGAGTCACACTTTCTTGTACTACAAATTTTCTGTTTTTGCCTACTAGCTAGCTACATGTTTTTGCTTACATATGCCCGCTTAATTAAGACATGCAAACGTGTGTGCATGCAGATTTCACTGGATCTTGTGTATCATTAAAGTTGACGCCGGAACAGTTGAAATACTGGACTCGCTACTCAAAGCAAATAGTGACTATAACATCTTGTTTGGGATAGTTAACAGGTTATTTCAATCATTATTAACTATATATCTCGGCCTATTTAGTTCGTCATTTCATGATATGAACTATTTAATAACCCCTTTATTCATTTTCTTTGTCGGCGGGCAGGGCTTGGGCAAGGTTCATCAGCGTCACGGAAGGCGAATGGAAACCAAAGCTGAAATGGTTTCGATCCAAGGTAAGTAATTAAGTAGTACTAGCTAGCTAGCTAGCTGCCATCTCTTTAATTATCATGCTTGATTAATTATTATCTGATCAAATTAAATTCCATTCTCGTAATAAAGGCCCTGAAGCAGGCGCAGGGGACTGATCTGTGTGCATTCTGCGTTTGCGAGAACACTCGCATGATGGCGTCCGAAAGGAGCAGATCTCAAAGACAGGAATGGGTACGCTTGTCAAAACACTATTCACAATTTTTACACCATTATCGATATCTAGTCACACAACTAATACACATGCATATTGATCTCCTTCTTAACAGTTCAAAGAGGTGCGGGACAAGCTCCTAGAAACGGAGCGCGTAGAAGCACTTCAAGAGGAAATAGCGGGATTTTTGCTCGACCAGGTCATAAATCCGAAGGGAGAATACTATTACCCGCTACCGCCCCCATCGACCAGGTCATGAAGCACTTCCAATTGTCATCGTGCTCCGAAGGCACCAATTAGGCTAATGCCACTGGCTCCGAAGGCAACATGCATATGTAGGAGAAATTGTATATAGCTATACATGTGTGTATGTGTGAATTAATATGGTTTGTGAGACATTGATGATATATATGATTGGTTCTACTAGAAATTCTATTTATATATATATATATACATAAACACTATTCTGATCACGGGATCAGAATAATATTCTGATCACAACCCGAACTTCCCGAGTAACGCGCCTGACCTTCCCCGAGTACTAGGTTGAACTTCAGCTAAAAGGTGTCCAAATGGGGCTTGCGATATACCGTTGGAAAGCTATGAACACCAGTATCATCACCTAAGTTAAATTTTTGGCAAAATGTAAGCGGTTTAAGAGCAGTTTTGAAAATCGTTTTTTCTTCACACAAAAAACGTGAATCGTATTTTCGATCGCATTTTTAAACCGTTTATCGGAATGAGGCAAATAATATGGCGTTGGAAAGCTGCGGCAAAATCGCTCCTTCCATATGTTGAAAGTTTTCTCTAATTCCCTATGGTTAAAGCGTAATTTGGAAAATCGTAAAATTTCACAAACCGAACAGCCGACTTCGTATTTTCGATGTCATTTCTAAACGGCTGATCCAATTGAGGCAAATGATATGGCATTGGAAAGCTTATAGAATTGCGCTAAGTTTTCATGTTAAAAGTTTTTTCTAATTTTCAATGGTTTAAAATTAATTTAGAAAATGATACAAGTTCCTCCGAGTTCGTATTTTTTGAGCTAATTTTTTAACCGTACGTCCAAATGCAGCAAATGATATGGCGTTGGAAAGCCTGAAGAAATGCGAAACTTTTCTGTATATATTGTTTCTCCTAATTCATTAAGGTTTTATGTCAGTTTTGAAAATGGCTAAAAACGTATTTTTGCCGTAATTTCTATAAATTTGATCGGAATGGGGCAAATAATATACCTTGAAAAGCTAAGGAAAATGCGAAACTTTTTCATGTTGATGGTTTTCTCTGATTCCCAGCCGTTTTCAAGTAATTTCGAAAACGGCGGGATCATTTGTTCTGCCTTTATTGCGAAACAGATCCGCGAAAAATGCATGGCGTGAAGTACCTGAACTTCTCGGCGCGTGTACCTGAACTTCACTCTGTTTTTTCACGTGATTTTTTTGCTCGTAGGTCTCCATCCACTGCTCGTAGCTCTCCATCCATTCACCGGAATTGAGCAAGCGATACACCGATGGAAAGCTGCTGTAAACACGCAACTTTCCCGTGTTGATCATTTTTTCATACTCGCAACGATTTTAAAAGTTTTTCATCTGAAATTCATTCAGCATAGTAGTTGAACTTCATGTTGTTTTCACGTTGAACTTCTGTGACGTATTTTTGTTTGTACGCGCGCCTGAACTTCTCTCTGTACGAACCCGACCTTCGGGCTATCTTCGCAACCGTGCCTTCTACCGCGAGTTTTTTTTGGTTAGTCGTGTTCCATGTGATGTAAGTGTAATCTTTAAACGATTTTTACTAACTAAATACTCGTTTTAGATAGGAATCTCGCTCATAGTCGTATTTTGCACTCGGGTCGTGAAGAACTCGCGTTTTTTGCGATTTTACTGCCTGAGTTGTTCGACCTGAACTTCCCATTGTGCTAGGTTGAACTTCCCGCAACATTGCCCAAATAGGGCTTGCTATATACCGTTGGAAAGCTATGGACACGAGTATCATGACCCAAGTTAAATTTTTCGCAAAATGTAAGCGGTTTAAGAGCAGTTTTGAAAATCGTTTGTTCACACAAAAAACGTGAATCGTAATTTCGATCGCATTTCTAAACCGTTTATCAGAATGAGGCAAGTAATATGGCGTTGGAAAACTGCTGCAATACCGCTTCTTCCACATGTTAAAAGTTTTTTCTAATTCCCTACGGTTAAAGAGTAATTTGAAAAAACGTAAAATTTCACAAACCGAACAGCCGTGTCCGTATTTTCGATGTCATTTCTAAATGGCTAATCCAATTGAGGCAAATGATATGGCGTTGGAAAGCTTATGAAATTGTTCTACTTTTTCATGTTGAGATATTTTTCTAATTGTAAATGGTTTAAAAGTGATTTATAAAACGGTCCAAGTTACACCGAGTGTGTATTTTTGAGCTAATTTTTTAACCGTACGTCCGAATGTAGCAAATGATATGGCGTTGGAAAGCTTGAGGAAATGCGAAACTTTTTGGTATATATTTTGTCTCCCAATTCCTTACTGTTTTATGTCAGTTTTGAAAATGGATAAAAACGTATTTTCGCCATAATTTCTACAAACTTTATCGGAATGGGGCTAATAATATACCACCGAAAAGCTACGGAAAATGCGGAACTTTTTCATGTTGTTGGTTTTCTCTAATTCCTAGCCGTTTTCAAGTAATTTTGAAAACGACGAGATCATTCGTTCTGCCTTTATCGCGAAACAGATTCTTCGGAAATGCATCGCGTGAAGAACCTGAACTTCTCGGCGTGCGCACCTGAACTTCACTCTGTTTTTTCATGTGATTTTTTTGCTCGTAGGTCTCCATCCACTGCTCGTAACTCTCCATCCACTCACCGGAATTGAGCAAATGACATACCGGTGGAAAGCTGCCGTAGACACGCAACTTTCCCGTGTTAATCGTTTTTTCATACGCGCGAAGATTGTAAAAGTTTTTCATCTGATATTCATTCAGTGTAGTAGTTGAATTTCCTTCTGTTTTCACGTTGAACTTATGTGACGTATTTTTTTTTGTAATTTCTCATCCATTTCGTCGGTGTTGCACAAATGATATTCCTTTTATACAAAGTTCTCTCACAATAATTTTTTTTAACTTTCTCCGACCAAGGACTTCAACTTATAGCAACAAAAAAATTGAACCTTGCCTTTATTTCATTTTTCTCATATTAATCTTTTAGTTTTCCATTCTTATATTTCTTGCCTGAAATGCATTCCGTGTACTAGTTGAACTTCCCGTTGTTTTCATGTTGAACTTCTGTCACGTATTTTTGTTCAACCTCTCTCACAAGAATTTTTGAACTTCTGAGGGCGAGCACTTGAACTTCTAGCAACAAAACTTTTAGCCTTTTTCCTTTTCATTCTTTTTTCATTGTGTATTTCAAACGTGAACTTCTGGTAGCTATCAATCTGAACTTCTCTCAGTTGCATGAAAATATCTGAGATTTTTATAGATATTGAACCGTTCTACCTTTTCTATTTTTGAACTTCATTGTGTATTTTTTAGAAATGTAATAAACATTGTACAACTTCTTGGTTTTTTCAAACTGAATTTCTTGATTTATTCTTTAGTAACGAGGAAAATCAAGCTTCTTTAAATTGAACTTCTCTATTTTTGTAATTTGGACTTCTTGACTTACTTATTTTAGTGATGGAAAAAATCATAATTTTGTCATCAATATTGAACCTCTGTGTTTCTCAAAATTGAACTTCTAGTGTTTATTTATTTATAAATGGTGATAATTCTTCTTTATTGAATTTTGAACTACTCTATTTTTTTAAACTTGAACTTCTTGCCTTTTATTTTTTTTGAACTTCCTGTTTCTTCCTTTAATAACGAGCAAAATCTGAATCTTGTATGAAAATCGAACTGCTCCTTTTTTTTAATTTGGACTTCTTGGTTTTTCTTTTAGTAACGGAAAAAACACTAGTTTTTTAATAAACATCAAACCGCTCTGTTCTTAAAATCTAAACTTCTAGGTTTTCTAGAATGGAGAAAATCCATTTTTATAAGTTTGTTTTGAGATGCTTTGTTTTTTTAATTTGACCTTCTTTTAGGTGTTGTAACAAACATTGAATTTCTTCGCCTTTAAGATTTGAACCTCTAAGCTTTTTCCTGAAAGAGGGAATTCTAGTTTTTTTTATAATTTTCAAAATGAACATTTTTTTTATTGATGAAGAGATGCACATGGAAATTGGAAGTAGGAGGAAGGGTAGCACATTGTTTCCGTCTTTTGTAGTACTGGATATATAAAAAATGTAGCAGTCTTTGTAGTACTGGATATATAAAAAATGTAGCATAGTAGGCATTTTATTTTTGACCACCACAAAGAACGTGCATGTATCACTGAAAGTTTGTCAGCATGGCAACCTTAGAATACACATGTTTTGTAGCGCTAGGGCATCCCTACTAATAGGTTCATAAAAACATTAGTCTGCTGAAAACATCAACATTGCTCTACTAGTTTTGAATACACAATTTTGTTCAATCAACACATTGGCCTGCTGAATATATGCAAATTGACCTGCTGAAAATATACACATTGGCCGGCTGAAATGGTGGTTGGCAAAATCTAACTGAAGTGCTGCCCAGGCCAGACGGAGACAAGAAGCACGCGTGCACGATGCTGCATGGAATGGCGGCAGGGATTGGGGGAGGTGGCTCCCGGTGATGTGTCTGCCCAGGTTTTTGTGTGTTGGGAGTGCACACCCGGCACCTTACCACGCGGGTGGATGCATGGGGGCGTCCATGGCGGAGCACGTTCAATGGCAGCAGCGGAGACGACCACAGACTCGGTGTGGTGGCGCGCAGGAGCATGAACGGCGGCGCTCGTCACAGGCCTGTCTCTTCGGAGGGATCCAGGGGGCAATATGGTTTGAGGCTAAGGGAGGCCATCTCAATAGTACACAGGATGTAAGATCGCATACCCATGATTTGCATCCCAAAAACAACACAAAGATCACACACCTCGTTGCTGAACTCTGACATTCTTTCTGCACCTTATGTGACCTTCTCCCTGCCGTTATGCTGACCTTCTCCCTTCCTCTGTGGTGACCTTCTTCCTCCACAACGGAAAAAAAAGAAATCAAGTTCTTTCACCTAATGAACAAAATTTTCTTCAATCAGTAACTAAAAATGGGGTAACGAAAAATCTGCACAATCATTTTTACAAATATTGCCAAAGGTTGGAGGCAGCTTGAGACCATAGTAGGGATCAGAAGCCCATCATCTAACTTCTTTTTAGGCATCAGCAAAATGACAGAGCAAAATAACACGGTATGCAATCAAAATTATCTTATCGAAGAAGAAAGATATGGGCCTCATCCGGTTTGCTGCAACAGTGGGATTCGCAGGGGGGCTGAGGCATTGAACGTCTTGCTGCTGCATCGTTGAACGGCCGAAGGTGGTGGTGGCGAACGACCTGAGTGCTGCGGCGCTCGATGCGGTGGTGGCAAGATGCAGGGGCGGCGCTCGATGGGACGCAGCCAGGAGGAGGACGGCGCATAGACAGAATGGATCGTCCATGGGGGAGGAGGCTCACCGGCCGTGGGGGAGAGGAGGCACGATGTCCATGGGAAAGGAATACCACAGATGGGGGACGAGGCGTGCCACTGTTGAGGGAGGAGGCCCGCCGGCCGGGAGGGAGGATGGGAGAAGGTTGGCCGGCCGGGAGGGGGTGGGTTGGGGCGGGGAAGGTGGGACAGTGCCCTGGGCGAGGAGGCACGCGGCGGCGAGATCCAGGGAGGGCGGCGGTGGCGGCGAGATGCAGGGCGGCGGCGCGTTGTCGGGTGAAGGCGCGGCGGCGGCTAGAAGCAGGAGGCGGTGGGAGGCGATCTGGGGAGGGAGAGAGGCGCGCCGGGGCCGGGGAGACGGCGGCGAGAGGCGCTGGATCCAGGGGAAGGAGGCGATGTCGCGGTGGATCACAGGGGATCGGGGGAGAGGTTAGGGACGAGCGGTCGTGGGGTAGGAATGTTTTTTCGCAGCGGGTTGGGGAGTTCGGGAACCACCCGATCGCTATATAGGGCTCCGTGATCCAAATAACTATTCTGATCCCATGATCAGAATAGTGCTACTATATATATATCCTTCCATTCCAAAATAGATGACCCAACTTTATACTAACCTTGTATTAAAATTAGTATAAAGTTGAGTCATCTATTTTAGAACGGAGGAAGTATAATCCATCTCTGACCGAACAGAAGAACAAAAACATACCGCGGCGCCATCCCCATCATAGGACGCCGCCAGTCATGTAGACGAAATAAAGACAGAGTCTCAACTCTCAAGATCTGACTCTAGTGAAGCTCCAGAGACGCCGTCTATCAATGTCAACAAGACGGAAACATATTATTTCTTGTTGCCGATGACGCCATCCAGCAATCGGGGATTACAAAACCACCCCAAACTGTGGTTCCCCCACATCGCGGGAGGCCAGACGAACCGGCGGCGGTGGAAGACGGTAATAGTAAAAAATCGATAACAAGACTACAAGAGAAGACTATGCATCTACATGCTGACCGATGCGAATTAGAAACTGATGGATTGATCCAGGAAGAATAAATCTATCGGACTGGATCAAATCATCAGCAAACCTAGCATGTCCCTCTACCCCGCCGTGGTGCCACTCCGCCACGAGGATCACGAAGATGCCGCCAAACCAGCACCCGAAGAAGAGGGCCAGCAGCGACAGGGCGATCAGGGCGGCGTTCGTCGACGCCGGATGGGACTCTTCCAGCAGCGCCGCAGCGTGCCCGAAGACGAACATGAACGCGAAGAAGGCAAAACCCATCAGGGAAGTCAACATATGCCTGCTACACTCGTTGGGCTCCGCCTCCCCGGCGTCAGGGTTCTCGACGTCGACCATCGAGCGGGAGATATCGCCGCCTCGTCGACGATATTCCTGTATATATGTAGTTAACGTGCCGTGTGTCCGTGTCTACGTGCGTTCTTGCGTACATATCTCCGGCCGTACGTATACGCTTGATATAGTCCGGCCGGTCGGCTACACTGATTGGTTACGATTTGCAGTGTTCCGGTCGGTTTCAGGATCGAAGAGAGGACGGCCACAGGCAATCCGGAGGCTTCTATTATCTAGTCCCTCTGTTCCGAATTACTTGTTTTGAATTTGTCTAGATACGGATGTATCTAGACTTATTTTAGTGCTAGATACCTCCGTATCTAGATAAATCTAAGATAAGTAATTCGAAACGGAGGGAGTATACTGCTATTAGGTTTTGCTAATGGTCAGGTGCCTGAATTTTTAGTTTGTGACAGCCACTTTTTTCCCTTTGACTGTAGCATCCCAAAGATGATCCGTGTTGGCTTGGACTGCACCCTACATTCCACGTATAAACACTACTGGAATTTTTGTATACACCGTGTGCCAGGCTCTTTGCCGAGAGCTAAACTGCGGACACTCAGCAAAGTAGCAGACGCCAAGAGTGCCTCTCGGCAACAGGCGCATCTCAAAGTAGGCCTCGGCAAAAAGGCAACACTCAGCAAAAGAACTATTTGCCGATAGCCATGCAGTGCATGCATGGCAACGTTTTGCCACGTGGCACAGCCGGCCGCGGTTAACGGCACGATCACGGTTTGACTTCTTTACCGAAAGCAGCTCTCGGAACAGCCACAGTTGTTGATTATTTAGTCCCATCACGCCTATCTGTTTAAATAGTCTGATAGTAGAATTGCATTAAACTTTGGTGTTCATTGGTAAGAATATGTATTAATTTTATGATCTAACTGTGCCTTTACCGAGCGCCGCTCTTGGAACATCAACGCTTCCCGAGTGTGGCTCTTGGTAAAGATATGGCTGCCATCAAACTTCAGTCCCACCTTGCCCTAAGACAAGCAACAGAACATGTTTAAATAGTGGAATAGTCCGGATGCAGTATGCTTCGGTCTTCATTACACCCATGTTAAGAAGATGTACCCTCACTTTGAAACTTCACCTGTTTCGGATAGAGAAGATTCAAAGTGATAGGCCGTCTTCCTAATGATGGATGCCGGCGCTTTTTATTAATTCAACAGCACCATCTCCGAGCTAGTCTCTGGGTATCGAGAGGTTTGTGCAGGAAGTGCGGGTCCTGTTACTCCATTGGCCTCGAAACTTCTCGTGCTCTCAAAGTAGGCAATGCATTTTTCGGACACGCCTGCAATATTCGAGAAATTTATTGCTTTGATAGGGTTCCTGTCGTGGGGGGTGCACGATCACCTACGGGGCAGGGCCGCCCCTTTGTGGTTCGGTGAGGTGGATGGTCACATTGCACAAAGAGCAGAAACGATAGGGCGGCACGTCGAGGGACAACTCTCTTTTACCCAGGTTCGGGCCGCTTTGCAGCATAAAACACTACTCCTGCTTTGGTGGATTGATCACGAGGAAGACTAAGACACGGAGCGCTCTAGCCCGGCAAGGGTGCCTCAGGAAGAGCAAATGCGTGCATACAAGTGTTGGGGGGTCAAAATGTTCGTACCCTTTGGTCGGTTGCCTCGGGCCTCCTTTTATAGGTTAAGAGGTGACCACAATGGCAAGACAATCATTTTGGTGTGATTGGATAGCTAACAGTGCTATCATACCTAACTCTGACAGTTAGGACAAAGTGCATTAAATGCACTGCTAGGTGTCATGCTGAGGTTGAAGCCCAGCATGCCTGCCGCGCCGCTTATACATTTTCTCCTTATTAGCGTGACACACCATCTGGACGGGTGTCAATAAAGTTAATCTTCTCTCCAGCAGGCTGCCACGTACCTGATAGGATCCACCTAGCCACCTGAGAGCTCAACACCTCGCTGATAAGTGACTGGCGTATGATGAGGTGGAGCAGTGGTGTTCTGGTGAAGGTTTTGCCAGTGTGAAGCTTGCCGGGGGTTGCCTTGAGTCTTTGCTTCGACCTTGGTGGACCTCAGAGGCTTTGCCGGGGAGGGGCTTGGCCTTGGTCCCAGTCCCAGTCTCGACCCCGCAGGGCTTGCCAGCCTGGCAGGGGAGACCTTCCTGGAGGATCCTTTGGTCGCCTTTGTCTTCTTGATTTGCTCCTTGACCTCATGAAGAGCGGTCTCTCTGGCTCGCCTTGTATCAAACATTGCTGCTTGTAGTATGATCCGTCGGGCACCTGTGCGCAAGTCCGGGCAGCGAACGCGATCGATAGCTGCACCGACAGTTTCATCGCCAGAAATTGCAGATCAGCAAGGCGCCACATGAAATCATGCCCGATAGCGGAATGGAAATCCTTTGTGATGTCCTTGCGGCATGCCTAGGCCATGCACAGATGAGAGAGGGGCATTCCCTGCCACCGGGTTACCGAAAGTACCTCGGTGGCATGCCTGATGCAACAGTTGAAATCCTCGGGAAATCGTACGATGATGGAATTGCTCGAGAGCTGGCACGGTGTCATCACGTGGCCCCTGTAGGGTGTGGTAAAAGTTTGGGCGTGTTTCGAATAAACATCCCCTGAGGTTGCTTGTAAACTTCACCGTCCTCGAGCTAGTCTCTGGGTATCGAGAGGGACCGTCTCCGGTTTATGCAGGAAGTGCGGGTCCTGTTGCTCTGTTGGGCCTCAAAACTTCTCGTGCTCTCAAAGGAGGCAATCGCACGTCACGTACCACCCCCCCCCCCCCCCCCGCGCGCA
Organism: Triticum urartu; assembly: GCF_056163025.1. Lineage (NCBI taxonomy): Eukaryota > Viridiplantae > Streptophyta > Magnoliopsida > Poales > Poaceae > Triticum > Triticum urartu. Next base: position 52,970,903 of record NC_141874.1, on the reverse strand, counting down.
TTTTTCGGACACGCGTGCAATATTCTAGAAATTTATTGCTCTCCTAGGTTTCATCGCCCGAAACTGCAGATCAGCAAGGCGGCGGATGAAATCATGCCCGGTAGCGGCATGGGAAATCCTGTGTGATGTCCTTGTGGCATGCCTAGGCCCTGCATAAACGAGGGAGGGGCATGCCTTGCCACCGTGTTACTGAAAGTACCTAGGTGGCATGCCTGATGCAACCGTGGAAATCCTCGGAAAATCGTACGATGCCGGAATTCCTCGAGAGGTGGCATGATGTCATCACATGGCCCCTGTAGGTTGTGGTGAAAGTTTGGGCGCGTTTCTAATAAGCACCCCCTAAGGCCGCTTGTCAACTACACCGTCCCCGAGCTAGTCTCTGGGTATCGAGAGGGAACGTGTCTGGTTTGTGCAAGAAGTGCGGGTCCTCTTGCAAAGATGGCCTCGGAACTTCTCGTGCTCTCAAAGGAGGCAATCGCATGGCACGTGCCACCCCACCTCCTCGCATTTTTCTAACACGCGTGCAATATTCGATAAATATATTACTCTGGTAGGGTTTCATGGCCGGAAATTACAGATCAGCATGGCGGCACATGAAATCATGCCCGGTAGCGGCATGGGAAACCTCTGTGATGTCATTGTGGCATGCCTAGGCCCTGCACAGACAACAGAGGTGCATGCCCTGCCACCGGGTTGCCGAAAGTACCTTGGTGGCATGCCTGATGCAACTGTCGAAATCCTCGGTAAATCGTACGATGCCACAATCATGTCTTCTTCTCTCAAGTGGCTCATCATTCTCAAACATCTCCCGAGATCATGTCATTTCCATCCTAGCCCATCCTCAAATTCTTATCCTCGAAAATATTTATTTTTCTATTAAAGGAATAGTCATGTTTGCTCTAGGTTGTAAAGCAACCTATATTTCTGCCTTGCCATAAATTTTCAAATAATTCTCATAAATTCTTTTGGCAGTGTGTGCACGTGCGAATTTTTGGTTAATGTAGGGCTATGTCTTCTAGTTGAACATGTGTAATTTGTTAATATATAAAGGTACCACCAATCCACCATGGTAGCTAAAATAGACTAGACACATGATCACTAAGGGACAGCGCCGACGCCCATGGCAGGGTTGGACTAGCCTTGGCATGATGATTGAGGGGAGAGTATCTGGTGCTACCAAACCTTAGGTGCTACCGTGATACGGGCTCCTTAGCCGTTGGATTCCTAGATCGCCGAAAGGCCGCCACACGCACGAGGCCTCCCCTCCCCCCCCTCCTGCGTCGGCGGGCCGAAAAGTTGCGGATCTACAGTCCTTCATCGCGGGCCGCCGGATTTGGCTTTTCCGGCCGCTGGTGGCTGCGCCAAGCGATGGAATGGTCGGGGAGCATCTTCTGTAGCCCTGACAAGGTCGCATCGCCGCATGCAGGTACGAGTTCGTCCTCCCGCCGTCGCCGACGGTTTGCGGGCATGGATTCGTCCCGCCATCCACCGGGCTCGACGCTCGCGCAGCGGCTCTGTGGCTCGCCGATGTCGCTCATACAGTGTGACGACTGCACGCGGATAGTGCTACGGCTATCTTCGGGCACGCCGAAGCATCCCGGATGGGTGTTCTTCAAATGCGAAAACGGTGGGGTACGTGTTGTTTCCGTTCGGCTCATTTTGATAGCCCATTCTTTGATTCAATTGCGGTAGCTCATGTCGAACATCATCATGTGTGTAGGAAGATGGATGCTCTTTTTGGTTTTGGGAAGGCGAATACATTAATTTATTGATAGGAAGAAACTTAATAGACGTTGATGCACTCCTTAGAAGAATCAAAGGCAATGATGTGGCTGCATGTGCAAGTAGAGGGGAAGCAACGTCTACTTTTTTCGAACGAAAGATGAAGAAAAAAGAATGCAAAATCAAGAATCCACAGATCAACAAAGAATGCATGAAGAAGATATTAGTCCAACTAGTGGGAGCAGTTATGAAAGTTGGAAATCTTCTAAAATGCATACTTGTGGTTCTTGTTTTCTTTGGTCTTACTATTCTAGTAAAGATTTGGTGATGTATTATGTATCCAATGTTGTCGAAAAAGCAAAAAGAAATGCATTATGTTGGATCAAATGAAAGGTGCAAATTTAGGTTTCCGGGCCGGGAGGAGCTGCGTCAGATTAGACCCTACAAAGCCGACCTGTAAAAAAGCATATTTCGCGAATATTCTTTTTACGGACCCGTTATGCTGGGTCTACACCTGCGGCCGTCCATGCTGGCGCTGGTTTCCCCAAGTTGGTTTTCTTGCTAGTGTCGATTGGGCCGACTATTTGTGTGCGAGTGATCTCGATCCAGCCCATCCTGCTCCATTTCGGCCTCATACATACACAGATCTACATATATCTTCCCTAAAAAACATAGATCTGCATATTGGTTCGCTTGATTTATTACTGCTGAGTTGCTTCTAATTAAGTACAGTAGTATTTCACTTCGTTAATTGCTCTGGAGATACTATTATTAGCAAGCAATTAAGCGTGTGTGGTACATGTAGATCTCTTTTCTCCAGTCTCCAGCTGAGAAGAGAAAGGCCACCCGGCCGGCAGAAAAAAAGAAAAAAAGAAGGAAGGAAGAAAAAAGGCTGTGCAAGTACAGACCACGGCCGTATTTCCGATTTACTAGTATTATTTCTTTGCCTGTTAATGCGATCACTTTTTTTAGGCAAGTTAATGCGATCACTCGATCGGTTGGTGGATCCAATGTGGAAGCGGTTAAGCCCAGCCCTCGTTAAAAATCACGCCATCACTTCCTTAATACTACTAGCATATACGTATATATCATCCGACGTATTCATATTTTGATTCCTAAAGTAGTAAAGAAAAAAAATTGAAGCATCATGCTTTATACTGGTACATCCTTGGTACATGTGCTATTAATTATTTCTCCAGCCGACCATCTAATTTAGGATGTTTTTTTTTTTGAGGAAACCGCATCGGCGGCCCTAGTTCTTTTCCCGCATCGTCAGTTTGGTCCCAATTCTTTAAAACGGAACATCCAAGTCCTAATCTTATTTAGATGCTTCACCGCAGGTCCTAAATAAGTCTGGCCTGCGTTGACTGGTGCCACGTCGGACGTGGGGGCGTGCACAGCTTAACGACCGCTCCGGTGTAACTTTGCAGTTAGCCCCCGATCGACCGGCTCTGTCTTATTTCGCACCGTGGAATCATCGATACCTTTCTGTCTCGCGACATGGGAGGCGACCTGGCGGCGGCGCTGCTACTCCGGTGATGACCGGAGGCGATGGAGCAGCTGCAGCCACGGCTGGCATGGAGAACACGAGGAACGAGCCCGCTCGCAAGGGGCCGAAGCTCCGGCGACCAAACGATCCTCCTGCCCGCTATGGTGAGTAATCCCTAAACCTAAATCCCCAATTCGTGCAACCACATCATGGCGGTTCATTTGTAGGTCGAATTGGCGGCATAATCTGACGATTTGCGTACTATTTAGGTCCGCTTGAGGAGGAACTCACAGTAGAAATCAATTATAGCGGTTTTTTGTGTGGATTTGGGGCCGCGAAGAGCTATGTTGATGGCAAGCAAGCAAGATTTGATGGCTGTGAAGCAGATACTTGGTCACCTCTGTGGCTGACAGATTTCATGGAGCAGCTAGGTTATCGTGATCGGGATAAGTATACTTTGTACTGGCTTCTCCCTGGAATGGATCTCGGATCAGGACTCCCGCATTATAGACCGAGATGTTGACACAATGCATATGATTGTTGTTGTTCCTAAATTTCAATACTTTCAGATTTTTGTGGACCACAAAGATATGGATTTTGATGATGTTGTTGTAATTGATGATGTCGTGATTGGTGGCGCTCCTAGTTCGAGGAAGTACGAGCAGCAAGTAGTGGCAAGTCTCCAGCTAGGCAGCAACAACATAGCAATGGGCATGAGCTGAGAAGAAGTACGAGGAAGCTTGAATTGGAAGAAGAAGCACAAGATGGTTCAGATGATGACAGTGATAGTGAATTGGATGAAGACTGGGTTGATTCTGACAATGAGATAGCTGCCGATGATGATGATTTGTTTAAAGAATGGGTAGATGAGAAATTTGAGGCAAAAAAGAAGAAGAAATCCAAATGGAAGCAGGACAGTGATTATGATACAGATGAAGATTTGGAAGAGCTGCAAGTTTCAGATGTTGAAGCAGCTGATTCAGCAGAAGAAGTAGAAGTCGTGGACAAGCAAGGTAGAAAGAAGATGAAGAAGAAAGTGAAGTTGAGAAGGTGGAGGCCAGAGAATATGAGACAAGTGGAATTTAGAATTGGTATGGTGTTTTTGTTAGTGATAGAGCTTAGAGGAGCAATACAAGAATACATTGTGCAGCAAAGGGTAGGTGTACACTACAAGAAGAATGATTTGCAAAGGATTAGGGCTTGCTGTGAGCCAAAATGTCCCTGGTACTTGTATGTTGCACCCGACAGCAGGTCTAAAGCTTGGACTGTGAAGAAATATGCAGGCCATCACAATTGTGAAAGAGATTTCAAGATAAAGCAGTTCACGGCAAGGTATTTAGCAGCTCATTATGTGGAAAAATTCAGATGTGATGACAAGATGTCACTGAAGAACTTTGCTAGGATGATAGAATAGGATTTCAACATGACAGCAAGTAGAAGCAAGCTAGAAAGGGCCAGAAGAATTGCACTTAAGCAGATCCATGGGGATGAACTGGCACAGTACAATTTGTTGTGGGATTTTGCAGCTGAGATTGGAAGATCAAATCCAGGAAGTACAATGTTTGTCAATGCAAATGTTGGAGTGTTTCAGAACTGTTAATGTCACTCGATGCATGCAAGAGGGGCTTTTGGCAGGTTGTAGGCCCATTATAGGCATTGATGGGTGCCATATTAAGAACAAATTAGGTGGACTGATGCTAGCAGTGAAGGAAATATGCCCTAGAGGCAATAATAAAGTTACTATTTATTTCCTTAAATCATGATAAATGTTTATTATTCATGCTAGAATTGTATTATCTGGAAACATAATACTTGTGTGAATACATAGACAAACTAAACGTCACTAGTATGCCTCTACTTGACTAGCTCGTTAATCAAAGATGGTTATGTTTCCTAACCATAGACATGTGTTGTCATTTGATTAACGGGATCACATCATTAGGAGAATGATGTGATTGACTTGACCCATTCCGTTAGCTTAGCACTCGATCATTTAGTATGTTGCTATTGCTTTCTTCATGACTTATACATGTTTCTATGACTATGAGATTATGCAACTCCTGTTTACCGGAGGAACACTTTGTGTGCTACCAAACGTCACAACGTAAATGGGTGATTATAAAGGAGCTCTACAGGTGTCTCCAAAGGTACATGTTGGGTTTGCGTATTTCGAGATTAGGATTTGTCACTTCGATTGTCGGAGAGGTATCTCTGGGCCCTCTCGGTAATGCACATCACATAAGCCTTGCAAGCATTGCAACTAATGAGTTAGTTGCGAGATGATGTATTACGGAACGAGTAAAGAGACTTTCCGGTAACGAGATTGAACTAGGTATTAAGATACCCACGATCGAATCTCGGGCAAGTAACATACCGATGACAAAGGGAACAACGTATGTTGTTATGCGGTCTGACCGATAAAGATCTTCGTAGAATATGTAGGAGCCAATATGAGCATCCAGGTTCCACTATTGGTTATTGACCGGAGACGTGTCTCGGTCATGTCTACATTGTTCTCGAACCCGTAGGGTCCGCACGCTTAAGGTTTCGATGATAGTTATATTATGAGTTTATGAGTTTTGATGTACCGAAGGAGTTCGGAGTCCCGGATGAGATCGGGGACATGACGAGGAGTCTCGAAATGGTCGAGACGTAAAGATCGATATATTGGACGACTATATTCGGACATCGGAAAGGTTCCGAGTGGTTCGGGTATTTTTCGGAGTACCGGGGAGTTACGGGAATACGGGGGAAGAAGTATATGGGCCTTATTGGGCTTTAGGGAAGAGGGAGAGGCAGGCTGCGCCCCCCCAAGGCCTAGTCCGAATTGGACTAGGGGGAGGGGCTGCGCCCCCTCCTTCCTTCTCTTCCCTCTTCCCCTTCCTTGTCTCCTACTCCTACTACATGGAAGGACTCCTAGTTGGACTAGGAAAAGGGGAATCCTAGTCCCGGTGGGAGTAGGACTCCCCAAGGGCGCGCCATAGAGAGGGCCGGCCCTCCCCTCCTCCACTCCTTTATATACGGGGGCAGGGGGCACCCCATAGACACACAAGTTGATCCTTGTGATCGTTTTCTTAGCCGTGTGTGGTGCCCCCTTCCACCATACTCCTCGATAATATTGTAGCGGTGCTTAGGCGAAGCCCTGCGACGGTAGAATATCAAGATCGTCACCACGCCGTCGTGCTGACGGAACTCTTCCCCGACACTTTGCTGGATCGGAGTCCGGGGATTGTCATCGAGCTGAACGTGTGCTAAAACTCGGAGGTGCCGTAGTTTCGGTGCTTGGTCGGTCGGGCCGTGAAGACGTACGACTACATCAACCGCATTGTCATAACGCTTTCGCTGTCGGTCTATGAGGGTACGTAGACTAAACTCTCCCCTCTCGTTGCTATGCATCACCATGATCTTGCGTGTGCGTAGGAAAATTTTGAAATTACTATCTTCCCCAACAGTGGCATCCGAGCCTAAGTTTTATGTGTTGATGTTATATGCATGAGTAGAACACAAGTGAGTTGTGGGCGATATAAGTCATACTGCTTACCAGCATGTCATACTTTGGTTCGGCGGTATTGTTGGATGAAGCGGCCCGGACCGACATTATGCGTACGCTTACGCGAGACTGGTTCTACCGACGTGCTTTGCACACAGGTGGCTGGCGGGTGTCAATTTCTCCAACTTTAGTTGAACCGAGTGTGGCTACGCCCGGTCCTTGCGAAGGTTAAAACAGCACCAACTTGACAAACTATCGTTGTGGTTTTTGATGCGTAGGTAAGAACGGTTCTTGCTAAGCCCGTAGCAGCCACGTAAAACTTGCAACAACAAAGTAGAGGACGTCTAACTTGTTTTTGCGGGGCATGTTGTGATGTGATATGGTCAAGACGTGATGAAATATAAGTTGTTGTATGAGATGATCATGTTTTGTTGAAGTTATCGGCAACTGGCAAAATCCTTATGGTTGTCTCTCTATTGCATAAGATGCAAGCGCCCAATAATTGCTTTACTTTATCGCTATGCGATAGCAATAGTTGCAAGAGCAATTGTTGGCGAGACGACCACGTGACGACACATTGATATAGATCAAGATGATGGAGATCATGGTGTCATGCCGGTGACGATAGAGATCATGACAGTACTTTGGAGATGCAAATCAAAGGCGTAAGATGATGATGGCCATATCATGTCACATATTTTGATTGCATATGATGTTTATCTTTTATACATCTTATTTTGCTTAGTTTGATGGTAGCATTTTAAGATGATCTCTCACTAATTATCAAGAAGTGTTCTCCCTAAGTATGCACCCTTGCGAAAGTTCTTCGTGCTGAGACACCACGTGATGATCGGGTGTGATAGGCTCTACGTTCAAATACAACGGGTGCAAAACAGTTGCACACGCGGAATACTCAGGTTAAACTTGATGAGCCTAGCATATACAGATATGGCCTCGGAACACGGAGACCAAAAGGTCGAACGTTAATCATATAGTAGATATGATCAACATAGTGATGTTCACCATTGAAAACTACTCCATCTCATGTGATGATCGGACATGGTTTAGTTGATTTGGATCACGTGATCACTTAGATGACTAGAGAGATATCTGTCTAAGTGGGACTTCTTAAGTAATATGATTAATTGAACTTAAATTTATCATAAACTTAGTCCTGGTAGTATTTTGCAAATCATGTTGTAGATCAATAGCTCGCGTTGTTGCTTCCCTGTGTTTATTTTGATATGTTCCTAGAGAAAATTGTGTTGAAAGATGTTAGTAGCAATGATGCGGATTGGATCCGTGATCTGAGGTTTATCCTCATTGCTGCACAGAGGAATTATGTCATTGATGCACCGCTAGGTGACAGACCTATTGCAGGAGCAGATGCAGACGTTATGAACGTTTGGCTAGCTAAATATGATGACTACTTGATAGTTTAGTACACCATGCTTAACGGCTTAGAATCGAGACTTCAAAGACGTTTTGAATGTCATGGACCATATGAGATGTTCCAGGAGTTGAAGTTAATATTTCAAGCAAATACCCGAGTTGAGAGATACGAAGTCTCCAACAAGTTCTATAGCTAAAAGATGGAGGAGAATCGCTCAACTAGTGAGCATGTGCTCAGATTGTCTGGGTACTACAATCGCTTGAATCAAGTGGGAATTAATCTTCCAGATAAGATAGTGATTGACAGAATTCTCTAGTCACCATCACCAAGTTAGTAGAACTTCGTGATGAACTATAGTATGCAAGGGATGACGAAAACGATTCCCGAGCTTTTCATGATGATGAAATCGATGAAGGTAGAAATTAAGAAAGAGTATCAAGTGTTGATGGTTGACAAGATCACTAGTTTCAAGAAAAGGGCAAAGGGAAAAAGGGGAACTTCAAGAAAAACAGCAAGCAAGTTGCTGCTCAAGTGAAGAAGCCCAAGTCTGGTCCTAAGCCTGAGACTAAGTGCTTCTACTGCAAAGGGACTGGTTACTGGAAGCGGAACTACCCCAAGTGATTGGCGGATAAGAAGGATGGCAAAGTGAACATAAGTATATTTGATATACATGTTATTGATGTGTACTTTACTAGTGTTTATAGCAACCCCTCCGTATTTGATACTAGTTCAGTTGCTAAGAGTAGTAACTCGAAATGGGAGTTGCAGAATGAACAGAGACTAGTTAAGGGTGAAGTGACGATGTGTGTTGGAAGTGGTTCCAAGATTGATATGATCATCATCGCACACTCCCTATACTTTCGGGATTAGTGTTGAACCTAAATAAGTGTTATTTGGTGTTTGCGTTGAGCATAAATATGATTTGATCATGTTTATTGCAATATGGTTATTCATTTAAGTAAGAGAATAAATTGTTGTTCTGTTTACATGAATAAAACCTTATATGGTTACACACCCAATTAAAATGGTTCGTTGGATCTCGATCGTAGTGATACACATATTCATAATATTGAAACCAAAAGATGCAAAGTTAATAATGATAGTGCAACTCATTTGTGGCACTGTCGTTTAGGTCATATTGGTGTAAAGCGCATGAAGAAACTCCATGCTGATGGACTTTTGGAATAACTTGATTATGAATCAGTTGATGCTTACAAACCATGCCGCATGGGCAAGATGACTAAGACTCCGTTCTCCGGAACAATGCAGCAAGCAACAGATTTGTTGGAAATCATGCATACTGATGTATGTGGACCGATGAATATTGAAGCTCGCAGCAGGTATCATTATTTTCTGATCTTCACAGATGATTTGAGCATATATGAGTATATCTACTTGATGAAACACAAGTCTGAAATATTTGAAAAGTTCAAAGAATTTCAGAATGAAGTGGAGAATCATCGTAACAAAAATAAAAGTTTCTACGATATGATCGCAGAAGTAAAATATTTGAGTTACGAGTTTGGCCTTTAGTTAAAACAATGTGAAATAGTTTCACTACTCACGCCACCTGGAACACCACAGTGTAATGGTGTGTCCGAACGTCGTAATCGTACTTTACTTGATATGGTGCGATCTATGATGTCTCTTACAGATTCACCGCTATCGTTTTGGGGTTATGCATTAGAGACAGGTACATTCACGTTAAATAGGGCACCATCTAAATCCATTGAGATGACACCGTATGAACTATGGTTTGGCAAGAAACCTAAGCTGTCGTTTCTTAAAGTTTGAGGTTGCAATGCTTATGTGAAAAAGTTTCAACCTAGTAAGCTCTAACCCAAATCGGAGAAGTGCGTCTTCATAGGATACCCAAAAGAAAATGTTGGGTACACCTTCTATCACAGATCCGAAGGCAATATATTCGTTGCTGAGAATGGATCCTTTCTAGAGAAGGAGTTTCTCTCGAAAGAAGTGAGTGGGAGGAAAGTAGAACTTGATGAGGTAACTGTACCTGCTCCCTTATTGGAAAGTAGTTCATCACAGAAATCTGTTCCTGTGACTACTACACCGATTAGTGAGGAAGCTAATGATGATGATCATGCAACTTCAGATCAAGTTACTACCGAACCTCATAGGTAAACCAGAGTGAGATCCGCACCAGAGTGGTATGGTAATCCTGTTCTGGAGGTCATGTTACTTGACCATGACGAGCCTACGAACTATGAGGAAGCCATGATGAGCCCAGATTACGCGCAATGGCTTGAGGCCATGAAATCTGAGATGAGATCCATGTATGAGAACAAAGTATGGACTTTGATTGACTTGCCCAATGATCGGCGAGCCATTGAGATTAAATGGATCTTCAAGAGGAAGACGGACGCTGATAGTAGTGTTATATCTACAAAGCTAGAATTGTCGTAAAAAAGGTTTTTCGACAAGTTCAAGGTGTTGACTACGATGAGAGTTTCTCACTCGTATCTATGCTTAAGTTTGTCCGAATCATGTTAGCAATTGTCGCATTTTATGAAATCTAGCAAATGGATAAACAAAACTGCATTCCTTGATGGATTTATTAAAGAAGAGTTGTATATGATGCAACTAGAAGGTTTTGTCGATCTTAAAGGTGTTAACTAAATATGCAAGCTCCAGCGATCCATCTATGGACTAATGCAAGCATCTCGGAGTTGGAATATTAGCTTTGATAAGTTGATCAAAGCATATAGTTTTATACACACTTGCGGTGAAGCCTGTATTTACAAGAAAGTGAGTGGGAGCACTACAGCATTTCTGATAAGTATATGTGAGCGACATATTGTTGATCGGAAATAATGTATAATTTTCTGGAAAGCATAAAGGAATATTTGAAAGGAGTTTTTCAAAGAAAGACCTCGGTGAAGCTGCTTACATATTGAGCATCAAGATCTATAGAGATAGATCAAGACGCTTGATAAGTTTTTTCAATGAGTACATACCTTGACAAGATTTTGAAGTAGTTCAAAATGGAACAGTCCAAGAAAGAGTTCTTGCCTGTGTTGCAAGGTGTGAAATTGAGTAAGACTCAAAGCCCGACCACGGCAGAAGATATAAAGAGAATGAAAGTCATTCCCTATGCCTCAGCCACAGATTCTATAAAGTATGCCATGCTGTGTACCAGATCTGTTGTATACCCTACATTGTGTTAAGCGAGGGAATACAATAGTGATCTAGGAAGTAGATCACTGGACAGCGGTCAAAATTATCCTTAGTGGAATAAGGATATGTTTCTCGATTATGGAAGTGACAAAAGGTTCGTCGTAAAGGGTTACATCGATGCAAACTTTGACACTGATCCAGATGATTCTAAGTCTCAATCTGGATGCATATTGAAAGTGGGAGCAATTAGCTAGAGTAGCTCCATGCAGAGCATTGTTGACATAGAAATTTGCAAAATACATACGGATCTGAATATGGCAGACCCGTTGACTAAACTTCTCTCACAGGCAAAACATAATCACACCTTAGTACTCTTTGGGTGTTAATCACATAGTGATGTGAACTAGATTATTGACTCTAGTAAACCCTTTGAGTTTTGGTCACATAATGATGTGAACTATTGGTGTTAAATCACATGGCAATGTGAACTAGATTATTGACTCTAGTGCAAGTGGGAGACTGAAGGAAATATGCCCTAGAGGCAATAATAAAGTTATTATTTATTTCCTTATATCATGATAAATGTTTATTATTCATGCTAGAATTGTATTATCTGGAAACATAATACTTGTGTGAATACATAGACAAACTAAACGTCACTAGTATGCCTCTACTTGACTAGCTCGTTAATCAAAGATGGTTATGTTTCCAAACCATAGACATGTGTTGTCATTTGATTAACGGGATCACATCATTAGGAGAATGATGTGATTGACTTGACCCATTGCGTTAGCTTAGCACTCGATCGTTTAGTATGTTGCTATTGCTTTCTTCATGACTTATACATGTTCCTATGACTATGAGATTATGCAACTCCCATTTACCGGAGGAACACTTTGTGTGCTACCAAACGTCACAATGTAAATGGATGATTATAAAGGAGCTCTACAGGTGTCTCCAAAGGTACATGTTGGGTTGGCCTATTTCGAGATTAGGATTTGTCACTCCGATTGTCGGAGAGGTATCTCTGGGCCCTCTCGGTAATGCACATCACATAAGCCTTGCAAGCATTGCAACTAATGAGTTAGTTGCGAGATGATGTATTATGGAACGAGTAAAGAGACTTGCCGGTAACGAGATTGAACTAGGTATTAAGATACCGATGATCGAATCTCGGGCAAGTAACATACCGATGACAAAGGGAACAACGTATGTTGTTATGCGGTCTGACCGATAAAGATCTTCGTAGAATATGTAGGAGCCAATATGAGCATCCAGGTTCCACTATTGGTTATTGACCGGAGACGTGTCTCGGTCATGTCTACATTGTTCTCGAACCCGTAGGGTCCGCACGCTTAAGGTTTCGATGACAGTTATATTCTGAGTTTATGAGTTTTGATGTACCGAAGGAGTTCGGAGTCCCGGATGAGATCGGGGACATGACGAGGAGTCTCGAAATGGTCGAGACGTAAAGATCGATATATTGGATGACTATATTCGGACATCGGAAAGGTTCCGAGTGGTTCGGGTATTTTTTGGAGTACCGGGGAGTTACGGGAATACGGGGGAAGAAGTATATGGGCCTTATTGGGCTTTAGGGGAGAGGGAGAGGCAGGCCGCGCCCCCCAAGGCCTAGTCTGAATTGGACTAGGGGGAGGGGCTGCGCCCCCTCCTTCCTTCTCTTCCCTCTTCCCCTTCCTTGTCTCCTACTCCTACTACATGGAAGGACTCCTAGTTGGACTAGGAAAAGGGGAATCCTACTCCCGGTGGGAGTAGAAGTCCCCTAGGGCGCCATAGAGAGGGCCGGCCCTCCCCTCCTCCACTCCTTTATATACGGGGGTAGGGGGCACCCCATAGACACACAAGTTGATCCTCGTGATCGTTTTCTTAGTCGTGTGCGGTGCCCCCTTCCACCATACTCCTCGATAATATTGTAGCGGTGCTTAGGCGAGGCCCTGCGACGGTAGAACATCAAGATCGTCACCACGCCGTCGTGCTGACGGAACTCTTCCCCGACACTTTGCTGGATCGGAGTCTGGGGATCGTCATCGAGCTGAACGTGTGCTAAAACTCGGAGGTGCCGTAGTTTCGGTGCTTGATCGGTCGGGCCGTGAAGACGTACGACTACATCAACCGCGTTGTCATAACGCTTCCGCTGTCGGTCTACGAGGGTACGTAGACTACACTCTCCCCTCTCGTTGCTACGCATCACCATGATCTTGCGTGTGCGTAGGAAAATTTTGAAATTACTACATTCCCCAACAAGCAGCTGTGGGTGTTGACCCTAATGATTGTATTTATCCCATTTCAATTGCTATAGTCGAAGTGGAAGATACTGTCACATGGAAATGGTTTCTTTGCGCACTAAAAGATGATTTAGGCATAGAAAACACAAGTCCATGGACATTTATGAGTGATGGGCAGAAGGTTTGTGTATTTCTCCTGTGTTTGTATTTATCGTTTGTTTGTGCATTTATCAACTATGGGTGTTGTGCATTTATATTGTCCACTTTTGTTGTACATTTGTAGGGTTTGATCAATGTTGTCAATGCAATATGGCCTGAAGCTCAACACAGATTTTGTGTAAGACATTTGCACCAAAACTTTGCAAGAAATGGGTTTCGAGGTGATATCTTGAAGAACAAGCTGTGGCAAATTGCAAGAGCCACAAGACAGTGTGACTGGCAGATTTACATGGATGAGATGAAAGCATTGGATGTTGCAGCATTTGAGTACTTGGATGCAATTGATCCAAGGCAGTGGTGCAAGGCATTCTTTGAGGAATTGCCCAAATGTGACTTGCTGCTGAACAACATATGTGAAGTGTTCAACAGGTTAGTAAATGTGAAATTACTTGCATTTACTTTTTCAACACTAGCTGTAGCAGACCAGTTTAGATACACACTACATGCTCTGAAATTTATTGCAATTGTAGGTACATACTTGATGCTAGAGAACTACCGATAGTTACTAGCCTGAAGAAGATCAAAGATCTGTTTTAAAAGCCGAACCGGAAATCGAACCGAAAAGGCTGCTGGTTCAGGTTATTATCGGTCGGACCGCCGGTTCACCGGTTCGATTGTTGGTTTTTTAAGCAATAAAATAATATATTTTTACTAATAAATACACCAATAAATAGAAGGAACAAAGTGTAATCACCTGACAGAGTAACAAGTAACTAAATGTTAATATGTAATTCATATACATGACACTTTGTAACTCTAATATAGACTATATAGTACTGTACTATCCTATATCACGTATTCACATCATACATGATTCAAATCTCGTAGCAACAGTAAGTAGAATGACCAGGAAGCAAGCAATGAAGCAACATGCCAAATTGCCAATCAGCAACATAGTACCAAGCCAGCAACATAATTCGGTCTCATAAATCATAAATTCATAATAATGCATAGTCTCTCATAGTTTAGTAGCAGCAAGAGGTAAGGTAATAACCAAGGTCTGAAGCTGTCAAACATAGTATCAACCTCCCAAACATAGTTTCAACTCTCAACTCTCACACATCAAATAAAACATAGTCTTTCTCATAGACAAATAGCAACAGCCAAAGCATGAAGGCAGAATAGGAATTAACGATATTGGAAGTTCCAATCAAACGTACTCGGTCCACATGGTGCGTCATCATCCATATCATTGTGAAGGAAATATGCCCTAGAGGCAATAATAAAGTTATTATTTATTTCCTTATATCATGATAAATGTTTATTATTCATGCTAGAATTGTATTAACCGGAAACATAATACATGTGAGAATACATAGACAAACATAGTGTCACTAGTATGCCTCTACTTGACTAGCTCGTTGATCAAAGATGGTTATGTTTCCTAACCATAGACATGAGTTGTCATTTGATTAACGGGATCACATCATTAGGGGAATGATGTGATTGACTTGACCCATTTCGTTAGCTTAGCACTTGATCATTTAGTTTGTTGCTATTGCTTTCTTCATGACTTATACAAGTTCCTATGACTATGAGATTATGCAACTCCCGTTTACTGGAGGAACACTTTGTGTGCTACCAAACATCACAACGTAACTGGGTGATTATAAAGGTGCTCTACGGGTGTCTGCGAAGGTACTTGTTGGGTTCGCGTATTTGGAGATTAGGATTTGTCACTCCGATTGTCGGAGAGATATCTCTGGGCCCTCTCGGTAATGCACATCACATAAGCCTTGCAAGCATGCAACTAATAAGTTAGTTGCGGGATGATGTATTACGGAACGAGTAAAGAGACTTGCCGGTAACGAGATTGAACTAGGTATTAAGATACCGATGATCAAATCTCGGGCAAGTAACATACCGATGACAAAGGGAACAACGTATGTTGTTATGCAGTCTGACCGATAAAAGATCTTCATAGAATATTTAGGAGACAATATGAGGATCCAGGTTCCGCTATTGGTTATTGACCGGAGACGTGTCTCGGTCATGTCTACATTGTTCTCGAACCCGTAGGGTCCGCACGCTTAATGTTACGATGACAGTTTCATTATGAGTTTATATATTTTGATGTACCGAAGGTTGTTCGAAGTCCCGAATGTGATCACGGACATAACGAGGAGTCTCGAAATAGTCAAGACATAAAGATTGATATATTGGACGACTATATTCGGACATAGGAATGGTTCCGGGAGTTATCGGATATAAAACGGAGTACTGGGGGTTACCTGAACCCCCCCCCTCGGGGGGGGGGGGGGGTTAATGGGCCTCATGGGACCAAAGTGGAGCAGAAGAGGGGCGGCCAGGGCAGGCTGCGCGCCCCCTCCCCCTCTAGTCCGAATTGGACAAGGAGGGAGGGGCGGCGCCCCCCCCCTTTCCTTTCTCTCCTCTTTCCCTTCCTTCCCCCTCTCCTGGTTGGACAAGGAAAGGAGGGAGTCTTACTCCCGGTAGGAGTAGGACTCCTCCCTGGCACGCCTCCTCCTGGCCGGCCGCCCCTTGCTCCTTTTTATACGGGGGCAGGGGGCACCTCTAGACACAACAATTGATCCTTGAGATCTATTAGCCGTGTGCGGTGCCCTCCTCCACCATAATCCTCGATAATATTGTCGCGGTGCTTAGGTGAAGCCCTGCGATGGTAGAACATCAAGATCGTCACCACGCCGTCGTGCTGACGGAACTCTTCCCTGACATTCTGCTGGATCGGAGTCCGGGGATCGTCATCGAGCTGAACGTGTGCTAGAACTCGGAGGTGCCGTAGTTTCGGTGCTTGATCGGTCGGGCCGTGAAGACTTACAACTACATCAACCGCGTTGTGCTAATGCTTCCGCTTCCGGTCTACGAGGGTACGTAGACAACACTCTCTCCTCTTGTTGCTATGCATCACCATGATCTTGCGTGTGCGTAGGAAATTTTTTGAAATTACTACATTCCCCAACTGTGGCATCTGAGCCTAGGTTTCATGCGTTGATGTTGTGCACGAGTAGAACACAAGTGAGTTGTGGGCGATATAAGTCATACTGCTTACCAGCATGTCGTACTTTGGTTCGGCGGTATTGTTGTATGAAGCGGCCCGGACCGACATTACGCGTACGCTTACGCGAGACTGGTTCTACCGACGTGCTTTGCACACAGGTGGCTGGCGGGTGTCAGTTTCTCCAACTTTAGTTGAACCAAGTGTGGCTACGCCCGGTCCTTGCGAAGGTTAAAACAGCACCAACTTGACAACTATCATTGTGGTTTTGATGCGTAGGTAAGAATGGTTCTTGCTAAGCCCGTAGCAGCCACGTAAAACTTGCAACAACAAAGTAGAGGACGTCTAACTTGTTTTTGCAGGGCATGTTGTGATGCGATATGGTCAATACATGATGCTAAATTTTATTGTATGAGATGATCATGTTTTGTAACCGAGTTATCGGCAACTGGCAGGAGCCATATGGTTGTCGCTTTATTGTATGCAATGCAATCGCGTTGTAATGCTTTACTTTATCACTAAGCGGTAGCGATAGTCATGGAAGCATAAGATTGGCGAGACGACAACGATGCTACGATGGAGATCAAGGTGTCACGCCGGTGACGATGGTGATCATTGTCGTGGTTCTAACTCTGACAGTGATGTAGGGGGGTGTGTATGGAGAGGCCAGATCTCAGCTATGGAGAGGTTGTAAACACACCAGGATGTACGAGTTCAGGCCCTTCGCGGAGGAAGTAAAAGCCCTACATCTCGGTGCCCGGAGGCGGTCGATTGGATTATAGGCGTGTGAATAATAGGGGTGCGAACCCTTGCTACTGAGGAGGGGGTGGCTTATATAGAGTTCGCCAGACCCCTCCGGCCCTCAGTAATGCGGGGTTAAAATACAATAAGGCTGGGCGTTACTGGTAACGTCCCTAATAAAGTGCTATGATGACCATAAAGACTACTTAATAGCCGACCGTTTGCCTGTGGAGTGAGTTTAGATCTCCTGTCAGTCGAGTGGTTGGCTTCGTGGTCGAGTGATGGCTTCCTGGCCGAGTGTCTTGAATCCGTCGAGTGGGATACTTTCAAGTCGATTGAAAGGTGACTTCTTCTAGGGATGTCCTTGGGTAGGGATCCTAGGACAGGTCCATGCCCCTACCCTAAGTACATAGCTTCATCATTAGCCCCCGAATGGATCGAGGTTCGAGTGAGGAAGGAGTTGGGGGTCCTTCCGTCTGGTTCTTAGCGTCATATGAATGTCTTGCACTGGATCGATCATCACGGATGATGTTGTCAACTTCTTTCGGTTACCTTGATCCATTCTTGGTCTCTCGCCGAGTGAATTCCCTTACTTATGAAATACCGAGTGCCGACGCGAGCGGGATCTTCTGTTTGACGAGTTATTCTGCAGCCCGTGGATTTTGCGGGATTTGAATTTCGGGAAGCGAGCGGGACGGGAGCGGCCGCAGTAATCGGATGCGATAGGATGGAAGTTCCTCGACCTCCGCGCTGCCTTTTTCGCCACGTACCGTGCGCGCGCCTGTTGCGGGATTTGACGGGATCGCCTGGGCCTACCGGTCAGCCGCTCGGAAGCGGCTCCTTATAAGTAGCCGGTTCGGGGCTTCCCAACAGTGTGCTCTCGCCCTTTCTCTTCCCCCCGCAAGGTCCTCTGCCACCTCCGCTCTCACCCTAGCGCAGTAGGTCCGTTCGAGCTTCGCCGGCGATGATGGTGAAGGACAAGACGTCGGCTTTGGAGCGTGCGAAGAAGGCGGCGGTGCAGGGAAAGGGGAAGAAGTCCGCTCGGGGCGGATCTTCCTCGAGGACTGCTCTGCCCAGGGATTGGATCCAGGGCGACTGGATGTTGTCGGTGATTCGGCAGGAAGACCTTGACGACATGGTCGAGGGGGGAGTCATTCCCCATGAAGCTGCGCGTCTCCCGGGGAGAGAGATCGAACCCCAACCTCGTGACGGTGAGTGCGTCCTCCTCGCCACCCATATCGACCGCGTATTTTCTCTACCTCCTCATCCTTTTTTTCGGAGCTTTTTGAACTTCTTCGGAGCGCAGCTCCACCATTTCACTCCCAATTCCATCGTGTATCTTGCGGCTTTCGTTTCCTTGTGCGAAAGTTTCTTGGGTTGCCGCCCTCATTGGGGACTCTTTAAACATATCTTCACTTGTCGTTCCCAATCGGTAAAGAAAGCCAAGTCGAGTGATGAACGGACGCAAGTGATCCAGTTGTGCGGGGGCCTGGCGATCCAGATGAGGGGAAAAAGTTCTTTTCCGTCTATCACCTTTCCCGAGTCAGTCCGTGGTTGGCAGGCGACCTGGTTTTATTGCCAAGACCAGGTGACCCCAGGGCAGTCGACTGGGCTTCCTCCTTTCTCTCTGGACCGAGCTCAAACGCCTGCCTCTCTGAAAGTGCTGCCAGAGGAAAAGGCGCAAGTCAAGGTGCTGGTTGGTCGAGTGGTTCAGCTTGTCCGAGAGGGCGTGACCGACATGGACTTGCTGGAGGTCTTCCTTCGGAGGCGCATCCAACCTCTCCAGGCTCATGACCACCCGATGTGGCTGTACTCGGGTCTCGAGGACACCACTCGGATTCACCCAGAGGAGGTCACTGACAAGATGCTGGAGGGGTGGCTGTCGAGTATCACAGGGAACAAAGACAACCCCCGAGGAGCCAGGAGGGTCCCTCCACTCGACAACTCATATGAAGTGGACCAGGTTTGACCTTGTGTTCCCGACTGAGATCTTGCTTTCTTCATTTGCTCTCTTCGAATCGGTTGACTGACTTTCGACTTGTCTGCCGTTCTCCAGGCAACTACGGAGATGTACTCGACACCCAACGGAGCACAGGAGCAGACCTAGGAAGGGGAGGCGAGCGGAGGCGAAAGCGGAGACGAACAGGGGGAGTGGGAATCAGACGGCGAAGGAGAGGGAGACGACGACGTCGACTCCAGCGAAGAGGAGGAGGAGGAGGAAGCTGAACCTCCCCGCTCAAAAAGGCGATCCAAGCTTACACACGACCCTGGGCGGGAACAAGGTAAGGCGACTGTTCCCGTTGGGCAGTCGTCAAAGCGCCCTCGGACCTCTTCTCCAACGCCGACTGAAAAAGCTCCCAAGCACCCCCGCGCGGCGCCGTCCAAGCCACCCAAGGCTCTGCCCAAGATGAGGATGACTGTCCCCACCATTTCTGGGTAACGATAGAACTTGTTCTCCTTTGTCGAGCGTGGACGGATCCTTGGTCGATTCACTGAGCCAACTGACTGTCTTTCAAAATTTGCAGTGCTGCCACTTCTGAGATCTCCGCCAAGGACAATGATCAAGAGATGGAGGATGCTGATACTTCCAACCCTGGTATGATTACTGATGTTCTACCTTGAATCGACTGATGATTTCTCATAACTCCGATCGACTGAATTTTTCTCGTAGCTCCTTCTCATGTCATTAACCTTCCTGACAACGACGACGAAGTGCCACCAAGAGTGAGGCGGAACAGGAGAGCGTCGGCTAGCGAGACCCCACAATCCACTCCGGCGCCTGAGGCCGTAGCTCGAGACGGTGGTGAAACCACTCGGGCTTCTGTGATTTTCGCCATTCCTCTGACGAGTGTGCGGCCCTCGACGTCGACTGCGGATCCGCCTTCACTCTTCGCCACACACCACGTCCCTGAGGACCCAGTGGATGCAGCTAAGGAAGCTGTACGCCAGGCAGGGATCATGATGGAGCAGGTCAAGGTGGTTCGAGAAGCCAGCCAAGCAGCTTATGACGCGAGTTCAGCTCTTCAGAGTAACGTCCAGGTCAGTCGATTCACTACTTGTTCTGTTAGGGTATGCTGTCTGAAGAATCTCTTTTCTGAAGATCTTTAAATCTGTACACCCACTGGGTGTGTCTGTTAAGTCTTGGACGAGTGGGGGCACGCTTAGTGCACCCACTGGGTGTAGTCCCCGAGACTACGGTGGACTGCTGGCAGTCGATTGTAGTCTTTATATTGTGTTGCAATAGTTGTACTTCTTCACTCGGTCTGGTCAGGCCATGTCGAGTGAAACTGTATCCGGTCGACTGCGGGCAGTCGATTTTTTTTTTGCAAAACCAGTGGGGGCACGCTGAGTGCACCCACTGGGTGTAGTCCCCGAGACTACTGTTGAATGTTTTTGATTCAGCTGTAGTCTTAGAAGCACCAGCATTCTCTTGGTTACTCGGAAGCAACTTATCTTGGACCTCTGTCGACTGATTTTTGCAGAAATCCTGTGGACTTGTGGCTCTCTATACTGAGTTGGAGAACAAACAGATCCAACTCAACCTTGACTTGAAGCTTGCTCAACAGAACCTGCAGAAGGCGCAAGAAGAAGCAAAAGGTATGGCTGGTGAGGTTTCTCATTCTTGACAAGTGACTTTTCTTTCTTGCCCGTTCTTGATGTTGAGCTCACTTGATGTTTTGTAGATAAACTGGAGGAAGCTCTGAAGAAGAAGGATCGAGATCTTGCCGAAGCGCAGAAGGAGGCCTCGAGCAAAATGAAGCTTGCAGAAGAGAAACTGGCTTCGGTTGGAACTCTTGAGCAGGAGAACTCCAGACTGAAAGCTGCTCTCGAGATAGCTAATCAAGAGGTCAGCCGACTGAATAACGACAAGATGGTTCTGCACGACAAGGCGGGTGAGCTGGCGGGGAAGGTGAATGATCTGGAGGCTTATCTTGGTGGACTCGCCAAGAAGCTGTTCGTCGTGCTCGAAGGTAGTTACTCCGACCCAACTGTCTTCCAGTTACCAAGCCCGTGTAGGGTCACTGTCTTATTCTTGAATCGTGTTTGCAGAATTCTACCAGAGCTTCGAAGAGGAAACCAGTCGAGTGGAGCCAGGCTTGGATCCCGCCAATTCTCTCATGAAGGACGAGGCTGCTATGAACGTGCTCCGACTGGAGTCTCGTGTTACCAGCGTTATTGACTATCTTGCCCGGCTGAAGGTTGCGATGTCGCGGATCGACACGTCACTCGGGACTGGGACGACGCTTCAGAACGACCTCGAGTCCCTGATGGCTCGACTTAATGAAGTCCCAGGTCGAGTGGCGGAATGGAAGAAATCTTCTGCTAGATGTGGTGCTGATGTCGCTCTATCTCTGGTCCGCGTCCATTGCAAGGAGGCGCGAGAAGAAAAGTTGGCCGCCATTCAAGTTGCCAATACCAGGAAGCACAGCTTTCAAGACTTCATGGAGACTTTCATCGCTGCTGCTACTCGTATTGCAGACGGGATCGACTTGGACAAGTTCGTCGCCCCTTCCAGCCCTCCGCTTGAAGAATGAAAAACTTTTATGCTTCAATTTAAATTTGCCTCGGAATGTCGAGTGAATTTGGAACCGTTAAACTCTGCCGAGCAGAGGACTCGAGTAATTTGATCTGAGGTCTGGGACCTTTAGTCCTTATCTGAACTTGATTTCTCGTTGAATATCTTCATGGTTTGATCCGTCGAGTGGAACTTGATCTTCACTCGGAATAACCTTGTATTCGTGGCGTAACTCCGAAGGAGAAGGTAGCAATCGACTTGCGCCTCGTCGTCTTTGCGGATTGGGTTGTGTCCTGTACTTAGGCGAGCGCTGGGCTGTAGCTAAGCCCCCGAGTGGGAGGTTTGCTCTCACTCGGTGGGATTTTTGAATGCTTAGGCGAGCACTAGGCTGCAGCTAAGCCCCCCGAGTGGGAGGTTTGCTCTCACTTGGTAGGATTTTTAAACACTTAGGCGAGCACTGGGCTGCAGCTAAGCCCCCGAGTGGGAGGTTTGCACTCACTCGGTAGGATTTTTAAACACTTAGGCGAGCACCGGGCTGCAGCTAAGCCCCCGAGTGGGAGGTTTGCTCTCCACTCGGTAGGATTTTTAAACACTTAGGCGAGCACTAGGCCGGAGCTAAGCCCCCGAGTGGGAGGTTTGCTCTCCACTCGGTAGGATTTTTCAAACTTAGGCGAACACTGGGCTGCAGCTAAGCCTCCGAGTGGGAGGTTTGCTCTCCACTCGGTAGGATTTTTAAACACTTAGGTGAGCACTGGGTCGCAGCTAAGACCCCGAGTGGGAGGTTTGCTCTCCACTCGGTAGGATTTTTCAAACTTAGGTGAACACTGGGCTGCAGCTAAGCCTCCGAGTGGGAGGTTTGCTCTCCACTCGGTAGGATTTTTAAACACTTAGGCGAGCACTGGGCTGCAGCTAAGCCCCCGAGTGGGAGGTTTGCTCTCCACTCGGTAGGATTTTTAAACACTTAGGCGAGCACTGGGCTGCAGCTAAGCCCCCGAGTGGGAGTCTGGCTCGCCACTCGGTAGGATTTTTAAATACTTAGGCGAACACTGGGTTGTAGCTAAACCTCCGAGTGGGAGGTTTGCTCTCCACTCGGTAGGATTTTTAAACACTTAGGAGAGCACCGGGCTGCAGCTAAGCCTCCGAGTGGGAGGTTTGCTCTCCACTCGGTAGGATTTTTAAACACTTAGGCGAGCACTGGGCTGCAGCTAAGCCCCCGAGTGGGAGTCTGGCTCGCCACTCGGTAGGATTTTTAAACACTTAGGCGAGCACGGTGCTGCAGCTAAGCCTCCGAGTGGGAGGTTTGGTCTCCACTCGGTAGGATTTTTAAACACTTAGGCGAGCACTGGGCTGCAGCTAAGCCCCCGAGTGGGAGTCTGGCTCGCCACTCGGTAGGATTTTTAAACACTTAGGCGAGCACGGTGCTGCAGCTAAGCCCCCGGGTGGGAGGTTTGCTCTCCACTCGGTAGGATTTTTAAATACTTAGGGGAGCACTGGGCTGCAGCTAAGCCTCCGAGTGGGAGGTTTGCTCTCCACTCAGTAGGATTTTTGAATACTTAGGCGAGCACTGGGCTGCAGCTAAGCCCCCGAGTGGGAGTCTGGCTCGCCACTCAGTTGGATTTTTCAGACTTAGGCGAAACGGATTCGCAGCTAAGTCACCCACTGGGGGATTTCGTATGCAAACAAAAGTGACAGAAATTATTGGAACACTCTTGTCTTTGATAAAAATGAACTGCATAAGTTTTTCTTATTACATCTCATCCAAGGGAGAACTCAAGTGTAAAAGATGTGGAGCAGTTCCGCATTCCAAGCTCGCGGCTCGTCGATCTGGCGATCAACATTGTAGAGGTGATACGCTCCATTGTGGAGGACTCTGGTGACGATGAAGGGGCCTTCCCAAGTAGGAGCAAGCTTGTGTGGTTTCTGTTGATCCACTCGGAGGACCAAATCTCCTTCTTGGAAGGCTCGACTCTTCACATTT
This sequence comes from Triticum urartu, assembly GCF_056163025.1. NCBI lineage: Eukaryota > Viridiplantae > Streptophyta > Magnoliopsida > Poales > Poaceae > Triticum > Triticum urartu. The sequence continues at coordinate 52,947,000 of NC_141874.1, read as the reverse complement.
CTGGCGTGGAATCGACGCAAGTCTTGCTGATAAAAGGTCGATCTGATCATGGCCATTTCCCTCTCTTCTTCTAGGAGGTCGACTACGTCTTGCTGGGCTTGTTCTGCTTCATCTTCGGTATAAAGTTCGACTCGGGGTGCGTTGTGAAGAAGATCACTCGGCAGAACTGCTTCGGCTCCATAAACTAGAAAGAACGGAGTTCTTCCAGTCGACCGATTTGGGGTGGTCCTCAATCCCCACAGAACTGACAGAAGCTTGTCGACCCATGCGCCCACTGCGTGCTTGAGATCACGCACCAGCCGAGGCTTTAGTCCTTTGAGAATCAGACCATTTGCCCTTTCAGCTTGTCTGTTCGACTGGGGATGGGCGACCGATGCGTAGTCGACTCGTGTGCCTTGAGAGGCGCAAAAAGCTCTAAACTTGTCCGAATCAAAGTTTGACCCATTGTCAGTGATGATGCTATGCGGGACTCCATATCTGAATGTTAACCCCCTGACGAAACTGATAGCGGTGCAAGCATCAAGATTCTTGATAGGCTTAGCTTCAATCCATTTGGTAAACTTGTCGACTGCCACAAGCACATGTGTGAAATAGCTCCTGCCTGTTCTCAGTGGACCAACCATGTCCAGTCCCCAAACAGCAAAGGGCCAGACGAGTGGAATGGTCTTCAGGGCTGACGCAGGCTTGTGTGACATGTTGGAGTAGAACTGGCACCCTCCACACTTGTCGACTATCTCCTTTGCCATTTCATTTGCTCTTGGCCAGTAAAATCCCGCTCGGTATGCTTTAGCCACAATGGTCCGAGAAGACGCATGGTGACCATAGGTTCCCGAGTGGATATCATCAAGGATTATCTGACCTTCTTCTGGTGTTATGCACTTCTGACCGATTCCAGTCGCGCTTTCTCTATACAACTGTCCCTTTATGACTGTGAAGGCCTTGGATCGACGGACGATCTGTCGAGCCTCTTCCTCGTCCTCTGGGAGTTCTTTCCTTAGGATATACGCGATGTACGGTATCGTCCAGTCGGGAGTGATTGCCAAGACTTCCACGATTTTGTCGACCACAGCAGGGACTTCGACTTCAGTCGGATCTGTGGCACTTTTCAGCTGCGGGGCTTCTTCTATAAAATGATCTTCTTGGACTGACGGCGAGTGGATGTGCTCCAGGAACACGTTGCTGGGAATGGCTTCTCTCTTGGAGCCTATCTTTGCCAAATCGTCAGCCGCCTGATTTTTCAGTCGGGGGATGTGATGAAGCTCTAACCCCTCGAATTTTTTTCTAACTTTCTCACTGCATTGCAATAACCGGTCATTGCCGGACTTCTGACGTCCCACTCCTTCATCACTTGATTAACCACCAAATCTGAGTCGCCATAGACCATGAGGCGACGGACGCCGAGTGAAATGGCCATGCGCAACCCATACAAAAGTGCTTCATATTCTACTTCATTATTGGAGGAATCAAAGTGAATCTGGAGAACGTATCTGAGCTTATCTCCTCGGGGGGAGACTAATACTACCCCAGCACCGGAACCATTCAGCATCTTAGATCCATCGAAGAACATGGTCCAGTGCTCCGAGTGAACTTGAGTCGGAAGTTGCTGTTCAATCCACTCGGCGATGAAATCTGCGATTGCTTGGGACTTGATAGCCTTCTTTGCTTCAAACTTGATATCTAAGGGAAGGAGTTCAATCGCCCACTTAGCCACTCGACCAGTTGCATCTCTGTTGTGCAGAATCTCTAGCAGTGGGGCGTCGCTGACGACTGTAATGGAGTGGTCAGAGAAGTAATGTGCAACCTTCTTCGTGGTCATATATATCCCATATACAAGCTTCTGGTAATGAGGATATCTTTGTTTTGAAGGGGTCAAAACTTCAGACACATAATAAACTGGGCGCTGAACTCTGAAGGCCTTTCCTTCTTCTTCCCGCTCGACCGTAAGTACTGTACTGACAACTTGTCCTGTGGCTGCAATGTAAAACAGCAGAGGCTCTTTGCTGATTGGGGCAGCAAGCACTGGCTGGATGGAGAGCAGAGCTTTGAGCTCTGCAAATGCTGCATCAGCTTCTGGAGTCCACTCGAACTTGTCAGACTTCTTCATCAGTCGGTAAAGAGGCAATGCCTTTTCACCGAGACGAGAAATGAATCGACTTAGAGCGGCCAAGCAGCCTGTAAGCTTTTGGACATCGTGCACACGCACAGGACGCTTCATCCGGAGTATGGTACCAACTTTTTCAGGATTGGCGTCGATCCCCCGTTCAGAAATGAGAAAACCGAGTAACTTTCCACATGGAACTCCGAATGTGCACTTTGATGGATTGAGTTTGATATCATACCTCCTGAGGTTGGCAAAGGTTTCAGCAAGGTCAGTCCGCAGGTCGGAACCTTTCCGTGACTTGACCACAATATCATCCATGTATGCCTCCACATTCCGACTGATTTGAGTGAGTAAACACTTCTGAATCATCCTCATGAACGTGGCTCCGGCATTCTTGAGGCCGAACGGCATGGTGACGTAACAGAAGCATCCGAATGGAGTGATGAAAGCCGTTTTGATCTCGTCGGGTCCATACAGACGGATCTGATGGTACCCGGAATAGGCGTCTAGAAAAGACAATCTCTCGCACCCAGCGGTCGAGTCGACTATTTGGTCGATGCGAGGGAGAGGAAAATGATCTTTCGGGCAGGCCCGATTGATATGTTTAAAATCAATGCACATGCGAAGTGACTTGTCCTTCTTGGGGACCATGACGACATTGGCGAGCCACTCAGAGTGGTAAATCTCTCGGATGAACTCCGCTGCTAAGAGTCGAGCCACCTCCTCGCCAATAGCTTTCTTCTTCTGGACGGCGGACCGTCGAAGATGTTCTTTCACAGACTTGAATTTTGGGTCGACTCGTAGACGGTGCTCAGCCAGCTCTCTGGGAACTCCAGGCATGTCAGAGGGTTTCCATGCGAAGATGTCCCAGTTCTCATGGAGGAGTTGGACGAGCGCTTCTTCCTATTTGGAGTCGAGCGTCGTTGAGATGTGAGTCGGGGCAGCATTGGGGTCGGTCGGGTGAATGTGGGCTGGCTTTGTTTCGCCGGACGACTGAAAGGCTGATTCTGAAGCAGGTTTCTTGGCTCGCAACAATTCACTCGGATCGGCGGTCTTCTGGTACTCTTGCAGCTCGACCACTTCCATCTGAGCATCAGCGATCTTTGAGCCTTTTTGAAAACACTCTTCTGCTTTCTTTCGATTGCCTGTAACAGTGATCACACCTCTGGGGCCAGGCATCTTCAGTTTGAGGTACACGTAACACGGTCGAGCCATGAAGCGTGCATAAGCTGGCCTGCCCAAAATGGCATGATAAGCGCTTTGGAAGTCCAGGACCTCGAATGTCAACTTTTCCTTGCGGTAATTCTTCGAATCACCAAAAACCACATCAAGAGCAATCTGGCTGAGTGATTCGGCTTTCTTCCCGGGAATGACTCCATGGAAGCTCATGTTACTGGTACTGATCGTGGACATCGGAATGCCCATCCCTTTCAATGTTTCTGCGTATAGTATGTTCAGGCCACTGCCACCATCCATCAGGACTTTGGTCAGTCGAGTGCCTTCGACAACTGGGTCGACCACCAAAGCTTGCCTCCCAGGGGTGGCAATGTGCGTAGGGTGATCAGACTAGTCGAATGTGATGGCAGTCTGAGACCACTTCAGATAACTGGGTGTTGCCGGAGCAACCATATTCACCTCACGGTTAATGACTTTCAGTCGACTTTTGCTTTCGAGATCAGCAAAAATCATCAGGGTGGAATTGACTTGGGGGTATCCATCGTCACTATCTTCCTTGTCCTCAACTCTGTCCGACTCTTTTTCCTTATCTTTGGACTGCTTGCCCTGAAACTGCTGGATCAGGAGCCGGCACTGTCAAGTGGTATGCTTTGGGTAAATAAGATTACCCTCTTCATCTTTCTTGGTGTGGATGTGACGTGGCAGATCCAAAACATCATTTCCATCTTGATCCTTGACTTTCTTGGGCTTCCAGGGCCCCTTGGGTTTTCCCTTGAATTTTCCCTGGGTTACGGCCAGGGCCTCCCCAGGGGCGGCTGGCTCGGCCTTCCGCTTCTGTTTCCGACTGGAGTTTCCTCCGGTTTCTTGGGCGACTGCCTTGTGCTTGCCACTCCGGAGTCGATCTTCGTCTTCACCATTAGTGTATTTGGTGGCAATCTCCATCATCCGATTCAGAGACATCTCTCCAGTTCGACCGAACTTCAGATTCAATTCTCTGTACTTAACGCCTTCTTTAAAGGCACAAACTGCTTGATGATCTGGTACATTCTCAACTGTGTGATGCAATGTGATCCACCTCTGGATGTAATCCCTCAGAGTTTCATTCGGTTTCTGCACGCAAGACCGCAATTCTGTAAGGCCTGCAGGTCGCTTGCATGTGCCCTCAAAGGTTGTGACAAACACTCGGGAGAGGTCCTCCCAAGTGTAGATGCTGCTGGGTGCCAACTGATTTAGCCACGCTCTGGCTGAGCCCTCTAACATGAGAGGCAAATGCTTCATAGCCACCTCATCATTGCCACCGCCAATCTGTACAGCCACTCTGTAATCTTCAAGCCAAGTGTCAGGTTTAGACTCACCGGTGAACTTGCTGACTCCCGTTGCCAACCTGAAGTTGGGAGGAATCACTGCGGCTCTGATGGCTCGATTGAAACACTCTGGCCCCGAAGCATGTACTCTGCTGCTGGCAGGCGCATATCTGTCGTGGCCTTCTCGACGAGCTCTGTTCCTGTCAACCAAACCTTGAACGAGGATGGACCTCGCATCAAAGCCTGGGTCCCTGGGGTCGACTGGAATCCTCCGCCCAACACTATGAGGGCGTCTGTCATCTCGCTGTCGAGGCGCATACGACCCACTCCTCGGGGGAGGGGTTGGCACTCGACGTCGATCATCACGATCGAATCGGTGATCATACTGCTCATTTCTTCTGTACTGATCGTGCCGGTCTCCACGTCCCTCACGCCTCGGGGGTGATCTCGGGCTGTGAGCCGACTAGACTGTATCCGTTGCAACGGATCGACTGTGGATCCTAATCCGTGACTGAGAAACAGCGGAATTCTGGTTTCCCGCCGCCCGGAGCAACGCTCTGATCTGCAACAAGCCCCTGCCAGCCTCTGACTGGGAGGGCTGAATCGATTCTGCTATACGGGCCGCGGCGGCCAAATTCTGAACTGGGGTTCGATATACCTGTGTCGGCGGGAAGAGCTGACGTCGACTGGACTCGGGAGCTCGCTGACGCGCTTGCTCGTCGAGTATTCGCTGGAGATTCTCCAGTCGAGTGCGCTCGGCCAAGTTAGCCAAGCGCGCGTCCTCCAAGGCCCGGGCCTCGGGGGTTTCTCCGATGATAGGAGTGTGAAGTGCGTCCATGTTCCGGCGGCAAAGCTCCTCTCGCTGCAATGACGTGAGAGGTTCGGGGAGATACTCATCGTGGGGATGGGACGGGTCGCCCCCACCCGCGCCTCCATCAGCGCGAGGGAAACCGGGAGGACTGTGTGTTCCATCGACCGCCGGAACCTCAGCCGCTGGGTCGCTGCTGTCGCACTCGGATGCGGTCTCCGCGGAGCCAGTCGACAGGTCGAACAAGCCGTAGAGGGATTCGTCGGGCTCGATTTCCGCGACTTGTGGGGCGGCCGACTGGCGAGCCACGGCATGCCTCACCCACCTCTGAAGTCTTGACCGATCGAGCGCTTGCGCTGGTGGGAGACAGGGCAGGGAGACGACACGGGGGCCGACCGATACTGGGTCGATGGCTGCCGCAGGAGGACGCCATGAACGCATGCGCGGAAGTGCGTCGCAGTGCGGACGGGGAGCGTGTCGATGTCGAGTGGAGCCTCCTGAAGCCAAGCGGAGTCGTCGGCGATGAACGTGAGCGCGCCGAGACGGATCTCGCGGCCCTCCACCAAAATTTCGCACGAAACCATGATGGGCCCCACGGTGGGCGCCAACTGTCGTGGTTCTAACTCTGACAGTGATGTAGGGGGGGTGTATGGAGAGGCTAGATCTCAGCTATGGAGAGGTTGTAAACACAGCAGGATGTACGAGTTTAGGCCCTTCGCGGTGGAAGTAAAAGCCCTATGTCTCGGTGCCCGGAGGCAGTCGATTGGATTATAGGCGTGTGAATAACAGGGGTGCGAACCCTTGCTACTGAGGAGGGGGGTGGCTTATATAGAGTTCGCTAGACCCCTCCGGCCCTCAGTAATGCGGGGTTAAAATACATTAAGGCTGGGCGTTACTGGTAACATCCCTAATAAAGTGCTATGATGACCATAAAGACTACTTAATAGCCGACCGTTTGCCTGTGGAGTGACTTTAGATCTCCTGTCAGTCGAGTGGTTGGCTTCGTGGTCGAGTGATGGCTTCCTGGCCGAGTGTCTTGAATCCGTCGAGTGGGATACTTTCAAGTCGATTGAAAGGTGACTTCTTCTAGGGATGTCCTTGGGTAGGGCTCCTAGGACAGGTCCATGCCCCTACCCTAAGTACATAGCTTCATCAATCATGACGGTACTTCGGAGATGGAGATCACAAGTACAAGATGATGATGGCCATATCATATCACTTATATTGATTGCATGTGATGTTTATCTTTTATGCATCTTATCTTTCTTTGATTGACGGTAGCATTATAAGATGATCCCTCACTAAATTATCAAAGTATAAGTGTTCTCCCTGAGTATGCACCGTTGCGAAAGTTCTTCGTGCTGAGACACCACGTGATGATCGGGTGTGATAGGCTCTACGTTCAAATACAACGGGTGCAAAACAGTTGCACACGTGGAATACTCAGGTTAAACTTGACGAGCCTAGCATATAACAAATATGGCCTCGGAACACGGAGACCGAAAGGTCAAGCGTGAATCATATAGTAGATATGATCAACATAGTGATGTTCACCATTGAAACTACTCCATCTCATGTGATGATCGGACATGGTTTAGTTGATTTGGATCACGTGATCACTTAGAGGATTAGAGGGATGTCTATCTAAGTGGGAGTTCTTAATTAATATGATTAATTGAACTTTAATTTATCCTGAACTTAGTCCTGGTAGTATTAGCATATCTATGTTGTAGATCAATAGCTCGCGTTTAGCTCCCCTATTTTATTTTTGATATATTCCTAGAGAAAACTAAGTTGAAAGATGTTAGTAGCAATGATGCGGATTGGATCCGTGATCTGAGGTTTATCCTCATTGCTGCACAGAAGAATTATGTCTTTGATGCACCGCTAGGTGACAAACCTATTGCAGGAGCAGATGCAGATGTTATGAACATTTGGCTAGCTCAATATGATGACTACTTGATAGTTTAGTGCACCATTCTTAAACGGCTTAGAATCGGGACTTCAGAGACGTTTTGAACGTCATGGACCATATGAGATGTTCCAGGAGTTGAAGTTAATATTTCAAGCAAATACCCGAGTTGAGAGATATGAAGTCTCCAACAAGTTCTATAGCTAAAAGATGGAGGAGAATAGCTCAAGCAGTGAGCATGTGCTCAGATTGTCTTGGTACTACGATCACTTGAATCAAGTGGGATTTTATCTTCTAGATAAAATAGTGATTGATAGAATTCTCTAGTCACCATCACCAAGTTATTAGAACTTCGTGATGAACTATGATATGCAAGGGATAACGGAAACGATTCCCAAGCTCTTCGTAATGCTGAAATCGACAAAGGTAGAAATCAGGAAAAATATCAAGTGTTGATGGTAGACAAGACCACTAGTTTCAAGAAAAAGGCAAAGGGAAGAAGGGGAACTTCAAGAAAAACGGCTAGCAAGTTGCTGCTCAAGTGAAGAAGCCCAAGTCTGGTCCTAAGCCTGAGACTAAGTGCTTCTACTGCAAAGGGACTGGTCACTGGAAGCGGAACTACCCCAAGTGATTGGCGGATAAGAAGGATGGCAAAGTGAACATAAGTATATTTGATATACATGTTATTGATGTGTACTTTACTAGTGTTTATAGCAACCCCTCAGTATTTGATACTAGTTCAGTTGCTAAGAGTAGTAACTCGAAACGGGAGTTGCAGAATGAACAGAGACTAGTTAAGCGTGAAGTGACGATGTGTGTTGGAAGTGGTTCCAAGATTGATATGATCATCATCGCACACTCCCTATACTTTCGGGATTAGTGTTGAACCTAAATAAGTGTTATTTGGTGTTTGCGTTGAGCATAAATATGATTTGATCATGTGTTTATTGCAATACGGTTATTCATTTAAGTAAGAGAATAAATTGTTGTTCTGTTTACATGAATAAAACCTTATATGGTTACACACCCAATTAAAATGGTTCGTTGGATCTCGATCGTAGTGATACACATATTCATAATATTGAAACCAAAAGATGCAAAGTTAATAATGATAGTGCAACTCATTTGTGGCACTGCCGTTTAGGTCATATTGGTGTAAAGCGCATGAAGAAACTCCATGCTGATGGACTTTTGGAATAACTTGATTATGAATCAGTTGATGCTTACGAACCATGCCTCGTGGGCAAGATGACTAAGACTCCGTTCTCCGGAACAATGCAGCAAGCAACAGATTTGTTGGAAATCATGCATACTGATGTATGTGGACCGATGAATATTGAAGCTCACAGCAGGTATCATTATTTTCTGATCTTCACAGATGATTTGAGCATATATGAGTATATCTACTTGATGAAACACAAGTCTGAAATATTTGAAAAGTTCAAAGAATTTCAGAATGAAGTGGAGAATCATCGTAACAAAAATAAAAGTTTCTATGATATGATCGCAGAAGTAAAATATTTGAGTTACGAGTTTGGCCTTTAGTTAAAACAATGTGAAATAGTTTCACTACTCACGCCACCTGGAACACCACAGTGTAATGGTGTGTCTGAACGTCGTAATCGTACTTTACTTGATATGGTGCGATCTATGATGTCTCTTACAGATTTACCGCTATCATTTTGGGGTTATGCATTAGAGACAGCTACATTCACGTTAAATAGGGCACCATCTAAATCCATTGAGACGACACCGTATGAACTATGGTTTGGCAAGAAACCTAAGCTGTCGTTTCTTAAAGTTTGAGGTTGCAATGCTTATGTGAAAAAGTTTCAACCTGGTAAACTCTAACCCAAATCGGAGAAGTGCGTCTTCATAGGATACCCAAAAGAAAATTTTGGGTACACCTTCTATCACAGATCCGAAGGCAATATATTCGTTGCTGAGAATGGATCCTTTCTAGAGAAGGAGTTTCTCTCGAAAGAAGTGAGTGGGAGGAAAGTAGAACTTGATGAGGTAACTGTACCTGCTCCCTTATTGGAAAGTAGTTCATCACAGAAATCTGTTCCTGTGACTACTACACCGATTAGTGAGGAAGCTATTGATGATGATCATGTAACTTCAGATCAAGTTACTACCGAACCTCGTAGGTAAACCAGAGTGAGATCTGCACCAGAGTGGTACGGTAATCCTGTTCTGGAGGTCATGTTACTTGACCATGACGAGCCTACGAACTATGTGGAAGCCATGATGAGCCCAGATTATGCGCAATGGCTTGAGGCCATGAAATCTGAGATGAGATCCATGTATGAGAACACAGTATGGACTTTGATTGACTTGCCCAATGATCGGCGAGCCATTGAGATTAAATGGATCTTCAAGAGGAAGACGGACGCTGATAGTAGTGTTATATCTACAAAGCTAGAATTGTCGCAAAAAAGGTTTTTCTACAAGTTCAAGGTGTTGACTACGATGAGAGTTTCTCACTCGTATCTATGCTTAAGTCTATCCGAATCATGTTAGCAATTGCCGCATTTTATGAAATCTGGCAAATGGATAAACAAAACTGCATTCCTTAATGGATTTATTAAAGAAGAGTTGTATATGATGCAACTAGAAGGTTTTGTCGATCCTACAGGTGTTAACTAAATATGCAAGCTCCAACGATCCATCTATGGACTGGTGCAAGCATCTCGGAGTTGGAATATTAGCTATGATAAGTTGATCAAAGCATATAGTTTTATACAGACTTGCGGTGAAGCCTGTATTTACAAGAAAGTGAGTGGGAGCACTACAGCATTTCTAATAAGTATATGTGAAAGACATATTGTTGATCGGAGATAATGTAGAATTATTCTGCAAAGCATAAAGGAATGTTTGAAAGGAGTTTTTCAAAGAAAGACCTCGGTGAAGCTGCTTACATATTGATCATCAAGATCTATAGAGATAGATCAATACGCTTGATAAGTTTTTTCAATGAGTACATACCTTGTCAAGATTTTGAAGTAGTTCAAAATGGAATAGTCAAAAAGGAGTTCTTGCCTGTGTTACAAGGTGTGAAGTTGAGTAAGACTCAAAACCCGACCACGGCAGAAGATAGAGAGAGAATGAAAGTCATTCCCTATGCCTCAGCCATAGGTTCTATAAAGTATGCCATGCTGTGTACCAGACCTATTGTATACCCTACACTGTGTTAAGTGAGGGAATACAATAGTGATCTAGGAAGTAGATCACTGGACAGTGGTCAAAATTATCCTTAGTGGAATAAGGATATGTTTCTCGATTATGGAGGTGACAAAAGGTTCGTCGTAAAGGGTTACGTCGATGCAAACTTTGACACTGATCCAGATGATTCTAAGTCTCAATCTGGATGCATATTGAAAGTGGGAGCAATTAGCTAGAGTAGCTCCATGCAGACCATTATTGACATAGAAATTTGCAAAATACATACGGATCTGAATATGGCAGACCCGTTGACTAAACTTCTCTCACAGGCAAAACATAATCACACCTTAGTACTCTTTGGTTGTTAATCACATAGCGATGTGAACTAGATTATTGACTCTAGTAAACCCTTTGAGTTTTGGTCACATAATGATGTGAACTATTGGTTTTAAATCACATGACAATGTGAACTAGATTATTGACTCTAGTGCAAGTGGGAGACTGAAGGAAATATGCCCTAGAGGCAATAACAAAGTTATTATTTATTTCCTTATATCATGATAAATGTTTATTATTCATGCTAGAATTGTATTATCTGGAAACATAATACTTGTGTGAATACATAGACAAACTAAACATCACTAGTATGCCTCTACTTGACTAGCTCGTTAATCAAAGATGGTTATGTTTCCTAACCATGAACAAAGAATGATGTGATTGACTTGACCCATTCTGTTAGCTTAGCACTCGATCATTTAGTATGTTGCTATTGCTTTCTTCATGACTTATACATGTTCCTATGACTATGAGATTATGCAACTCTCGTTTACCGGAGGAACACTTTGTGTGCTACCAAACGTCACAACGTAAATGGATGATTATAAAGGAGCTCTACAGGTGTCTCCAAAGGTACATGTTGGGTTGGTGTATTTCGAGATTAGGATTTGTCACTCCGATTGTCGGAGAGGTATCTCTGGGCACTCTCGGTAATGCACATCACATAAGCCTTGCAAGCATTGCAACTAATGAGTTAGTTGCGAGTTGATGTATTACGGAACGAGTAAAGAGACTTGCCGGTAACGAGATTGAACTAGGTATTAAGATACCGACGATCGAATCTCGGGCAAGTAACATACCGATGACAAAGGGAACAACGTATGTTGTTATGCGGTCTGACCGATAAAGATCTTCGTAGAATATGTAGGAGCCAATATGAGCATCCAGGTTCCGCTATTGGTTATTGACCGGAGATGTGTCTCGGTCATGTCTACATTGTTCTCGAACCCGTAGGGTCCGCACGCTTAAGGTTTCGATGACAGTTATATTCTGAGTTTATGAGTTTTGATGTACCGAAGGAGTTCCGAGTCCCGGATGAGATTGGGGACATGACGAGGAGTCTCGAAATGGTCAAGATGTAAAGATCGATATATTGGACGACTATATTCGGACATCGAAAAGGTTCCGATTGGTTCGGGTATTTTTCGGAGTACCGGGGAGTTACGGGAATACGGGGGAAGAAGTATATGGGCCTTATTGGGCTTTAGGGGAGAGGGAGAGGCAGGCCGCGCCCCCCAAGGCCTAGTCTGAATTGGACTAGGGGGAGGGGCTGCGCCCCCTCCTTCCTTCTCTTCCCTCTTCCCCTTCCTTGTCTCCTACTCCTACTACCTGGAAGGAGTCCTAGTTGGACTAGGAAAAGGGGAATCCTACTCCCGGTGGGAGTAGGACTCCCCTAGGGCGCCATAGAGAGGGCCGGCCCTCCCCTCCTCCACTCCTTTATATACGGGGGCAGGGGGCACCCCATAGACACACTAGTTGATCCTCGTGATCGTTTTCTTAGCCGTGTGTGATGCCCCCTTCCACCATACTCCTCGATAATATTGTAGCGGTGCTTAGGCGAAGCCCTGCGACGGTAGAACATCAAGATCGTCACCATGCCGTCGTGCTGACGGAACTCTTCCCCGACACTTTGATGGATCGGAGTCCGGCGATCGTCATCGAGCTGATGTGACACTCCAAAAAAAAATTTAATTGGTTTTCATCAAAAACTTTGTTGGATTTTAAATGAGGGCATTTGAAATTTCTTTTCCAGAAAATCCTTTCTCTTAAAAACTTCCTTTTCTTTGTCAAGGATTTTATTTTTCTTCAAACTATGGTGTTTGATCTTTTGAAACTTCTTCTCTATTGGTTCCCTCTCAATTATTTTTGGGAGTTTAATATTTTTCTTTTAAAAAGAAACTCTATGAAAATTTGGGGATTTTCATATCTTGAAAACCACCCATGACTTTGTATTTTCTTTTTTTTGCCCATGTGGTAAAACCCCTCCAAAACCTCCCCTCCTCCTTGTAAACAACCTAAGTTCTCTGTCCCAACAAATCCAAACAAGTTTTGTATTTTATCTCAATTATTTTATCTCTCAAATCATTTCTGTCAATTATTTGGAGCCTGAGTCATTTACAAAGCAAGTACCTTATTTCCTTTGAGTTTTGATCTCAAACCAACTCCTCTGGATTGTCCTTAGCACCCACAACCCAGAACCATCTTGATCCACTCCTCCCCTTTTCAAATTTTTCAAACTTCAGTCTCTGCAAGTTTGGACCAGATTTTCCAAATTTGGTGAAATTCATATCTACACTTCTCCAAAAATTTCACCAAAAATCAGGCAGCCTACTGGAGCCATGAGTAGCCACTCCACCAAGTTTCAGCTCAAGGAAAAAATCCCTAGAGGCCAGTATCATTCTGTCGAACACCTTGCATGCACTGTTTCCTTGCACTTTCAGTAAATTCAGTAAATATTCAGAGTTCAGTGTCGTTTCTCGTCGTCAGGGTTCAGTCACGCGTCGACAGTGCGCTGTGGCGCGACGCGCGCAGCCCCTCCTCGCTGTCCAGAGCACCGCACGTGCACTTGGCTGGTTCCTGGCGTCGGAGGCAGCGAGCATCGCCGGAGCTGGCGGCTTCTGCGGTGGCCGTGCCACCCGTAGCGGCCAACAGTGGCAGCACCAGCATTGCAACGCCGTTCCGCGCCGCCCTTTGCTCCCTAGCTCTCCACGTGGCCTCATGCATGCCAGCGCAGCCCCGCTGCACCGTCGCCGTGGCCCGACAGCGCTGGGCACGCTCTCTGCCGCCGACGGACCCGCGCCGTCCCGTTCCGACAAAACCTGCCATAAGCTTCTAATCCTAGTCCGTTGAGCATCGGAGTTGAACCAGTGGACCTACACGATGACGCCCAACTCCCTAATCTCCCCCGACCAAGCACTGCGCCACCGTAACCATCGCCGGAGATCCCCGTTCATGGCCACCGCCTCGAATCGCCTATAAAAGGGGACCCCGAGCTCGCCCTCGAGCACGCACCACCACTGCACCCCACACACACCCCGCCAGGCCACTAGGAGGACCTCAAGGAGGTCTCCTCCCCCGACTCCGGCCGCCCCGTTCCGCCTCGGCCTACATCTCGATTCGCTCCCGTGAGGCCATCTCCGGAGCCCAAACCTCGTCAGTAGCCTCCTCGAGGACCCAGTGAGCTAACCCAAGCGTCAATTTGACCTTCGCAGCTCTCCCCGACGAGATCCATCTCCACCTGAGCCGCCGTCCGCCGGAGCAAGGCTCGCCATCGACGTGGTACTCGCCAACGACCACCACCACCACCAACCGACGCGGAAGGGCGCCCTGAACACGGAGGTACTCTCCGATCCCCCTGCCTCGCCGTGGATCGCCACCGGCGACCACCGTGGCTCTCAGGCGCCGACGAGCTTCGTCCCCCATTTGAATATTTAAACCTGACGGGTGGGACACGCCAGTCAGCCTCTCAGTTCTTTTTACATGAATCGTTTTCTAAAAACGCCTTCGGGCAAAATACGTTTCCCTCTCTGGGCTGGCGTATTCGAGACTGGAGCGTTTTCTGTTTTTATAAGCTAGCCCCTGGAAACTTTCTGTTTCATTACAGATGAGTCCCTGGACAAAAACCTTTATAACTTTTAAACAAAAAAGTATTTTTGATTGATTCCTTTTCTGTCCTCTTTAAAATTTTGTCTAGTTTTTTATCAGATTTATTTGAAAAATATTTGGAATACTTTTTGTGCACCTCTTGGTATTCACGATAGCGCATATATTTTCTTTATACCGTAGATACCGAAGGAGGTGACGGAGCCGCGAACTTCACCGAGCTAGGCTCCGACTATTCTGAACCAGGCAAGCATGTTTGAACTTTTGATATGATGAGTGTCTTGGCATACTTTGCATTTTTGATGCTAGTTTCATGGCATGTTGATGAGCATATCGATGAACGTTATTTTCATACATTGTTGAGGCAAGTGAGTTCGATGATACATATGTTGATGGATGTGAGTATGCATGGCCATGTGTTGGCATGAGGATGGGTAAGATGGCAGTGTGGTAGCATGCCAGTCTTATGCCATACTATATGACTTCAATGTCAAACCGCATCGGTCCAGTTCCTCCCATTTTCTTCCCTGTACTACCACATGTTTCTCGCAAGGGATATGGTTTAGTAAGTTGAAAACCGCTTTCCTGGTACACACCAAAAAGGAGAGGCCAGGATGATGGTTCCATGGCCCTGGATTAAAGCTAGTCATCCGGTCAGGGGGCATGGGTGTTTCCGGTTGGGACCGAGAGGGGGGCACCCCTTAGAGCGCGCGTATATAAATTTGATCCCATGCTATTCGAGATTGTGATCTCCCCGTCTCAAAAGTTTTTCTTGGACGATGTCTAGGGTGAGTCCTGGCATCGAGAGGTAGGATGGGTGTGTACTGGTTAGCTGTGTTTTCTTCCGAAAAACCGTAAACGGAACTAGTCCTTCGTGACTACGGAAATTCGTTGGCTGTGGGAAAAATTTTGTACAAACTCTGCAGAATCATACATTCCTTTGAATCATCTATTCCATATCCAAATTCGTATTATCTTGTCCTAACAGTGCCAGTTTGATGACAGAGACTCCGGGGAATCACATGAGTGCTAAGTCCGGTTAAATGTTTAATTCCTGTGGATGGACTAACCCGTTTATTATCATGAATTGAATATTCATTATGAGTATTATTTTACTTGTGAATAAAAGCCCTTTCTGCGATGTCGCCCAGACGTCCGACTGTGGCATTGTTCTTATTTACTTTTCAACAAAAGCCCTTTCTGCGATGTCGCTCAGACGTCCGGCTGTGGCATTTTCTTTTAAAGCCCTTTATGTGGTGTCGCTAAGGCGCCCAACTGTGGCATTTCTTTTAAAGACCTTTCTGTGATGTCGCCCCGACGTCCGACTGTGGCATTTCTTTTAAAGCCCTTTCTGTGATGTCGCCCCGACGTCCGACTGTGGCATTTCTTTTAAAGCCCTTTATGTGGTGTCGCTAAGACGCCCGACTGTGGCATGATTTTCTCTTTTATTTATTTATTTACCTTTCGAGGCGTCGCTTCAGACACCCGATCGGTTTCCATTTATATTTCTGTCGGGATTTCAGGCGGACTACCGCCGATTCCCTTTTTGCTTACCTTGCCTGCTAATGTTTGAATGTGCATTGGTAAATTAATCATGACGCATTCATGCATGCATTTGTTATATCTTACGTCCGAACTGTCTTGCGAGTACTTTCAAAGTACTCACTGGCTTGTTGATTTGGCCAGATGCTGACGAAGGTGATCTCATGGATGAAGAGTTCGATAGCGAGTCCGACGCCTAGAGGAATCCCAGTCAGTCTCGTGCGACCCTGGATTTGGTCACTGTATTATATCCGCTTCCGCAACACGAATAAAATTCATCGAGCCTAACCTCGACGCTCGATGAGATGCCAGTTTGAGAATCTTGTTATCACACTTCCCCACTGTGTTATTCCACCATCACTTTATCCTCGAGTCAGTAGTATGCCATCACACCATTGCGTTATATCCGCCATTATGTATAATTATTGGCACGCTTGTAATAATTTGTTGAGCAGCCCTAGCTCAACCCTGTAATATATTCTATGCTACTGGCGTATTATATCAAGAATTTGTCTACCAGTGAGGAGGATTTCTCTCATACTGGACTCAAAAGATTGGTTTCTCAATAAATATTTTTATTGAAAAACCGGTCGTGACAGCTTGGTATCAGAGCCAGGCTGACTGTAGGAAGCCACTAGGTACGATCGCTAATCGGTTATTAGCATAATAGAGCTAATTTATATTTTGCAATTGTAGTCATTTTCTGACAGTCAGCATAAATTTATGATCTGACCATGCAGGATTTTTGCCTACTTTTGTAGATGGCCGACAGCAGCTGCGAGTCTCAGACCTTCGCCAACGTGCCCGATGGGTTCGTCAAGCTTCTCTCCTTCATCGTTCAGGTCGCGATGGGGCCGTCTGTGCGCCCAGTCTTCACACTCTACCAGCACAAGGTCAACGACAGTCTGACCATGCACCAGGCCACGGTGCAGTTCAGGGGAGGGCGTGGTGAGTTACGCCGCTTCCGATTTGTGGGAAGAGCCATGCCTACGGAGAAGCATGCTATGCAGATGGCAGCCCGTGAGGCGATGGCTCGCCTCAGGGATGTCCTTCCCGCGATGAAGACTCGTCGCTACCGCTATCTTCCATGTCATGTGCCCTACACCTGTCACTACGCATTCTCCTGCCCCAGAGGAGAACGAGACGAGGCTTTTGAGATGCTTATTGAGTATCTCCGGGCCCTGGAGGCAGCCTTCGACAACCTGGTGGACGACTTCGTGGCTGCCCGCATGGACTCAGTCCATGGCTGTGCCGCCAACAGGAGGGAGTTCCTGCCCGCCGCACCGCCACTGACTTTTGTCTCGTCATCAGCATCTTATGCACCTACTCGTCGCCTGCCTACCACCGAAGAGTTCAACCAGGCCATTGCGCCCACTCCAGCGCGCACTGCACCACCTGTTGTGCCCACTCCTATTCGTGTTGCTCCGCCCCTGGCACCCGCTCCATCTACTCGACGCAGCTCTTCACGTCTGGAGCCTATTGGTGAGGAGGAGGTCGAGTCCCCAGCCTCACTGCACCTCACCCTTGGCAGGGCCAAGGAGATCATCAACATTTCCGGCTGAGTGCGCTTGCCCATCATGCGATGTGCCGCTTTGTAAGATATGTACATAGGTTGTGAGGAGTAGCTTGTTTACGCATCATGTAGGAACTGGAGAAGTGCACTAGCCTAAATAACATGTCAGGATTATGTACGCATATCCTGAGTGATGTATTGTATAATTATCGCCCGCGTGTAAGATATGTGATGAGCAGTCCTTCTCCGTGCGCAAATCAATTTGTTTTCTTAAGAGACCTTGGTCATTTAAATTATTTGCCATCCTTGTGCAATTTTGGATTTGTTTTTGCGACCATTTTCGCTTTTCTTATGAGTTTTACAAAATATATCCCCACAGTGAAAAAAATGTCTCGTCCTTGGACTCGCTCCATGCCTACTCCGCCAGAGGAAAATTATGACGCTCAACCAGGCAACAATTTCACACAAGGGCAGTCAAGTCAGCAGAACAGTGAAACGACACTTTCACAAATGTGCCGCATTTATGAACAGAGTCAGCAACAACATCGGGAAATGATGAACCAAGTCATCAACATGGGAAATTACCATGGACAGTATCAGCAGCATTCCAAGTTATCTGAGCTACAGAAGACACGTCCCCAAACATTTTCTCACACTGACAAACCTCTTGAAGCCGAGGACTGGCTTCGAGATATGGAGAGAAAATTAATTATTGCAAAATGTTCAGACCTCGAAAAGGTATTGTATGCTCCGCACTATCTCACAGGAGCAGCCGCATCATGGTGGGAGAATTTTCTGCACATACATCCCAACGAAAATGACATAACCTGGGATGATTTCAAGGAAGGTTTCCGTGGTACACACATTCCTAAGAGTATTATGAAAATCAAGAAGAGAGAGTTCGATGACCTCAAACAAAGGAACATGACAGTGTCAGATTACAACAGTCAATTTACTCTATTGTCTCGCTACGCCAATGAAGAGCGTATGACTGAAAGCAAGAAGATGGAGAAATTCCTTGACGGTCTGGCGCCCGTGCTTAAATGCCAACTAGTCGTGCACACTTTTCCTGATTTTAAAACACTGGTGGACAAAGCCATTACTCTGGAAAATGAGAGACGCAGTCTGGAAGATATCCGCAAGCGGAAAAGGGACCAGACTAACCATGCTCGCAATCACCGAAGCAAGACAGATTTTCAAAAGGGTGGGATGCACAAATCCTCATCCAATGTCTCACGCCCAATCAAGAATTTTCATGCAAGGGACAAGGAGTTCACATATCGCCCCGGCGTTACTTGTTACGCCTGTGGAGAGGAAGGACACTATGCCAAGCAGTGTCCCAAGCCTAGAAACTCAACCCCAAAGCCGAACAACGGCGGCAATAATTCAGCGCCCAAGCGAAACAATTTCAATCCCAACAACAACCACAGGAAGGGTCATCTGAACCACGTAACCAAAGAGGCGGCACAAAATGCTCCGGATATCGTACTCGGTACGTTTCCCGTAAACACAATACCTGCAATGGTTTTGTTTGATTCTGGAGCTTCTCACTCTTTCATTTCGAAAAGTTTTGCTTTGCAAAATAATTTTTCGATGCTTCCTTTGGAGAAATCCATGATCATCAAGTCCCCTGGGATTCAGCAAGTCACTCAGAATTACTGTCAGAATGTGGTCATTGAGTTCGAAGGATTGGAGTTTCACGCAAATCTTATTGTGTTGGAAAACAAAGGACTGGATGTCATCCTAGGGATGGACTGGCTAACCACCAACAAAGGTTTTATTGACTTAATTCTCACACACCACCACGGGAAGACAATAAGAGTGTCAGCCAAGGAAGGAAAAATACCCCGGCAACCGAGATTGAATAAGGTGGACGTTTCTGAGCTAAACAAGGTTCCAGTAGTGTGTGAATTTCCAGACGTATTCCCCGAAGAGCTACCAGGCATGCCACCAGACCGAGAGATAGAATTCAGCATTGAGCTCGCACCAGGAACCACCCCCATATACAAGAAACCATACCGAATGGCACCATCCGAGTTGGTTGAATTGAAGAAACAAATAAAGGAATTTCTAGACAAAGGATACATTCGAGCCAGCTCCTCACCTTGGGGATCACCAATTTTATTTGCCAAAAAGAAGGATGGAACACTGAGATTGTGTATGGACTATCGAGCACTTAACATGGTCACGGTCAAGAACAAATACCCAATGCCAAGGATAAACGATTTGTTTGATCAACTCGCTCAGGCCAAGGTATTCTCAAAAATTGACTTAAGGTCAGGATACCATCAATTAAAGGTGCGAACAGAAGATATCCCCAAAACAGCCTTCACCTCCAGATATGGACTGTATGAGTTCACAGTAATGCCATTTGGATTAACTAATGCCCCGGCATATTTTGTTCACCTCATGAACAAAGTATTTATGAAGTTCATGGACAAGTTCGTTGTGGTATTCATTGACGATATTCTGGTATACTCCAAGACACCAGAAGAGCACGCGGAAAATCTCAGGATTGTACTAGGAGAGCTCAGAAAACACCAATTGTATGCCAAGTTCAGCAAATGCGAATTTTGGCTAAGACAAGTATGCTTTCTAGGCCACGTACTGACCCAAGACGGTATCACAGTGGACCCGGAGAAAGTCAAGGCCGTACTTGGCTGGAAATCACCCGCTAGCGTAACGGACATACGAAGTTTCTTGGGAATGGCAGGATATTGCCGCAGATTTATTGAAGAATTCTCCACCATAGCCAAGCCTATGACGCAGTTACTCAAGAAAGACAATAAGTTTGAATGGACAGAAGCCTGCGAGAAAAGTTTCCAAGAGCTAAAACGGAAATTAACGACAACGCCGGTATTAATTGTACCCGACATACACAAGAATTTTGAAGTGTATTGTGACGCGTCCAGGAAGGGTCTCGGATGCGTGTTGATGCAAGAAGGCAAGGTTGTCGCCTACGCTTCACGGCAACTTCGCAAGCATGAGGAAAATTATCCCACTCATGACTTAGAAATGGCAGCAGTTATTCATGCACTCAAGGAATGGAGGCATTTCTTACTTGGGAACCGATGTGAAATATATACGGATCACAAAAGTCTCAAATATATTTTCACGCAGCCAGAACTAAATTTACGGCAAACACGCTGGTTGGAATTGGTAAAGGATTATGATGTTGGTATCCATTACCATCCAGGAAAAGCAAATGTAGTGGCCGATGCTCTTAGTCGGAACCCCAGCTCCGACGAAAGCAATCTGCAAAGCTTGAGGCCCGAATTCCAACAAGAATTTGCCAAGCTCAACTTGATAATGGTAGCAGAAGGCACCACATCAAACTTGGAAATACAACCCGACCTTGTGGAGGAAATTAAAGGAGCTCAGCCTGGTCACCCCAGCATCGAAGGCATCAAAAGAAAGGTGAGTATGGGCAAGGCCTCGGAGTTCGTCATAGACGATGGAGGAATATTGTGGTACGGAGACAGACTCTGCGTGCCAAATATAAAGGACCTCAAACAGCAAATTCTAGCTGAAGCCCACACCGCCCCGTACTCGATCCACCCTGGAGGAACCAAAATGTATAAAGATATTCAGGAAAGATTTTGGTGGCACGGTATGAAGAGGGACATAGCCACCTTTATTGCATGTTGCGACTCTTGTCAACGCATAAAAGCTGAGCATCAGAGACCAGCCGGACTACTGCAACCGAACAAAATACCTGAGTGGAAATGGGATGAAATAGGGATGGATTTCATTGTCGGACTACCTCGGTCACAACACGGGAATGATGCCATATGGGTCATCACTGACAGGTTAACCTAGGTGGCACATTTCATTCCAGTAAAGACAACCTACAACACTCAGAGGCTTGCCAGGATTTATCTCTCCCATATAGTTTGTCTGCATGGAGTCCCGAAGACTATAATATCCGACAGAGGCACTCAGTTCGTCTCGAGATTTTGGGAGCATTTACAACAGGCTCTGGGAACCCAACTAGCCTTCAGTACCGCATACCACCCACAGACTGATGGACAAACGGAACGCGTAAACCAGGTTTTAGAAGACATGCTGAGAGCATGTGTCCTCACATATGGAACCAGTTGGGAAGAAAGCCTGCCATATGACGAGTTCACGTACAACAATAGCTACCAGGCCAGCCTGCAAATGGCACCATTTGAGGCTTTATACGGACGGAGATGTCGTACCGCGTTAAATTGGTCAGAGACCGGAGACAGCCGCATCTTCGGACCAGACATGCTCAGAGAAGCCGAGGAAAAAGTCAAACTAATCAGAGACCGACTTAAGACCGCTCAAAGTCGACAGAAGAGTTATTATGATCAGAAACATCGTGGGGTCAGCTTCGAACCCGGTGAGTTCGTATACCTAAGAGTATCCCCTATGAGAGGATTGCAACGGTTCAAGATTAAAGGGAAGCTAGCACCAAGATTCATCGGACCTTTCTGTATAAGGGCACGAAGAGGCACGGTAGCCTACCAGCTAGACTTACCCGAGGAATTATCCGATGTCCACGACGTGTTCCACGTCTCGCAATTGAGGAAGTGCGTAAGCAACCCAGAGAAACAAGTATCCCATAAGAACATTGACGTGCAGCCAGACCTCACTTATCGGGAACGTCCAGTAAGAATATTAGAGGAGTCTGAAAGGAGGACCCGACAGAAGACCATCAAGTTTTTCAGAGTCCAGTGGAGCAATCACACCGACAGTGAAGCAACTTGGGAAAGAGAGGATTTTCTTCGGACAGAGCATCCACACTTATTTAAGGATCAGCTGAAATCTCGGGGACGAGATTTTTCCTCAGGGGGTAGGTGTTGTGACACTCCAAAAAAAAATTTAATTGGTTTTCATCAAAAACTTTGTTGGATTTTAAAAGAGGGCATTTGAAATTTCTTTTCCAGAAAATCCTTTCTCTTAAAAACTTCCTTTTCTTTGGCAAGGATTTTATTTTTCTTCAAACTATGGTGTTTGATCTTTTGAAACTTCTTCTCTATTGGTTCCCTCTCAATTATTTTTGGGAGTTTAATCTTTTTCTTTTAAAAAGAAACTCTATGAAAATTTGGGGATTTTCATATCTTGAAAACCACCCATGACTTTGTATTTTCTTTTTTTTGCCCATGTGGTAAAACCCCTCCATAACCTCCCCTCCTCCTTGTAAAAAACCTAAGTTCTTTGTCCCAACAAATCCAAACAAGTTTTGTATTTTATCTCAATTATTTTATCTCTCAAATCATTTCTGTCAATTATTTGGAGCCTGAGTCATTTACAAAGCAAGTACCTTATTTCCTTTGAGTTTTGATCTCAAACCAACTCCTCTGGATTGTCCTTAGCACCCACAACCCAGAACCATCTTGATCCACTTCTCCCCTTTTCAAAATTTTCAAACTTCAGTCTCTGCAAGTTTGGACCAGATTTGCCAAATTGGTGAAATTCATATTTACACTTCTCCAAAAATTTCACCAAAAATCAGGCAGCCTACTGGAGCAATGAGTAGCCACTCCACCAAGTTTCAGCTCAAGGAAAAATCCCTAGAGGCCAGTATCATTCTGTCGAACACCTTGCATCCACTGTTTCCTTGCACTTTCAGTAAATTCAGTAAATATTCAGAGTTCAGTGTCGTTTCTCGTCGTCAGGGTTCAGTCACGCGTCGACACTGCGCTGTGGCGCGACGCGCGCAGCCCCTCCTCGCTGTCCAGAGCACCGCACGCGCACTTGGCTGGTTCCTGGCGTCGGAGGCGGCGAGCATCGCCGGAGCTGGCGGCTTCTGCGGTGGTCGTGCCACCCGTAGCGGCCAACAGTGGCAGCACCAGCATTGCAACGCCATTCCGCGCCGCCCTTTGCTCCCTAGCTCTCCGCGTGGCCTCATGCATGCCAGCGCAGCCCCGCTGCACCGTCGCCTTGGCCCGACAGCGCTGGGCGTGCTCTCTGCCGCCGACGGACCCGCGCCGTCCCGTTCCGACAAAACCTGCCATAAGCTTCTAATCCTAGTCCGTTGAGCATCAGAGTGGAACCAGTGGACCTACACGATGACGCCCAACTCCCTAATCTCCCCCGACCAAGCACTGCGCCACCGTAACCATCGTCGAAGATCCCCGTTCACGGCCACCGCCTCGAATCGCCTATAAAAGGGGACCCCGAGCTCGCCCTCGTGCACGCACCACCACTGCACACCACAGACACCCCGCCAGGCCACTAGGAGGACCTCGAGGAGGTCTCCTCCCCCGACTCCGGCCGCCCCGTTCCGCCTCGGCCTACATCTCGATTCGCTCCGGTGAGGCCATCTCCGGAGCCCAAACCTCGTCAGTAGCCTCCTCGAGCACCCAGTAAGCTAACCCAAGCGTCAATTTGACCTTCGTAGCTCTCCCCGACGAGATCCATCTCCACCCGAGCCGCCGTCCGCCGGAGCAAGGCTCGCCGTCGACGTGGTACTCGCCGACGACCACCACCACCACCAACCGACGCGGAAGGGCGCCCTGAACACGGAGGTACTCTCCGATCCCCCTGCCTCGCCGTGGATCGCCGCCGGCGACCACCGCGGCTCTCGGGCGCCGATGAGCTTCGTCCCCCGTTTGAATATTTAAACCTGACGGGTGGGACACGCCAGTCAGCCTCTCAGTTCTTTTTACACGAATCGTTTTCTGAAAACGCCTTCGGGCAAAATACGTTTCCCTCTCTGGGCTGGCGTATTCGAGACTGGAGCGTTTTCTGTTTTTATAAGCTAGCCCCTGGAAACTTTCTGTTTCATTACAGATGAGTCCCTGGACAAAAACCTTTATAACTTTTAAACAGAAAAGTATTTTCGATTGATTCTTTTTCTGCCCTCTTTAAAATTATGTCTAGTTTTTTATCAGATTTATTTGAAAAATATTTGGAATACTTTTTGTGCACCTCTTGGTATTCATGATAGCGCATATATTTTCTTTATACCGTAGATACCGAAGGAGGTGACGGAGCCGCGAACTTCACCGAGCTAGGCTCCAACTACTTTGAACCAGGAAAGCATGTTTGAACTTTTGATATGATGAGTGTCTTGGCATACTTTGCATTTTTGGTGCTAGTTTCATGGCATGTTGATGAGCATATCGATGAACGTTATTTTCATACATTGTTGAGGCAAGTGAGTTCGATGATCCATACGTTGATGGATGTGAGTATGCATGGCCATGTGTTGGCATGAGGATGGGTAAGATGGCAGTGTGGTAGCATGCCAGTCTTATGCCAGACTATATGACTTCAATGTCAAACCGCATCGGTCCTGTTCCTCCCATTTTCTTCCCTGTACTACCACATGTTTCTCGCAAGGGATATGGATTAGTAAGTTGCAAACCGCTTTCCTGGTACACACCAAAAAGGAGAGGCCGGGATGATGGTTCCATGGCCCTGGATTAAAGCCAGTCATCCGGTCAGGGGGCATGGGTGTTTCCGGTTGGGACCGAGAGGGGGGCACCCCTTAGAGCGCGCGTATATAAATTTGATCCCATGTTATTCGAGATTTTGATCTCCCCGTCTCAAAAGTTTTTCTTGGACGATGTCTAGGGTGAGTCCTGGCATCGAGAGGTAGGATGGGTGTGTACTGGTTAGCTGTGTTTTCTTCCGAAAAACCGTAAACGGAACTAGTCCTTCGTGACTACAGAAATCCGTTGGCTGTGGGAAAAATTTTGTACAAACTCTGAAGAGTCATACATTCCTTTGAATCATCTATTCCATATCCAAATTTGTATTATCTTGTCCTAACAGTGCCAGTTTGATGACAGAGACTCCGGGGAATCACATGAGTGCTAAGTCCGGTTAAATGTTTAATTCCTGTGGATGGACTAACCCGTTTATTATCATGAATTGAATATTCATTATGAGTATTATTTTACTTGTGAATAAAAGCCCTTTCTGCGATGTCGCCCAGACCTCCGACTGTGGCATTGTTATTATTTACTTTTCAACAAAAGCCCTTTCTGCGATGTCGCTCAGACGTCCGGCTGTGGCATTTTCTTTTAAAGCCCTTTATGTGGTGTCGCTAAGGTGCCCGACTGTGGCATTTCTTTTAAAGCCCTTTCTGTGATGTCGCCCCGACATCCGACTGTGGCATTTCTTTTAAAGCCCTTTCTGTGATGTCGCCCCGACGTCCGACTGTGGCATTTCTTTTAAAGCCCTTTATGTGGTGTCGCTAAGACGCCCGACTGTGGCATGATTTTCTCTTTTATTTATTTATTTACCTTTCGAGGCGTCGCTTCAGACACCCGATCGGTTTCCATTTATATTTCTGTCGGGATTTCAGGCGGACTACCGCCGATTCCCTTTTTTCTTACCTTGCCTGCTAATGTTTGAATGTGCATTGGTAAATTAATCATGACGCATTCATGCATGCATTTGTTATATCTTACGTCCGAACTGTCTTGCGAGTACTTTCAAAGTACTCACTGGCTTGTTGATTTGGCCAGATGCTGACGAAGGTGATCTCATGGATGAAGAGTTCGATAGCGAGTCCGACGCCTAGAGGAATCCCAGTCAGTCTCGTGCGACCCTGGATTTGGTCACTGTATTATATCCGCTTCCGCAACACGAATAAAATTCATCGAGCCTAACCTCGACGCTCGATGAGATGCCAGTTTGAGAATCTTGTTATCACACTTCCCCACTGTGTTATTCCACCATCACTTTATCCTCGAGTCAGTAGTATGCCATCACACCATTGCGTTATATCCGCCATTATGTATAATTATTGGCACGCTTGTAATAATTTGTTGAGCAGCCCTAGCTCAACCCTGTAATATATTCTATGCTACTGGCGTATTGTATCAAGAATTTGTCTACCAGTGAGGAGGATTTCTGTCATACTGGACTCAAAAGATTGGTTTCTCAATAAATATTTTTATTGAAAAACCGGTCGTGACAGCTGAACGTGTGCTAAAACTCGGAGGTGCCGTAGTTTTGGTGCTTGATCCGTCGGGCTGTGAAGACGTATGACTACATCAACCGCATTGTCATAACGCTTCCGCTGTCGGTCTACGAGGGTACGTAGACTACACTCTCCCCTCTCGTTGCTATGCATCACCATGATCTTGCGTGTGCGTAGGAAAATTTTGAAATTACTACGTTCCCCAACAAGCAGCTGTGGGTGTTGACCCTAATGATTGTATTTATCCCATTTCAATTGCTATAGTCGAAGTGGAAGATACGGTCACATGGAAATGGTTTCTTAGCGCACTAAAAGATGATTTAGGCATAGAAAACACAAGTCCATGGACATTTATGAGTGATAGGCAGAAGGTTTGTGTATTTCTCCTTTGTGTGTATTTATCGTTTGTTTGTGCATTTATCAACTGTGGGTGTTGTGCATTTATATTGTCCACTTTTGTTGTACATTTGTAGGGTTTGATCAATGTTGTCAATGCAATATGGCCTGAAGCTCAACACAGATTTTGTGTAAGACATTTGCACCAAAACTTTGCAAGAAATGGGTTTCGAGGTGATATCTTGAAGAACAAGCTGTGGCAAATTGCAAGAGCCACAAGACAGTGTGACTGGCAGATTTACATGGATGAGATGAAAGCATTGGATGTTGCAGCATTTGAGTACTTGGATGCAATTGATCCAAGGCAGTGGTGCAAGGCATTCTTTGAGGAATTGCCCAAATGTGACTTGCTGCTGAACAACATATGTGAAGTGTTCAACAGGTTAGTAAATGTGAAATTACTTGCATTTACTTTTTAAACACTAGCTGTAGCAGACCAGTTTAGATACACACTACTTGCTCTGAAATTTATTGCAATTGTAGGTACATACTTGATGCTAGAGAACTACCGATAGTTACTAGCCTGAAGAAGACCAAAGATCTGTTTTAAAAACCGAACCAGAAATCGAACCGGAAAGGCTGCTAGTTCAGGTTTTTTTCGGTCGGACCGCCGGTTCACCGGTTCGATTGTTGGTTTTTTAAGCAATAAAATAATATATTTTTACTAATAAATACACCAATAAATAGAAGGAACAAAGTGTAATCACCTGACAGAGTAACAAGTAACTAAATGTTAATATGTAATTCACATACATGACACTTTGTAACTCTAATATAGACTATATAGTACTGTACTGTCCTATATCACGTATTCACATCATACATGATTCAAATCTCGTAGCAACAGTAAGTAGAATGACCAGGAAGCAAGCAATGAAGCAACATGCCAAATTGCCAATCAGCAACATAGTACCATGCCAGCAACATAATTCGGTCTCATTAATCATAAATTCATAATAATGCATAGTCTCTCATAGTTTAGTAGCAACAAGAGGTAAGGTAATAACCAAGGTCTGAAGCTGTCAAACATAGTATCAACCTCCCAAACATAGTTTCAACTCTCAACTCTCACACATCAAATAAAACATAGTCTTTCTCATAGACAAATAGCAACAGCCAAAGCATGAAGCCAGAATAGGAATTAACGATATTGGAAGTTCCAATCAAACGTACTCGGTCCACGTGGTGCGTCATCATCCATATCATTGTGAAGGAAATATGCCCTAGAGGCAATAATAAAGTTATTATTTATTTCCTTATATCATGATAAATGTTTATTATTCATGCTAGAATTGTATTAACCGGAAACAGAATACATGTGTGAATACATAGACAAACATAGTGTCACTAGTATGCCTCTACTTGACTAGCTCATTGATCAAAGATGGTTACGTTTCCTAACCATAGACATGAGTTGTCATTTGATTAACGGGATCACATCATTAGGGAATGATGTGATTGACTTGACCCATTTCGTTAGCTTAGCACTTGATCGTTTAGTTTGTTGCTATTGCTTTCTTCATGACTTATACATGTTCCTATGACTATGAGATTATGCAACTCCCGTTTACCGGAGGAACACTTTGTGTGCTACCAAACATCACAATGTAACTGGGTGATTATAAAGGTGCTCTACGGGTGTCTGCAAAGGTACTTGTTGGGTTGGCGTATTTCGAGATTAGGATTTGTCACTCCGATTGTCGGAGAGATATCTCTGGGCCCTCTCGGTAATGCACATCACATAAGCCTTGAAAGCATTGCAACTAATAAGTTAGTTGCGGGATGATCTATTACGGAACGAGTAAAGAGACTTGCCGGTAACGAGATTGAACTAGGTATTAAGATACCGACGATCAAATCTCGGGCAAGTAACATACCGATGACAAAGGGAACAACGTATGTTGTTATGCGGTCTGACCGATAAAAGATCTTCGTAGAATATTTAGGAGACAATATGAGCATCCAGGTTCCGCTATTGGTTATTGACCGGAGACGTGTCTCGGTCATGTCTACACTGTTCTCGAACCCGTAGGGTCCGCACGCTTAACGTTACGATGACAGTTTCATTATGAGTTTATATATTTTGATGTACCGAAGGTTGTTCGAAGTCCCGGATGTGATCACAAACATAACGAGGAGTCTCGAAATAGTCAAGACATAAAGATGGATATATTGGACGACTATATTCGGACATAGGAATGGTTCCGGGAGTTATCGGAACCCCCCCCCCCTCGAGGGGGGGGTTAATGGGCCTCATGGGCCCAAAGTGGAGCAGAAGAGGGGCGGCCAGGGAAGGCTGCGCGCCCCTCCCCCTCTAGTCCGAATTGGACAAGGAGGGAGGGGCGGCGCCCCCCCCCCCTTTCCTTTCTCTCGTCTCTCCCTTCCTTGCCCCTCTACTAGTTGGACAAGGAAAGGAGGGAGTCTTACTCCCGCTAGGAGTAGGACTCCTCCCTAGCACGCCTCCTCCTGGCCGGCCGCCCCTTGCTCCTTTTTATACGGGGGCAGGGGGCACCTCTAGACACAACAATTGATCCTTGAGATCTATTAGCCATGTGCGGTGCCCTCCTCCACCATAATCCTCGATAATATTGTAGCAGTGGTTAGGCGAAGCCCTGCGATGGTAGAACATCAAGATCATCACCATGCCGTCGTGCTGACGGAACTCTTCCCTGACATTCTGCTGGATCGGAGTCCGGGGATCGTCATCGAGCTGAACGTGTGCTAGAACTCGGAGGTGCCGTAGTTTCGGTGCTTGATCGGTCGGGCCGTGAAGACTTACAACTACATCAACCGCGTTGTGCTAACGCTTCCGCTTCCGGTCTACGAGGGTACGTAGACAACACTCTCTCCTCTTGTTGCTATGAATCACCATGATCTTGCGTGTGTGTAGGAATTTTTTTTGAAATTACTACGTTCCCCAACAGTGGCATCCGAGCCTAGGTTTCATGCGTTGATGTTGTGCACGAGTAGAACACAAGTGAGTTGTGGGCGATATAAGTCATACTGCTTACCAGCATGTCGTACTTTGGTTCGGCGGTATTGTTGTATGAAGCGGCCCGGACCGACATTACGCGTACGCTTACGCGAGACTGGTTCTACCGACGTGCTTTGCACACAGGTGGCTGGCGGGTGTCAGTTTCTCCAACTTTAGTTGAACCAAGTGTGGCTACGCCCGGTCCTTGCGAAGGTTAAAACAGCACCAACTTGAAAAACTATCGTTGTGGTTTTGATGCGTAGGTAAGAACGGTTCTTGCTAAGCCCGTAGCAGCCACGTAAAACTTGCAACAACAAAGTAGAGGACGTCTAACTTGTTTTTGCAGGGCATGTTGTGATGTGATATGGTCAATACATGATACTAAATTTTATTGTATGAGATGATCATGTTTTGTAACCGAGTTATCGGCAACTGGCAGGAGCCATATGGTTGTCGCTTTATTGTATGCAATGCAATCCTGTTGTAATGCTTTACTTTATCACTAAGCGGTAGCGGTAGTCGTGGAAGCATAAGATTAGCGAGACGACAACGATGCTACGATGGAGATCAAGGTGTCACGCCGGTGACGATGGTGATCATGACGGTACTTCGGAGATGGAGATCACAAGTACAAGATGATGATGGCCATATCATATCACTTATATTGATTGCATGTGATGTTTATGTTTTATGCATCTTATCTTGCTTTGATTGACGGTAGCATTATAAGATGATCCCTCACTAAATTATCAAAGTATAAGTGTTCTCCCTGAGTATGCACCGTTGCAAAAGTTCTTCGTGCTGAGACACCACGTGATGATCGGGTGTGATAGGCTCTACGTTCAAATACAACGGGTGCAAAATAGTTGCACACGCAGAATACTCAGGTTAAACTTGACGAGCCTAGCATATAACAGATATGGCCTCGGAACACGGAGACCGAAAGGTCGAGCGTAAATCATATAGTAGATATGATCAACATAGTGATGTTCACCATTGAAACTACTC
The DNA here is from genome assembly GCF_056163025.1 of Triticum urartu. NCBI lineage: Eukaryota > Viridiplantae > Streptophyta > Magnoliopsida > Poales > Poaceae > Triticum > Triticum urartu. Next base: position 52,916,257 of record NC_141874.1, on the reverse strand, counting down.
CATCTCACGTGATGATCGGACATGGTTTAGTTGATTTGGATTACGTGATCACTTAGAGGATTAGAGGGATGTCTATCTAAGTGGGAGTTCTTAAGTAATATGATTAATTGAACTTTAATTTATCCTGAACTTAGTCCTGGTAGTATTAGCATATCTATGTTGTAGATCAATAGCTCGCGTTTAGCTCCCCTGTTTTATTTTTGATATATTCCTAGAGAAAACTAAGTTGAAAGATGTTAGTAGCAATGATGCGGATTGGATCCGTGATCTGAGGTTTATCCTCATTGCTACACAGAAGAATTATGTCTTTGATGCACCGCTTGGTGACAAACCTATTGTAGGAGCAGATGCAGATGTTATGAACATTTGGCTAGCTCAATATGATGACTACTTGATAGTTTATTGCACCATTCTTAAATGGCTTAGAATCGGGACTTCAAAGACGTTTTGAACGTCATGGACCATATGAGATGTTCCAGGAGTTGAAGTTAATATTTCAAGCAAATACCCGAGTTGAGAGATATGAAGTCTCCAACAAGTTCTATAGCTAAAAGATGGAGGAGAATAGCTCAAGCAGTGAGCATGTGCTCAGATTGTCTTGGTACTACGATCGCTTGAATCAAGTGGGAGTTTATCTTCCAGATAAAATAGTGATTGACAGAATTCTCTAGTCACCATCACCAAGTTATTAGAACTTCGTGATGAACTATGATATGCAAGGGATAACGGAAACTATTCCCAAGGTCTTCGTAATGCTGAAATCGACGAAGGTAGAAATCAAGAAAAATATCAAGTGTTGATGGTAGACAAGACCACTAGTTTCAAGAAAAAGGCAAAGGGAAGAATGGGAACTTCAAGAAGAATGGCAAGCAAGTTGCTGCTCAAGTGAAGAAGCCCAAGTCTGGTCCTAAGCCTGAGACTAAGTGCTTCTACTACAAAGGGACTGGTCACTGGAAGCGGAACTACCCCAAGTGATTGGCGGATAAGAAGGATGGCAAAGTGAACATAAGTATATTTGATATACATGTTATTGATGTGTACTTTACTAGTGTTTATAGCAACCCCTCAGTATTTGATACTTGTTCAGTTGCTAAGAGTAGTAACTCGAAACGGGAGTTGCAGAATGAACAGAGACTAGTTAAGGGTGAAGTGAAGATGTCTGTTGGAAGTGGTTCCAAGATTGATATGATCATCATCGCACACTCCCTATACTTTCGGGATTAGTGTTGAACCTAAATAAGTGTTATTTGGTGTTTGCGTTGAGCATAAATATGATTTGATCATGTTTATTGCAATACGGTTATTCATTTAAGTAAGAGAATAAATTGTTGTTCTGTTTACATGAATAAAACCTTATGGTTACACACCCAATTAAAATGGTTCGTTGGATCTTGATCGTAGTGATACACATATTCATAATATTGAAACCAAAAGATGCAAAGTTAATAATGATAGTGCAACTCATTTGTGGCACTGCCGTTTAGGTCATATTGGTGTAAAGCGCATGAAGAAACTCCATGCTGATGGACTTTTGGAATAACTTGATTATGAATCAGTTGATGCTTACGAACCATGCCTCGTGGGCAAGATGACTAAGACTCCGTTCTCCGGAACAATGCAGCAAGCAACAGATTTGTTGGAAATCATGCATACTGATGTATGTGGACCGATGAATATTGAAGCTCCCAGCAGGTATCATTATTTTCTGATCTTCACAGATGATTTGAGCAGATATGAGTATATCTACTTGATGAAACACAAGTCTGAAAATTTGAAAAGTTTAAAGAATTTCAGAGTGAAGTGGAGAATCATCATAACAAAAATAAAAGTTTGTACGATATGATCGCAGAAGTAAAATATTTGAGTTACGAGTTTGGCCTTCAGTTAAAAACAATGTGAAATAGTTTCACTACTCACGCCACCTGGAAAACCACAGCATAATGGTGTGTCCGAACGTCATAACCGTACTTTATTAGATATGGTGCGATCTATGATGTCTCTTACCGATCTACCAGCATCATTTTGGGGTTATGCATTAGAGACACTTGCATTCACGTTAAATAGGGCACCATCTAAATCCGTTGAGAAAACACCGTATGAACTATGGTTTGGCAAGAAACCTAAGCTGTCGTTTCTTAAAGTTTGAGGTTGCAATGCTTATGTGAAAAAGTTTCAACCTGATAAGCTCTAACCCAAATCGGAGAAGTGCGTCTTCATAGGATACCCAAAAGAAAATGTTGGGTACACCTTCTATCACAGATCCGAAGGCAATATATTCGTTGCTTTGAATGGATCCTTTCTAGAAAAGGAGTTTCTCTCGAAAGAAGTGAGTGGGAGGAAAGTAGAACTTGATGAGGTAACTGTACCTGCTCCCTTATTGGAAAGTAGTTCATCACAGAAATCTGTTCCTGTGACTACTACACCGATTAGTGAGGAAGCTAATGATGATGATCATGTAACTTCAGATCAAGTTACTACTGAACCTCGTAGGTAAACCAGAGTGAGATCCGCACCAGAGTGGTACGGTAATCCTGTTCTGGAGGTCATGTTACTTGACCATGACGGGCCTATGAACTATGAGGAAGCGATGATGAGCCCAGATTCCGTGAAATGGCTTGAGGCCATGAAATCCGAGATGAGATCCATGTATGAGAATAAAGTATGGACTTTGATTGACTTGCCCAATGATCGGCGAGCCATTGAGATTAAATGGATCTTCAAGAGGAAGACGGACGCTGATAGTAGTGTTACTATCTACAAAGCTAGAATTGTCGCAAAAAGGTTTTCGACAAGTTCAAGGTGTTGACTATGATGAGAGTTTCTCACTCGTATCTATGCTTAAGTCTGTCCAAATCATGTTAGCAATTGCCGCATTTTATGAAATCTGGCAAATGGATAAACAAAACTGCATTCCTTAATGGATTTATTAAAGAAGAGTTGTATATGATGCAACTAGAAGGTTTTGTCAATCCTAAAGGTACTAACAAAATATGCAAGCTCCAGCGATCCATATATGGACAGGTGCAAGCATCTCGGAGTTGGAATATATGCTTTGATAAGTTGATCAAAGCATATAGTTTTATACAGACTTGCGGTGAAGCCTGTATTTACAAGAAAGTGAGTGGGAGCACTACAGCATTTCTAATAAGTATATGTGAAAGACATATTGTTGATCGGAGATAATGTAGAATTATTCTGCAAAGCATAAAGGAATGTTTGAAAGGAGTTTTTCAAAGAAAGACCTCGGTGAAGCTGCTTACATATTGATCATCAAGATCTATAGAGATAGATCAATACGCTTGATAAGTTTTTTCAATGAGTACATACCTTGTCAAGATTTTGAAGTAGTTCAAAATGGAATAGTCAAAAAGGAGTTCTTGCCTGTGTTACAAGGTGTGAAGTTGAGTAAGACTCAAAACCCGACCACGGCAGAAGATAGAGAGAGAATGAAAGTCATTCCCTATGCCTCAGCCATAGGTTCTATAAAGTATGCCATGCTGTGTACCAGACCTATTGTATACCCTGCCCTGAGTTTGGCAAAGGAGTACAATAGTGATCTAGGAGTAGATCACTGGACATTGGTCAAAATTATCCTTAGTGGAATAAGGATATGTTTCTCGATTATGGAGGTGACAAAAGGTTCGTCGTAAAGGGTTACGTCGATGCAAGTTTTGACACTGATCCAGATGACTCTAAGTCTCAATCTGGATACATATTGAAAGTGGGAGAAATTAGCTAGAGTAGCTCCATGCAGAGCATTGTTGACATAGAAATTTGCAAAATACTTACGGATCTGAATGTGGCAGACCCGTTGAACTAAACTTCTCTCACAAGCAAAACATGATCATACTTCAGTACTCTTTGGGTGTTAATCACATAGCGATGTGAACTAGATTATTGACTCTAGTAAACCCTTTGGTGTTGGTCACATGTCGATGTGAACTATGGGTGTTAATCACATGGTGATGTGAACTATTGATGTTAAATCACATGGCGATGTGAACTAGATTATTGACTCTAGTGCAAGTGGGAGACTGAAGGAAATATGCTCGACAGGCAATAATAAAGTTATTATTTATTTCCTTATATCATGATAAATGTTTATTATTCATGCTAGAATTGTATTAACCGGAAACATAATACATGTGTGAATACATAGACAAACATAGTGTCACTAGTATGCCTCTACTTGACTAGCTCATTGATCAAAGATGGTTATGTTTCCAAACCATAGACATGAGTTGTCATTTGATTAATGGGATCACATCATTAGGAGAATGATGTGATTGACTTGACCCATTTCATTAGCTTAGCACTTGATCGTTTAGTTTGTTGCTATTGCTTTCTTCATGACTTATACATGTTCCTATGACTATGAGATTATGCAACTCCCATTTACCGGAGGAGCACTTTATGTGCTACCAAATGTCACAACGTAACTGGGTGATTATAAAGGTGCTCTACAGGTGTCTGCGAAGGTACTTGTTGGGTTGGCGTATTTCGAGATTAGGATTTGTCACTCCGATTGTCGGAGAGGTATCTCTGGGCCCTCTCGGTAATGCACATCACATAAGCCTTGCAAGCATTGCAACTAATAAGTTAGTTGCCGGTAACGAGATTGAACTAGGTATTGAGATACCGACGATCAAATCTCGGGCAAGTAACATACCGATGACAAAGGGAACAACATATGTTGTTATGCGGTCTGACCGATAAAAGATCTTCATAGAATATGTAGGAGCCAATATGAGCATCCAGGTTCCGCTATTGGTTATTGACCGGAGATGTGTCTCGGTCATGTCTACATTGTTCTCGAACCCGTAGGGTCCGCACGCTTAACGTTACGATGAAAGTTTCATTATGAGTTTATATATTTTGATGTACCGAAGGTTGTTCGGAGTCCCGGATGTGATCAGGATATAACGATGAGTCTCGAAATAGTCGAGACATAAATATTGATATATTTGACGACTATATTCGGACATAGGAATGGTTCCGGGAGTTATCGGATATAAAACGGAGTACCGGGGGTTACCGGAACCCCCCCGGGGGGGTTAATGGGCCTCATGGGCCCAAAGTGGAGCAGAAGAGGGGCGTCTAGGGCAGGCTGCACGCCCCCTCCCCCTCTAGTCCGAATTTGACAAGGAGGGAGGGGCGGTGCCCCCCCTTTCCTTTCTCTCCTCTCTCCCTTCCTCCCCCCTCTCCTAGTTGGACAAGGAAAGGATGGAGTCCTACTCCCGGTAGGAGTAGGACTCCTCCCTGGCGCGCCTCCTCCTAGCCGGCTGCCCCTCCCCCTTGCTCCTTTATATACGGGGGCAGGGGGCACCTCTAGACACAACAATTGATCCTTGAGATGTATTAGCCATGTGCGGTGCCCTCCTCCACCATAATCCTCGATAATATTGTAGCGGTGCTTAGGCGAAGCCCTGCGACGGTAGAAAATCAAGACCGTCACCATGCTGTCGTGCTAACGGAACTCTTCCCCGACATTCTGCCTGATTGGAGTCCGGGGATCGTCATCGAGCTGAACGTGTGGTCGAACTCGGAGGTGTCGTAGTTTCGGTGCTTGATCGGTCGGGCCGTGAAGACGTACGACTACATCAACCACGTTGTGCTAACGCTTCCGCTTCCGGTCTATGAGGGTACGTAGACAACACTCTCCCCTCTCGTTGCTATGCATCACCATGATCTTGCATGTGCGTAGGATTTTTTTTGAAATTACTACGTTCCCCAACACATTGTCCTCATCATCATGTCCGTCATTTGCACCCTCGTCGGCTATTGGGACGTTTGTATGGTCATTTGCACCATCCATGTCATTGTCCTCCTCATCATCCTCAATCACAAGATCATCATCTACACCATAGAAGTTTATGTGCTCAAAATCAGGAATAATGGGTAAATAACAGAAAAATGGCCAAGTGAGTGAATAGAAACATTACCATTCATATTGCAAATTATCTCGCTGTCATTGTCATGTGGTGTACATCATTTGCGAAATAATTCTATTTCTTCCACACTTAGTACAATAGGATCATCTTCAAGAATCCAATTTTCATCAAACTTGCCAATGTCCTCCAAACTAATTGGGTCATAGTTTCTAGTTTGGGACATACACCTAAACATGCAATGAAATTATAAACCGTGCAACATACAAAAAAGAGAATAAAGTAGGTAGTAGGGATAACATAAAGAGAGCACCTTTGCTCCAGCCTTGAGTTGTAGTGCACATAAGCAATATCATTCATTCTTTGATGCTCAAGTCTATTTATTTTTTGGAGTGAATATGTTCAAACAAACTCCAATTTCTCTCACATCCTGAAGCACTACAAGTTTGACTCAAGACACGAATGGCAAGCTTTTGCAAGTTTGGAGCACTACATGTTGGAAATATGCCCTAGAGGCAATAATAAAATGATTATTATTATATTTCCTTGTTCATGATAATTGTCTATTATTCATGCTATAATTGTGTTATCAGGAAATCATAATACATGTGTGAATACATAGACCATAACATGTCCCTAGTGAGCCTCTAGTTGACTAGCTCGTTGATCAACAGATAGTCATGGTTTCATGACTATGGACATTGGATGTAATTGATAACGGGATCACATCATTAGGAGAATGATGTGATGGACAAGACCCAATCCTAAGCATAGCACAAGATCGTGGAGTTCGTTTGCTAGAGCTTTTCCAGTGTCAAGTATCATTTCCTTAGACCATGAGATCGTGTAACTCCCGGATGCCGTAGGAGTGCTTTGGGTGTACCAAAAGTCACAACGTAACTGGCTGACAATAAAGGTATACTACAGGTATCCCCGAAAGTATCTGTTGGGTTGACACGGATCGAGACTGGGATTTGTCACTCCATATGACGGGAAGGTATCTCTGGGCCCACTCGGTAATGCATCATCATAATGAGCTCAATGTGACCAAGTGTTTGGTCACGGGATCATGCATTACGGTACGAGTAAAGTGACTTGTCGGTAACGAGATTGAACGAGGTATTGGGATACCGACGATCGAATCTTGGGCAAGTAACGTACCAATTGACAAAGGGAATTGAATACGGGATTGATTGAATCCTTGACATCGTGGTTCATCCGATGATATCATCGTGAAACATGTGGGAGCCAACATGGGTATCCAGATCTCGCTATTGGTTATTGACTGGAGAGTCGTCTCGGTCATGTCTGCATGTCTCCCGAACCCGTAGGGTCTACACACTTAAGGTTCGGTGATGCTAGGGTTGTAGAGATATTAGTATTGTTACGGCATATCTCTCTCAAGGTAGTTTTGGTGATTGATGACAACATGTTTGTGGACTAATCTTGTGCTTTGAATAATTCACAGATTCTCCCCTGGCACGAGACGCCTTCTTCCCCTTCGTTTCTTTCTCGGTGGACTAGTTGCGTAGAGGGCACCGTACTATCAAGAGGGGGTCCGCTGGGGTTTTGCATGGGTGTAATCATCATGTACACATCAGCTTCTCACCCTCCGAGCATTTCCTTTCCATTGAAGATATCTCTCCTCTCTTCCTTGTCCTGTCTGGGTCTAAGCGGTAGTACCGCGCACCCAGCGGTAGTACCGCTGAGGAGCCAAGCGGCAGTACCGCTCCGTAGCGGTAGTACCGCCCTTGGCTCCACAGCAGTAGTACCGCTGGGGGCCTGGCACCTCTGCCTTGTCCTCAGCATATTTGAGAGATCCCTTCTCTCTCTCTCGCGCGCGCCCCAGCGGTAGTACCGCACTGCCTGCGGTACTACGGCCGAAGGGTCACAAGCGGCAGTACCGCTCCACAGCGGTACTACCGCCCTTGACCCCACTGTCGTAGTACCGCTGGGTAGTCTAGCTCCTACCGCCTCGATTCGAGAGGTCTTTTTCTCGTGTCGGGTTTTGCGGCACTAGTCACGGTTGTAGTGGCAGTAGTACCGTTCCAGGAGCGGTAGTACCGCCCTACCACCGCGGTAGTACCGCATTTGGGTCCGTTCCCTACTAAGTCTCCTCAGCACGGCAGTACCGCTTGCTGGCACGGCAGTACCGTCGCCTGGTGGTAGTACCGCCCCCTCTCAGCGGTAGTACCGCCCTATGCGGGGCTGGTTGGTGGGGGGCAATGGGATTGTTGCCCCCACTATAAAAGGGAGTCCCCTTCCTCCTTCTCACCTACCTCTTTATCCCCCAAGCACCATTTATTGCTCAAGATCCATTAAATACTCCAAGCTTCATTTTGCCCGATCTATCTCCCTAGCCAATCAAACTTGTTGATTTGCTCGGGAGTGGTTGAGAAGGCTCCGATCTACACTTCCACCAAGGGATTTTTGATTCCCCCACTCATCCCTAGCGGATCCTGTTACTCTTGGGTGTTTGAGCACCCTAGACGGTTGAGGTCACCTCGGAGCCATATTCCATTGTGGTGAAGCTTCATGGTCTTGTTGGGAGCCTCTGATTAAGTTGTGGAGATTGCCCCAACCTTGTTTGTAAAGGTTCGGTCGCCGCCTTCAAGGGCACCAATAGTGGAATCACGGCATCTCGCATTGTGTGAGGGCGTGAGGAGAATATGGTGACCCTAGTGGCTTCTTGGGGAGCATTGTGCCTCCACACCGCTCCAACGGAGACGTACTTCCCCTCAAAAGGAAGGAACTTTGGTAACACATCCTCATCTTCACCGGATCCACTCTTGGTTATCTCTTACCTTTACTTGTGCAAGCTCTTTAGTGTTTCTACCCTTGCTTGCTTTTATGCGTGTTGTTATTGCATCATATAGGTTGCTCACCTAGTTGCACATCTATACAACCTACTTTGATGCAAAGTTTAATTTGGTAAAGAAAAGCTAAAAATTGGTAGTTGCCTATTCACCCCCCCTCTAGTCAACCATATCGATCCTTTCAATTGGTATCAGAGCCTCGTCTCTTTATTAAGGACTTTACCGTCCAAAGAGTATGGTTGATACTGTAGACGGTGTGGAGGAACACTCCGGTGTGAATCCGATCTCGTCTACGGGAGATGGGGGAACTTCGGTCTCTCGTGAGGAGTTCAATGTATCCTTGGAGACATTGAAAACCTCCATGACGACCGAAGTTGAAAGCATGTTTACTAAATTTCTTGAGGGGCTTAAACTATCCACCGCACCGTTGAAAGTGGGTGATCCCGCCAACAAGGTGTCGGATGCTATCCCCGACAAGGGGGAAGCTAGTAGTGAAAAGGCTCCTTCTTCTAGTGGCAAGAATGGCACCGACATCTTTGCCCATGTGGAACCACCACTTGTTTATGGTGGACCGGTTCCTTCCACTCATTTGAATCATGCCGGTCCTCCCCCTAAGATTGTGAAAAATGAGGATTTTGATTCTTGGGTTTACCGCCTTAAACGTCATTTAAATCATGTGAATACTAACCTTTGGAGAATCATTGAAGAAGGTTTCTATCCACATGATCCAAGCAACTTCACTCCTTGAGAAGCCGCGGACAATCAATTCAATGAGAATGCTCTCTTCATCATTCAAGATGCAATTCCACCCGAAGACCTACCTCATCTTCGTCCCTTCGCCTTAGCCAAAGATGCATGGCATTGTGTCATGTCTCTCTACCGGGGAAGCGCAAGCATTCAACGCTCCAACTATGAAGTGGTACAAGATGAGGCCGATGAGTTTGCAATGAAGGAAGATGAAGAACCTCGTGAGCTTTATCGAAGAGTAACCAAACTCGCGGTCTCACTACGAGATCACGGGAGGAAGGACACGGATGACAATTGGATCAAGCGCAAATTCCTCAAGGCAATGATGCCCTACCACAAGGCCATGTCCTCCGTCATTCGTCAAAGACCGGAATTCCACACTTTGACCTCAAGCGAAGTGTTGGATGAGTTTGTGGCCATGAACATTTTGTACAAGACCGCCGACTGTCGGCGTTCTGGGAACGGGGGTCCCTAGACTTGCCTGCCTGTGGCCTGTGGCGTGGCTCAAAGGAGGCCTAGCACGGCCCATCTTCATCAACACAAGACTCAAGACCCTCGTGAGGGGCCAAGCCTCGCGAGGCGGACGACACGGAGCTTCCTCAGGCACGGCCTCGTCAGGCTGGCTCGCGAGGAGGCGGAGAGATCAAGGAGGGGTACCTCGCGAGGTGCCCGTGATGCAAGCCATGACGACTCAGGGCGCCAAGCGGGTGCCAGCGCGCGCAGCGTCCTTCTTTCCTCTTTGGTGCAAAGGGGGCAAGCGCAGCCGCGGAGTACCGAGGCATCAGGCAAAGGTTGCCATTTCGGTGCAACGAGACCAAGACCAGGAGGACTACGAGACGGAGGTCACCATGGAGCCCAGGACGGCGTCATCACCAGAGCTTTGCGCAGGCGAAGACTGCTTTTGTCAGGATAGTTGATACTTGCTGTCCCCCTCCAAATTAGCCCGCCATTGTTGGCTCCCTTCCCTCTCAATATTTGGGAAGAGGACCAGGGCCTCTATAAATAGAACCAGCCACCCACGTAGCAAGGGGTTCGGTTCGTTCGACCGGTAGGAAGCAGAGTAAGAGAGAGAGAAAGGCGGCTAAACTCCTTCTAGCAGTTCATCGCCCCAGCCAAGAACAGACCCTCACGAGGCTGTTCTTCCTTGTATTGTTCATCATCACCAGCCCCAGGAGGCAATCCACCAACCACACACTGGAGTAGGGTATTACACCACAACGGTGGCCCAAACCAGTATAAATCTTGTGTCCCTTGTGCAGTCCTTTAAGTAGTTTAGATCTTTGCGAGGCGGGGAGGTAGAAGGCATAATCTCCGCGCGCACCCCAATGTTCGAACCTTAAGGGTCTGCCGGAAACCGGGATCCGACATTTGGCGCGCCAGGTAGGGGTGCGCCGGAATTCGTCTTCCACCGCTCTGTGCCCCGTCGCGTCGTCATCACCATGCCCGGCGACCAGGAGGGCAACCCCGACCCATGGGCTGCGTGGCCCGCCCGCGCAGAACCGCTCACCTCGGGCGACCCCGCGCCCCAGGCAGCCCGCGGTCCACAGGGCGCTGCGGGCCGCGGGCGACGCGGACAGACTTCGACAACTCTCACACCGCGGCAGGCACGGTCGGCAGCAAGGGCCTCCAATCACGCCGCGACCACGACACCGTACACCCGCCGGGAGCAGGCGAACTCGAGGGCCGCGCTAAAGGTGGCCCGAGAGCTGCTGTGGTGCAGACTGCTGGAGGACGGCCGCGACGTGCTGCTGGAGCGAGTGGCGGAGCTCCTAGGCTTCGCCGCCTCGGGGGCTCACCCCTTCTCCACCCAGCTCCCATCTCAAGCCCAGGGCGACCCGCGCGGGGGCTCCGCGCGCGCCCGCCGGCTCCAAGGCTACTCCGACGTCAGCGAAGCTGTCAGCACCGGACCGGCGGCGGCGCTGCCCCCGCCCCCGGCCCATGAAGAAAAGGACTCAACGCGACCCGCGGCCCCAGCGGGCGGCCGCGTTGCCACCCCGCAGTGGGCGTGACAGGCGGGACCGCGTGGCATGCGGGGCATCACGGCGTGGCATTCGGGATGACGGCGACGGAGGAATACGTGCCCCTCATGATGGACCAAGGACACCCTCACGAGAACGGACAAGGCTCGCTCCTCGGCCCAAGCTGGGGGGACGAGGCACTGGAAGCTGAGCCTTTCCAGGAGCCCCAGAACAGTCCCGCTGGCCACGCTGGAGGCAACGATTATCGGGCACCGCTAATTCTTCAAGAGCAGGTATACGCTAACCATGGATCGCAGGAGGTGCAGGTCGCCACGGCAAGCAGCTGCCCCACTCCCACAGTCTCCTACCCCTCGGGAGGAGGGCGCAGGGGGCTGCAGGAGAGGGGCCGAGATCCGACATCACCACCGCGGCGTTCGGAGCAAGGTGTTCTCAGGAGGTAGGCCCTCTGCTAGGGAGGTGCCTCAAGGCCTGCCCCTGGCGGAGGACCCGTGGTCGTCGGGGGAACCGCTGGCGACCGCTCTACCCCATCGGGCGGCATCCTGGGTTCCAGTCGTTTCTGATGGCACTAGAGTGTGGCGCAAGGCGGGGCCCTCGTCTGGTGATATGAAGCAAGGCCAGTACCTGTGAAGAAGGCCCGGTGCCTGTGAAGCTCGCCGCCCCGTGACACTCTCACGTAATAATGAGTAGGGTTGTACATGCCCTGGAGTCTCAGGGGTGCCGGCCTCAGGCCCTGGGGCTCCCTCCCACGCCCAGTGGACAGCACTTAGCTCCGCGCTGGTGAGAAGACGTCCAAGACTAGATTAGGTGCCGGACGCGGCCTTTTGTTTGCTTTCATTGCCTTTCCCTTTGGTTGTAGGTTTTCCCCCGCTGGATTTAAGTTGGATTCGAATTTGAGATTTGCGTGTGTTCGGGGAAGGGGTGCTTATTCTCGCTCGAGCTATTTCTCGCGTTCTGGTTACCGCTTCGCCACAGCTGCATCCCCTCGCGAGCCCCTCGCGAGTCCGGTCAGGCCTGGCTCGTGCGCAACCCAAACTGCTGCTATTGCTCCCTCTCGGGAGGATCTTCGGGTGCCTGCAGAGGTTGCCCTGTTTGGAAAAGGCCCAGAGCCTGTGAAGCAAGGCGAGTGCCTGTGAAGCTATCACGTTTTGGAAAAGGCCCAGAGCCTGTGAAGCAAGGCGAGTGCCTGTGAAGCTATCGCGTTTTGGAAAAGGCCCAGAGCCTGTGAAGCAAGGCGAGTGCCTGTGAAGCTATCGCGTTTTGGAAAAGGCCTAGAGCCTGTGAAGCAAGGCGAGTGCCTGTGAAGCTATTGCATTTTGGAAAAGGCCTAGAGCCTGTGAAGCAAGGCGAGTGCCTGTGAAGCTATCGTGTTTTGGAAAAGGCCCAGAGCCTGTGAAGCAAGGCGAGTGCCTGTGAAGCTATCGCGTTTTGGAAAAGGCCCAGAGCCTGTGAAGCAAGGCGAGTGCTTGTGAAGCTATCACGTTTTGGAAAAGGCCCAGAGCCGGTGAAGCAAGGCGAGTGCCTGTGAAGCCATCGCGTTTTGGAAAATGCCCGGAGCCTGTGAAGAAGGCAAGTGCCTGTGAAGCCGTCGCGTTTGGGAAAAGGCCCGGGGCCTGTGAAAAGGCCAACGCCTGTGAAGCTCCCCGCCGGCGACACTCCCATATCCTACGGATTCAACTAAAGAACACCCCAGATGTCACGCCCTCCCACAGGCTGCTTCGGGGCTAGCGCGAAACAAAGGTAAACAAGCCAGCCACCAGGCGTGGGCGCTCGTGCAATATGACAACTACTAATATGATGAACACAGGTTTTACATGAGGGGCTTCCCCTCCCAAAATGCTCTCACAGCCATCAGGTCGAAAGCCTGAGTTCTATTCATGCAGGGCAAAAAAGACAGGAGCAATATACACTCGGTCGGACCAATCCCCCAATGCGTCCTCGGCAGCACCTCCCGAGCCGCCGCTGGCATCGCCGGGCTCGCCATCGTCGTCTGCGTCGCCACGAGCGGCGTCAGGGCTGTTCACCGCACCGCCCACGTCAGCAGCCACAATCACGTCGTCATCATCCGAAGCGAAGGCCCTGACAAGGGCGTCCACATTGTCTTCCACCCAGTGCGCCAGGTCACCTCGGACGGCCTGGGGAACTAGGGCGATGACGGCGTCAAAATCGAAGCGGGAATCCATGTTCAGGAGATGACTGAAGACACGGGAAAAGGCGCGCCCGAGCAGGGCGCGGCTCCCCTCCTCCACCAACCTGTCGACCCTGGCCGACCGCGCCTCCAGCTTCGTCACCACGGCAGTGAAAAACTGAAGGTTGCCAGCATAGTTGGCTGTGTGCGGCTCGCCAACAGACGCCTCACAGATGTTGCCCAAGGCTGCGCTAGCCCTCTCCTGGGGCGTAGCGAGCATGGGGCCGTGCATGTGCTCCAGGACCTGCCGCTGACATATCTCATCCGCGTTCTGGCGCGCGACGCCCTCAGCTTCCTCCACCCGCTGGCGAAGACGGAGCACCTCGGCCTGGGAGGCGGCTAACTCCCCTCGCACTACCTTAAGGGCGGCCCGGGAGGCGTCGGCCAGCCGCGTCGCCTCCTCCCGCTTGGCCCTCAAGACTGCGGTCCTCCCTTCAGCTTCGACCCGGATCAACTCCAGCCTCCTCTCGAACTCGCGTTCGAGGTCTTGGCGCGCCATCGCCACCCGACGTACGACCTCCTCCAGGACACGATCTTCCCGTGCGGCGACATCGTCCTCCGCCATCGTCACCAAGCGCTCCCTCGTCTCCAGCCGCTCGTACTCGCGGGTGCGCTCGGCGGCTTCCAGCGTCAACGCTTCTTCGCGCCTCTGGTGCTCAGCTGGGTCGCCGGAGGCCACCCGCATCGACGCAAGGGCCAACTCGCGCAACTCCACTTGCTCCTCCAGTGAGTGGCACCAGGCCAGGAGCTCACGAGCCCGCTCCTCCGCCGCCTCTCGCCGCCGATCAGCTCCCCGGGCCTCCTCGGCGGCCTGGGATCGGGCCACTTGAGAGGCCTCCAGCGATGCCTTCGCCTCTTCATCGTCAAGATCACGCTGACAGCGCGCGAGGGCAATGGCGGCCTCCAGCTCGCGCCTCCCTACAGCCAGGCGTAGGCCCTCAGCCTCCAGGCGCGCATCTTCGCCAGCAAGCTCCTCCCCAAGCAAGTTCACCGCGTCGGTCGCCCTTTGAAGGAACCCTTGGCGGCGAGCGCGGCGCTCCCGGGCGCGCTCAAGCACGTCTTCCACACCATCATCCGCCCCAAGCAAGCGCCAGGAGCCACGAATCATCGTTCCTCCTCCGGGAAGGGGGCTGGGGGCTGGCGCCCTCGCGACGGCCAGGCGCGCCGCACCAGAAGCCCGGCCTGGAGCCAGCCCGTCTCTAGATGAAGGGCGCAGGAGGCGCCTCAACCAATCGCAGTCCACGACCAGACGAAAAGCCCATGGCAGACTAGCTATTCCTCGAGAGGGCCCACGAACACTAGTAGAAAAAGGGGCTATGGTCCAGGCCGCCTCAGCCCATTAGTCCCGGTTCAGTCTAGAACCGGGACCAATGTGGGCATTGGTCCCGGTTCGTGAGCCCAGGGGGCCGGCCGGGCCACATGGGCCATTGGTCCCGGTTCATCTGGACCTTTTGGTCCCGGTTGGTGGGATGAACCGGGACCAAAGGGCCTCCCTCCTGGCCCACCACTATTGGTCCCGGTTGGTGGCTTGAACCGGGACCAAAGGCTCCCCTTTAGTCCTGGTTCATGCCACGAACCGGGACCAATGAATTGCCTATATATACCCCCCCGCGAGCAGAGCACAGTGCTCTGTTTTTTCTGGCCGAGAGGGAGAGAGCTTTGTGGTGCTCTAGCTCACCTCCTATGCACATGAGGTGTTCGATGGAATGCCTGAGCCACACTACTTAAGCTTTCTCCTCTCGAAGCTCGACCTCCAACCTCCATTTTCCTCGAGATTTGTCTAGATTTAGTGGTCCGTCACGCCCCGTCCCCGTCTTCACCGCCGTCGATCACCCGCGCCGATCTCATCACCGACACCACCGTGGTGAGCCTCTTGTTCTTATCTTCTTTCTGAAAGGAAAAATATTCTTACTTGTATGTTTAGATAGATACTTGTATCATTTTCTTACATTTTTATTGCATCTTATATAGTGCGATGGTTTTGGTATCCGCCCCCGTCGGCCCTCGTCCTGTCTATGATTCGGATTTGGTATGTATATTATCTTTATAACTATTGGTTCATTTATTGTTTATGAAAATTATGCCGACCAACGTGACATAGATTTTATTTATCTAGGATGTATGTGAATCGGAAATGCCAACCGACCTTGTCGAGAGGTTAAATTTAGTTGAATAAGAAAACAATTTGTAGAAGGAAAAAATAAAAAAAATTGAGGAGGAGAAGATGATATTGGAGTTGCATGTTGCGGATGTCGTCGATGATCACAAGATCAAGATGGATGCAATGCGCTTGAAGATTAGAAAGATTAGAAAATATGCCATTCATACCGAGGCTTGGTATCATTATGCCGTTGGATCAATTGTTACCTTGGTTGCGATTATAATCGCATTTGTTTTCGCATTGAAATGTTTTACATAGTTTCAGTGTATGGTTTAATTAATTAGATGCTCTGGAGAGCTATATGTTGTTAGATGAGAACTATGTATGCACTTTGGTTTTAATGTGATGATGAACTTCTATTAATTTGGACACTTAATTATATATAATGCACGCAGATGAACCGGCAATGGATGTACGGTGACAGACACACCCGCGAGTACATTAAGGGCATGCATGAGTTTCTCGATGCGGCTGAGGCAAACAAGCAGAATGGTTTTATGTGTTGTCCATGCACTGAATGTGGGAATACGAGGTCTTACTCTAACCGGAAAATCCTTCACTCCCACCTGCTTTACAAGGGTTTCATGCCACACTATAATGTTTGGACGAGGCACGGAGAAATAGGGGTTATGATGGAAGACGGCGAAGAAGAAGAGTACGATGACAACTATGTGCCCCCTGAATACGGTGATGCTGCAACGGGGGGAGCTGGTGAAGATCAAGAGGAACCAGACGATGATGTGCCCAATGATGCTGCCACGGGTGAAGCTGCTGAAGATCAAGAGGAACCAGACGATGTGCCCGATGATGATGATCTCCGCCGGGTCATTGTCGATGCAAGGACGCAATGCATTATTCAAAAGGAGAAGCTGAAGTTCGATCGCATGTTAGAGGATCACAAAAAAGGGTTATACCCCAATTGCGAAGATGGCAACACAAAGCTCGGTACCGTACTGGAATTGCTGCAGTGGAAGGCAGAGAATGCTGTGGCTGACAAAGGATTTGAGAAGCTACTAAAAATATTGAAGAAGAAGCTTCCAAAGGATAACGAATTGCCCGACAGTACATACGCAGCAAAGAAGGTCGTATGCCCTCTAGGATTGGAGGTGGAGAAGATACATGCATGCCCTAATGACTGCATCCTCTACCGCGGTGCATACAAGGATCTGAACGCATGCCCGGTATGCGGTGCGTTGTGGTATAAGATCAGACGAGATGACCCCGGTGATGTTGACGGCGAGCCCCTCAGGAAGAGGGTTCCTGCGAAGGTGATGTGTTATGCTCCTATAATACCACGGTTGAAACGTCTGTTCAGAAATGAAGAGCATGCCAAGTTGATGCGATGGCACAGTGAGAACCGAAAGAAAGATGGGAAGTTGAGAGCACCCGCTGATGGGTCGCAGTGGAGAAAAATCGAGAGAAAGTACTGGGATGAGTTTGCAAAGGACCCAAGGAATGTATGGTTTGCTTTAAGCACGGATGGCATTAATCCTTTCGGGGAGCAGAGCAGTAATCACAGCACCTGGCCCGTGACTCTATGTATGTATAACCTTCCTCCTTGGATGTGCATGAAGCGGAAGTTCATTATGATGCCAGTTCTCATCCAAGGCCCTAAGCAACCCGGCAACGAAATTGATGTGTACCTAAGGCCATTAGTTGAAGAACTTTTACAGTTGTGGAATGGAAACGGTGTACGTATGTGGGATGAGCACATACAGGAGGAATTTAACCTTAAGGCGTTGCTGTTCGTGACCATCAACGATTGGCCCGCTCTCAGTAACCTTTCAGGACAGACAAACAAAGGATACTACGCATGCACGCACTGTTTAGATGACACTGAAAGTATATACCTGGACAAATGCAGGAAGAATGTGTACCTGGGCCATCGTCGATTTCTTCCGACCAACCATCAATGTCGAAAGAAAGGCAAGCATTTCAAAGGCGAGGCAGATCACCGGAAGAAGCCCGCCATGCGCACCGGTGATCACGTGCTTGCTATGGTCAATGATTTACCCTACGTCATCTTTGGAAAGGGTCCCGGTGGACTAGCTATTCCGAATGACGCTGAGGGACACGCACCCATGTGGAAGAAGAAATCTATATTTTGGGACCTACCCTACTGGAAAGACCTAGAGGTCCGCTCCTCAATCGACGTGATGCACGTGACGAAGAACCTTTGCGTGAACCTGCTAGGCTTCTTGGGCGTGTATGGGAAGACAAAAGATACACCTGAGGCACGGGAGGACCTGCAACGTTTGCACGAAAAAGACGACATGCCTCCGAAGCAGTATAAAGGTCCTGCCAGCTACGCTCTTACGAAAGAAGAGAAAGAAATCTTCTTTGAATGCCTGCTCAGTATGAAGGTCACGACTGGCTTCTCGTCGAATATAAAGGGAATAATAAATATGCCAGAGAAAAAGTTTCAGAACCTAAAGTCTCATGACTGCCACGTGATTATGACGCAACTGCTTCCGGTTGCATTGAGGGGGCTTTTACCGGAAAACGTCCGATTAGCCATTGTGAAGCTATGTGCATTCCTCAATGCAATCTCTCAGAAGGTGATCGATCCAGAAATCGTACCAAGGCTAAGGAGTGATGTGGCGCAATGTCTTGTCAGTTTCGAGCTGGTGTTCCCACCATCCTTCTTCAATATCATGACGCACGTCCTAGTTCATCTAGTCGACGAGATTGTCATCCTGGGGCCCGTATTTCTACACAATATGTTCCCCTTTGAGAGGTTCATGGGAGTCCTAAAGAAATATGTCCGTAACCGCGCTAGGCCAGAAGGAAGCATCTCCATGGGCCATCAAACAGAGGATGTTATCAGGTTTTGTGTTGACTTCATTCCTGGCCTTAACAAGATAGGTCTCCCTAAATTGCGGTATGAGGGGAGACTGACTGGAAAAGGCAATCTTGGAAGAGACTCAATAATATGCAGGGACGGATATTCTTGGTCTCAAGCACACTACACAGTTCTACAGAACTCTACCTTGGTGACCCCGTATGTCGATGAACACAAGAACAGTCTGCGCTCCAAACACCCGGAGCAATGCGATGACTGGATTACATGTGAACACATCAGGACTTTCAGCAGTTGGTTGGAAACACGTCTCAGAGGTGACAACACTGTTTGTGATGAGTTGTACTTGTTGTCCAGGGGACCATCTTTGACTGTATTGACTTACAAAGGATACGAGATAAATGGGAATACATTTTACACGATCGCCCAAGATCAAAAGAGCACCAACCAAAACAGCGGTGTCCGCTTTGATGCAGCAACCGAGAGCGGAAAGGACACATATTATGGTTACATAGTGGACATATGGGAACTTGACTACGGACCTGATTTTAAGGTCCCTTTGTTTAAGTGCAAATGGGTCAATCTGTTAGGCGGCGGGGTACAGCAGGTAGACCCACAGTACGGAATGACAACAGTGGATCTGAAAAATCTTGGGTACACTGATGAACCGTTCGTCCTAGCCAATGATGTGGCACAGGTTATCTATGTGAAGGACATGTCTACCAAACCGAGAAAAAGAAAAGATAAGGAAGCGAATACATCATACGATGAGCCAAAGCACCACATAGTTCTTTCAGGAAAAAGGGACATCCTGGGAGTGGACGGCAAGACAGACATGTCTGAAGATTATGAAAAGTTTCATGAAATTCCTCCCTTCAATGTCAAGGCTGACCCAAGCATCCTGATAAACAATGAAGATTATCCATGGTTACGGCGCAATAAGCAAATGACACAAGCGAAGAAAAAGTGAAGACTTTCTCCCGCAATAAGCAAATGCTATGTGGGTGAAATTATGATACCATCCCAACTTTCAACTTTTTCAGAGTTCATTTGAAATGCTTTCATGTCTTATGGTTTGAAACTTTGATACTTCGAAAGTGATTGTCCATTTTGTACACGAAGTGCATCAAGTTTTTGTCGTAACCCTCTCTACTTCTTGGAACATGCTATGTGGGTGAAATGATGATGCCATGCCAACTTTCAACCTTTTCAGAGTTCATTTTGAAATGCTTTCCAATTTCAGAGTCATTTAGCTCAAAGAATGAATTAATAGCAAACAGAATGAACTACAAAACTTTTATGACAATAAAAACAATCAATTAAAATATTATTTTATGATCAACTAAAATAAAACTATAATATTCTTCAATAGCAAAAAGAATATAATTTGTGTGACCTAAAATCAAACTATAAGTATTTAATTGTAAGTATAAATAAAAAATAAATAGCAACGAAGAAAAAACTGTAAGTATTTAGTTGTAAGTAGAAATAAAAAATAAATAGAAAAAAAATTCTAATTTTATAGTAAAGTTATTCATAAACTAGTGATTCACACAAATTTTTCAAAATTCAAATTTAAACTATTTAAAATTTAAAACTAATGGCACTAACAGAAAGTTTATAATTTTTGTGCCCTAAAAGCAAAAAGAAATCACTAAAAAACTGTAAGTATTTAGTTGTAAGTAGAAATAAAAAATAAATAGAAAAAAAATTCTAATTTTATAGTAAAGTTATTCATAAACTAGTGATTCACACAAATTTTTAAAAATTCAAATTTAAACTATTTAAAATTTAAAACTAATGGCACTAACAGAAAGTTTATAATTTTTGTGACCTAAAAGCAAAAAGAAATCACTAAAAAACTGGAAGTATTTAGTTTTAAGTAGAAATAAAAAAATAAAAAACCAAAAAAATGTAGAAATAAAAAAGAAAAAACCAAAAAAAATGCCACCTACTGGGCCTCCACGGCCTGAATACGACTAGAAACCCTACATGGGCCAGGATTCAGGCCCGCAGAGGCCCAATAGGCCCACAGGCAGTAGCATGTTTAGGCCCGAAAGCCTGCATTAGAGAGGAGCTCGAACGGGGAGGCAGAGCAGCACTTATAAACCAGTATCGACGCCCTTCAGCTACCGATGTGGGACTAAACTTTTGGGCGCGGGGCAGCACAGGCCTTTGGTCCCGGTTGGTGGCACCAACCGGGACTAAAGGGGGGAATTGGTCCAACCGTGACCAATTCCCCCCTTTAGTCCCGGTTGGTGCCACCAACCGGGACCAAAGGCCGCCGCTTCCCGCCCTTTGGCCTGCCGAAAATTGGCCTTTGGTCTCGGTTCGTGGCACCAACCGGGACTAATGCCAACCTTTAGTCCTGGTTGCTGCCACGAACGGAGACTAAAGCCTCTGCTATATAAGGCACACTTTGGAATTTTTCATTCTCATCTTGCAGTTGCCCCGACGCCGCCCGCCCCCATCGTCGCCGTCGCCCGCGCCCATTGTCGCCGTCGCCCGCGCCGCGCGCCGCCCCGGCCCGCCCCCGTCGCCATCGCCCTCGTCCCTGCCCCGACGCGCACCGCCCTCGTCCCTGCCCCGACGCCGCCCGCCCCCATCGTCGCCGTCGCCCGCGCCGCGTGCCGCCCCGCCGTCGCCGTCGCCGTCGCCGTCGCCCGCCCGCCCCCATCGTCGCCGTCGCCCGCATCGCCGTCGCCGTCGCCCGACTCCGCGGTCCTCCTCTGGTCCGGCCGCGGCGCCCTAGCTATATGATTTTTTTTGTTATATGCTTTTTTTCTGTTATATGCTTTTTTTCTGTTATATGCTTTTTTTCATGTATATATGCAAAAAAGTAGTTTTTTAGAAAAATTAGGATTTTTTTTCTGTTCATAGATTTTTTTTCATATATATGCTTGTTTTTTATATATATGTATATATATGTTCTCTGTGTATATATCTATGTTCATGTATATATGCAAAAAATAGTTCTTTAGAAAAATTAGGATTTTTTTCTGTTCATAGATTTTTTTGGTGATATTAATTATTGTAAATATGAAAATGTTTGTATATTCATATGAACAAATGAATTAGAAGAGGGAGAAGAAGAGGGGGTCGAGAGGGGGTCTAGGGTCGCCGAGGGGTCGAGGGTCGTCGAACATGAGAGGAGGAAGAGGATAAAAAAGAAGAGGAATAAGAAAAGAAAAAAGAGGAGAAGAAAGAATAGAGGAGAACCTCTTTTTTTTCTTCTTCTTCCTCTTTTTTTATCGGGAACAAGGGTCGTCGACGGTCGCCGAGCGGTAGAGGAAGAAGAGGATAAAATAGAAGAGGAAGAAAAAAAAAGAGGGGTCGACGGTCGCCTAGGGGTCGAGGGTCGAGAGGGGGTCTAGGATCTCCTCTATTCTTTCTTCTCTTCTTTTTTCTTCTTCTTCTTCCTCTTTATTTTATCGGGAACGAGGGTCGTCGAGAGGGTCGCCGAGCGGTAGAGGAGAAACCCTAAATAGAAAGTATCGTCGGTGTGAGATACATGTACCGTCAGTGTCGGACACTACATCCACATCCCACAAGTGGCACGGGCTTCGACCCCCACGTCACTTGTGTGACGTGGATGTAGTGTCCGACACCGAAGGCCACATGTATCTCATACCCACGATACTTGCTAGCTATTTAGGGTTTCCTCTACCGAAAAGAAGAGGAGAAATAAATAAGAAGAAGAAAAAAGAAGAAAAAGAAGAGGAGAAGAAGAAAGGAATAGAGGAGAAGAAGAGAAAAATAGAATATATATTCTATTTTCTCTTTTCTCCTCTATTCCTTTCTTCTTCTCCTCTTTTTTTTCTTCTTTTTTTTCTTCGACACGTGGGGGGGGTCGAGAACGCCGGACATTCATGAGAGAGGCGAGGAAGAAGGGGAAGAAGAGGAGAGGAAGAAGAGGAAGTCTTCTCCTCTATTCTTTCTTCTCTTCTTTTTTCGTCTTCTTCTTCCTCTTTATTTTATCGGGAACGAGGGTCGTCGAGAGGGTCGCCGAGCGGTAGAGGAGAAACCCTAAATAGAAAGTATCGTTGGTGTGAGATACATGTACCGTCGGTGTCGGACACTACATCCACATCCCACAAGTGGCGCGGGCTTCGACCCCCACGTCACTTGTGGGACGTGGATGTGGTGTCCGACACCGAAGGCCACATGTATCTCACACCCACGATACTTGCTAGCTATTTAGGGTTTCCTCTACCGAAAAGAAGAGGAGAAATAAATAAGAAGAAGAAGAAAAAAGAAGAAAAAGAAGAGGAGAAGAAGAAAGGAATAGTGGAGAAGAAGAGAAAATAGAATATTCTATTTTCTCTTCTTCTCCACTATTCCTTTCTTCTTCTCCTCTTTTGTTTCTTCTTTTTTTTCTTCGATCTTCTCCTCTAGCTATTCCTTTCTTCTTCTCCTCTATTGGTCGAGGGTCGGGAACTAGGGTAGAGGGTCGAGGGTCGTTAAGGGGTCAAGGGTCGAGGGTTTCAGGGTCGTTGAGGGTTTGAGGGGTCAAGAATCGCCGAGGGGTCGAGAGAGGTTTCCTAGTGTCAAAGTATTGAAGAAATCCATGCCTTCATCATTAGCCGGAAGTAACCAGGGCATGTTGGTACAAAGTTCTGCAAAGTTGTTCTGGAATGGAGTCCCAGATAGAATAATCCGCCTTCTGGTACTCCTATCTGGGACTCCGTTCCAGAACAACTTTGAAGAGCTTCCTACCATCATGCACATGTTACTTTCGCCTAATGATGAAGACATGGTTTTGTTGAATCCTTTGACACTAGGCAACCTCCCGACCCCAAGGCGATCCTCTCGAACATGAGAGGAAGAAGAGGATAAAAAAAGAAGAGGAAGAAGAAGAAAAAAGAGGAGAAGAAAGAATAGAGGAGTTCTTCTCCTCTATTCTTTCTACTCCTCTTTTTTTTCTTCTTCTTCCTCTTTTTTTTATCGGGAACGAGGGTCGTCGAGGGACATAGATGTAGTGTCGTCGTTGTCGATATATACCCCCTCCCGATAGCTTACCATGATTAGGTAGCTAGTTCTACGTTTGGCACTAATATATCCATCTGTCATGTTTGAAAAATAATTGCCATGTTGTAATATTTGTAGAAACTATGGACACCGCCCTAGACGAAGCAACAAAAGAAGCGTTGTTGAGGGAGACAATCGCAGAAGGAAGTGATGCCGTCTCGTACTACCTCAACGAAACCGATGGTCTGCAAGGAGAGGGTGAACAAGCTGGCTACGGTGACCTAATGCCGGTGCAAGAAGAAGAACATGAGGACGGCTCCGGTGACCCAATGCCGGTGCAAGAAGGAGACCGTGATGACGGCTCCGGTGACCGAACCGAGTCCGGCCAGGTATATATATTAGTTAAGCCTATGCTAACTAGCTGATTGATGCATTCATTGTTTTGGTATGTACACATATTAATTAAGTCTTTGTTCTTTTTTCTAGCCCTCCGGATCGAGCACAACATTGGTAAAGAGACGAGGCCCGAAGAAAAAGTTGAGCTCGGATGAAAAGCTTGAGATCACAGCAATCGCGCCCGATGGCCAACCTATTGAACCCCTCCGGACAAAGAGCGCATTTGTTGCTCAGTGCGGGGTTCTGGTTAGGGACAAGATCCCGATAAGCATCCAGCAATGGTTTAAGCCGGCTACAGAAGACCCTGAGGTGTCTTATGTTAATGATATGCAGAAAAATGATCTTTGGACTGAGCTGAAGTCAAATTTCACCCTACCGCCTGAGGATAATCCAGAGAACCCAGTTAAAGAGAAATTAATCAAGTCTTTTGCTCTGAAGAGGATGGCAGAACTATTCAGGAGGTGGAAGAAAGAGCTGAATAATAAGTTTGTCAAAAATAATGAGACACCAGAATTCAAGGGCAGATATGAGAAGATCAGAGATCACTGGCCCGCATTCGTGGCCTACAAGACATCGGAAAAGAGTCAGAAGATGTCGGCGACAAACAAGCAAAATGCCGCGAAGAAGAAGCTTCACCATCACACGGGGTCAGGTGGCTACCTCGTAGCCCGGCCTAAGTGGTCCAAGGTTGAGAATGATCTGGTTCATAAAGGGATCGAACCAGAGACAAATAACTGGCCAGACCGTTGCCGGACTTGGTTCTTCGGGGCTGGCGGAACCTTGGACCCTGAAACAGGGAAGTGCATTTGGACGAACGAACAAATGGACATACCGGTCAGTAAGCTTAAGCAGTATATCGAAGCAGCGCAGGAAGGGACGTTCTTTCCAGACAGAGAGCACGACGAGCTCACAATGGCCCTCGGGAATCCTGAGCACCCTGGACGGACACGAGGCACGCCAGGCTCCGTTCCGTGGAAGGTTGGGTTTCCGGACGGAGGCGGTTACAAATCCCATGAGAGGAGGAAAAAAGTGCAGCAGACCGAACTGCAGGCGCTGCACGCAAGGGTACAAGCGATAGAGGAACGAGAAGCAAATCGCAGCAAATGTACTGCCGAAGCCTCCCCCGAAGCTACCCCGCCATCTCAGCGTAGAAGCAGCGTGACTTCCACCGAGATGCTTCAGCCGGAGCATGCCTTGACGGCTCCTGCCAGCTATCCTGTGGATGCTATAACGGAGTCTCAAAATTGCCACCTTATGACGCAATGGATGAATTTGAAGGTCAAGGCGGCTGTTGGCTCTGTTTATCCTACTGAACCCGGCGCAACTTTTCACTGCCGGCCGATTCCAGAAGGATATGCTAGGCTGATGGTGGATGAGATAACGGAGGGATTTGAGGACCTCCAGCTTGACCACCCTATCGGTGAAGGGGAGACTCGGCTGGGGTCTGCTCTGAAGACTCCATGCCTATGGCGGAAGGACCTCATCAACCTTCCGAACTGGACGCCTCCGCCTCCTCCTCCTCCTCCGGCGAGTCAGGGCACTCCGCCTCCTCCACCGCCTCCTCCTCCGGCAAGTGACGATAAGGGCCCTCGGCCGGCTCCTTCTCCGGCGCGTGGCGGCACTCCGCCTCCGTCTCCGCCTGCACCGACGCGCCCGAGCAGCCAACCTCCTCCTTCTCCGCCTCGTCAGCAAGGGCAGAAGAGACCTGCCGCCGCTCCAGCTGCTCCGGCGGGTCGTAGTCCTTCTACTCCGCCTCTTAAGCAAGTAAAGAAGACAACCGCTTCGTCTGCTCGGTCGGCGTCTAGCAGTACAACCAGAGGCGGGAGGACATACAGATTCGGTCCTTGTCTGAAGGCTCCAGAGAAGTTACCATACGAGAGGACCCAGGAGGAGAACGCCGAGATCGCGCGAGAAGAAGTGAGGAAATTCTTTGAAGGGGTGAAAGCAAAGAAACATCCACCTCCGGAGGAGAAGGTAGATCGGGTGAAAGTGAAGCGCACTCTGGCTGCCCTGACAAAACCACCAAAGTCTGATCTGCCGAAAGGAAACTATGAGCGCATTATTGGAAAGGAATTTGCCGAAGCGGAGCGGTCGGGAAGTACTGTCAGTGATGAAAGGCTGAAAAAACGATGAGCTGGGAAACAAATTGCCCAGCTCGGCAAACAAGCGAAGCAATCATGCCCCCCGCTCAAGGTGCCTAGCCACAACGTCGCTAATGATCCGAGGATGGTGCCCGGTTATATCAATCTTGCAGATTACCTGCCCGACGAAGTACATTATGAACCCATGGAGATGCAGATGCAAAGATACGAGTACGGGAAGCCTCTCGTCAAAGATGAAAGATCTCTATCAACGATGACGCGAAGATTGCATGATTGGTACTTGAAAATCTGCAGAGACTCTAGGGGGAGTAGTACTTTGTATGTGAAAGTTAAAAAGGAGCATGACCTCATTGGAATTGATCTGTTGCCTGTTCCATTTGAGGAGTTCTATCAGTTTTTCAATCAATTGGCCCTCGATAAAACAACGGTCGCCTGCTACTGTCTGTAAGTAGTACTACTTCTGTCATTAAGTTTCTCTATATAGCTTAGCTCTTTCATTGCATGTATTTATAATCATCCTCACTATATTATGCAGATTGAAGATCGTCGAATTGAAGAAAAGACAAGTCGGTGATATTGGGTTCATTAACACATATCTCATAGATGCAATTCAGGTTAAACTTCATGCCGCAGCTACCGAGGCCAACTTGCTACAATCGTTCGTAATAAATCAAAACAAAGATATAATACTCTTTCCTTACAACTTCAAGTGAGTGTTACTGTCTTGTGCGTATTCGGTTTCCCTTATATATTACTCAAGGTTATAGTAATGTAATTCATGAGTTATGCATGCGTGTGCAGTTTCCACTATATTCTCCTAGAGATTAAGCTTGAGCAGGGACTAGTAACCATCTTAGACTCAAAACGAAAAGATCCCCAGGACTATGCAGACATGACTGAAATCCTCAAGAAGTAAGTTAAATCGATCATTATCCACCATATCAGCAACTTTGTTCATTTGCTGATATCAAGTAATTGTTTTCTTTGTCCGGCAGGGTTTGGAGAAAATTCACCAAAAAAGTTCCGGGACTGCCGAAGGAGCTGGAATTTAGACACCCGAAAGTAAGTACTATAGTAGCATGTTCCGCGCATCTCCTAGTGATTCAAGCGCTAGTTTCATCAATACCATTTAGCATTCTTGCTTATCAGTTTGATTGACCTCTATTTCTTGTAAAGTGGTTGTGGCAGGAACAAGGGAATGATTTCTGTGGATACTACATCTGCGAGTCCATCCGCCACACGACGTGTGAGCGGGGCGGGTACTCTAACGAACAATATGAAGTACGTAAATAACAATATTCACAATTTTATTTTATTACCATCATTTGTGTTGAGTTTCATTCATTCATATATATATATATATATATATATGTATGTATTGACCCCCTTCTTCAAATTAGATGTTTCGGAAGCGGGATGAACTCCTAGCACCAGCTCGCATGCGAGCAATTCAAGAGGAATTGGCGGCATTCTTTCTTGACCACGTGATCCCTGAAGACGGAGAATTCTATGTGAACCCTGAGTCCGTATGATTATATTTGTAAGAGATAATTATTGTATATATGTAGCCGGTAGTGTCAGATAGATATACGAGAACTTGTTGTTCGACCAATCTCTCGGAGAAGGAGAGGTGGTCGATATCACTTCTCTCTGTATGCATATATGTTCATGACGATCTTCTGTTTCCTTCGTTTGCTTTACTAGCTAGCCAGCGTGTCTAGTCCTCTCTATACGTATGTATAGTACGTAGCGTCGACCAAGCATGGACATAAGAGAGGACACTTCTCTATATTAATTATAGCTAGCTAACATAATATATGAAACACCTAAATTAACCCCCCAAAACCCCCAACCCCCCCCCCCTTTCAAAAAAAACAAAAACCCTAGCCACAGAAAAGCTGACGCGTGGATGCCTATTGGTCCCGGTTGGTGCCACCAACCGGGACCAAAGGGTCTACTGACTGGGCTCTGCGCACTGCCCACGTGGAGGGGCTTTAGTCCCGGTTCTGGATTGAACCGGGACTAAAGGGGGGAGGTATTAGTACCGACACTTTAGTCCCGGTTCAGGAACCGGGACTAAAGGCCCTTACGAACCGGGACTATAGGCCCTTTTTCTACCAGTGGAAGGAAAATCGCGGGGAATGAAGAGCCACGGTGCACCTCGGGATGGTCCACCCCTTTAGAGGCCCTCACCACAAGGGCAGAGCTGCTCGGAGCATTTGAGGACGGTAGAGGGGGCGAAGCCAAAGGAGGCGGCACCTCTGCTACTTCCGCGAGCTCGGCCGGAAGGGGCCTGCGGAGCAAGGATCAGTGAAAGCAACAAGAGGGTCAGGAGCCAGAGAGGAAGAAGACTTACTCGTCAGTGGCGAAGTACTTCCTGCGCTTCAGCACGCGACAAGGGAAGTCGTCACCCAGGGCCTCCCTTTTCCTCCGGAGGGCCTCAAAGTCCACGCGGAAGCGGCCCAAGAGAAGAGCGCAAGGATCAACCTGCGGCGAGGACGGAGCATCAGAGCGATCCGTGTCAGGGGCGCCTGCCTGGCGCGTGCCGTCCATCACCTCGCCAGAAGACGCGGCTGGGGCCTCCAAGGCATCAGCCCCGGGCGCTGGGAGCGGCTGCTTGCCACCTTCAGCCGCAGCGGCACGGGTCCCAAGAGCTGTCCCCTCGTGAGCATCACCCGGCGCTGCCACCTCATCAGGAGCCCCCTCGGCCTCCGGCGCCTCTTGCCTCCCTGCTCCGCCACTTGAGGAGGAGTCGCCTTGGCCGATTGGAAGGGCAGTCACCACCATTGGATTCTCGCGAGGTCCCTGGAGGCCGGCGGGGCGCAGCCCCCACTCATCAAAGACGGGCATCTGCTTCACGAAGTCGGCCCTGCTCTAGCAGAGATACAGCAAGGCCCCTCCCTGCCGAGCGTTACCGGGATTGGGGTCCCCGGCCAAGGTCAAGAGCGTCGACTTCAGCACCGCGGGAGCCAGGTCCTCTTCTTGGAGCCTCATGTTATCCTCGCGACGAGCCGGGGGCTCTTGAGCGTCTCCTGGCCCCAACCCGAATTGGGGACAGCGGGCGAGGTCGGCTCCGATACCAGGGGGCTGGGCACCCCTGCGTCCACATACAACCACCACTCGCGGAACCCAACCGTGGGCAGGGGGAGTTTGAAGTCAATCCCAGAGGTCTCGGTCTCAGGCTCGGTAGCAAAGCTCACGCACGCCCAGCATTGGGAAGGGTCGACAAGGTGCAGCGAGAAGAAGTGGTGTCGGGTGGTAGGTGCGACATATGCCAATGGGTGGCTTATCATTGTGGGAGCCAGTAAGACATCGCCGGTGCCTGGAAACGGGATGAGGCGAAGACATGCACGCCGGCGGATCTTACCCAGCTTCGGGGCTCTCCATGGAGATAACACCCCTACTGCTGCTCTGCGGGGTCTCCGCATGATCACTAGATGAATAAGTAGCTACACAATGCTCCTTGAGCTGTTCTGGTGGAAGGAGAAAGAAGGGCACGACTAGCTTGCTTCTTCTCCTCGTATGGTGTCTAAAACTAGCTTGGGGCTAAACCCTTTTCATGGGTGCCCCGGGGGGTTTATATAGGCCTACCCCCCGGGGGTACAATGGTAATCCGACTGGGCGTGGGGCCCAGCCATTTGTGACTGCGCTCGCCGCCTTCCGCGCCGGTCGCTGGGGCCCGCCGACTGCCGGCTCCTTGGTCGACAGGCAGGCCCAACTGTCCAGGGTCCGGTTGGGGACTGGTTACTGTTGATCTATCTTGATGACATGGGCTTTGTCGTGGTAGGCGTGGCTACAGTACCGCCACCTGGCGGGCGATTACTGTAGCCTCACCTCGTCTTGTCTCCTTAATGGGGCGCCTCCTTCGAGGAAGATGGCAAGCCGGCTGCGGGGAGCCGGCTTTCTCTTGGGCCGACTGGGAGAGGTGTGGCCGCCTTCGGGTGTCTCTCTGCCCGAAGGGTCCCACCGCCCGTGGGCCGCGCTGGTAGTCCGTCATGGATGGCGTCAGGGTCGACATGGCAACAGTGTTGCGCCGGGCGGGTCATGGCCACTTGTACGGCGTGCTGTGCCGGTCGTGCTCCGGGATTCGGGGGTGGCAGGCTTCACTGTAGCCACGCCCCGTCTCATTGCCGTTAGGTAGATGCAAGTTTTGAGGGTACGGTCCTGACCTCTTTATGGGAGCCGGCTTCTTGGAGTCGGCCTCCTCGCGGTCGGCTTCGTGAAGTCGGCCCTCCCATGGCTTTATTCATGAGGGCTAAAGTTGGGCCTCCTTCCGAGAGCCGGCCTAGGTGACAGCCGGCAAGGGGAAGGCAGCCCCGTGTCTTGGGTTCTTGAGAGCCGGACGGGCTCGTGATTTTTTCAGAAGGGCCAGGGGAAGCCGGCTAGGCTACCCATGGCTATTTACTCCGACAGTAGTCCCCGAAGCTGATCGAGCTTCGAGGCGGACAGAAGGACGAGAAGCTTGGTCAGATTCTTACCCTGAGGAGCCGGCTTTGCTGGTGTAGGCCGATTTCAGAGAGCTCCTGTGTCTCATAGACGGGATGGTGGTTGACCCAAGCGCTGACCGCGGGCCCTCCCGTGGGCCACGTGGCGGTGGAAACCTGCCAACGCACGCGCGCGACGGGATGCCGCCGCAGGCCCGGGCCCGCCACTCCTTCGCCTCGGCCCGAGCGCTGATTTTCTGCGGCCCAGGGGGACTACTCGCCTTCCTGTGGCAACTTTAATTCGCCATTTAGGGCGTAATAAACATGGGACGTGGGGTAGTGGGCACGATCGATCCCCACGTTCCCCCACGCCGTGCCTCCTCGGCTCCGCCACGCGAGCATACAAGTAGGGGGGAGGGGGGAGGCAGAGGTTCGCTCGCCCTCCCTCGCTCCACCCCTCCTCGTCTTCCTTCTTCTTCCTCTTGCTGCCGTCGCAGCTTCCCATCGCAGCACCCCCACATCGTCCTGCTCCATGGCGCTGTCAAGCTCGTGGGACGGCTCCAACGTCCACGACGACCATGTGGAGTTCCTCCGCCAGACCCGGCGCCTGCCCGACGCCAGCCTCGTGCAGGTCCGCTTGGCGCCGGAGAAGGAGATCTCGCTGGCACCGGAGGAGGGCGAGCGGGTCGTCTTCCGCTCGCACTGCGTGCGCGGCTTCGGCCTTCCGGCGAGCAGATTTCTGCGCTCCTTCCTCGAGTTCTACAACCTCCAGCCGCATCACCTCACGCCCAACGCGGTGATGCTGTTGTCGGCCTTCGTCTCCCTCTGCAAAGGCTTCTTGGGGGTGCTCCCCACGCTAGAGCTCTGGGGAGAGTTCTTCCAGAGCAAGCTCGGCACCGTCGTCGCGGGCGTGCCCGCCCCCTGCGGGGCCTACGTCGCCATGAGGAGGTCAGTCGAGAACAATCCGTTCTCGTCCATCCCCCTAATTCAGTCGGTGAAGCTCTGGCAAAAGTCGTATTTCTACGTGAGGAACGTCGCCCCGCAAGGAGACCACGTCAACCTGCCGGCTTACGTAGCCGGCCCGCTGGCTGGGAGGCAGCCATCATGGAGCTTCCGGTCCAGGTCCCTGTCTCTGGCCTGGAACGCCGCCATCGCCCGGCTTCGGGTGATGGTCCAGTCGGAAGGCCTGCGCGGGGCCGACTTGGTGGCCGCCTTCGTGGAGCGCCGGATTCTTCCTCTCCAAAGCCGGCCCCACATGATGTGTCAGATGAGCGGCCGCTTCGACCCAAGACGGCTGAGCACATGGGAAATGCCTCATGCGGAGGTGGCGCTCATGGTCAATTACATCGCCAATTGTAAGCTCGCCGGGGACTGGCAATACGGCAAGGCGCCGTATTCTCGCGCCAATCCTCCGCCCGTGGTAAGCTTTCTTCTCTATTTTCTTTCTGTTGTCAGCCGGCTTCATGACGGCCGGCTTCTGATCAGTCGGTTCTTTTTAGCAGAACCCCCTTCTTCCGCCGCCGACCGGGGTGGCAGGGGTTGAACGTCAGTACGCCCCGACCGCACGGTGGACGACATTGACGACCCGGACTTGGGGGCGGCCGCCATGGAAGACGCCGTCGTGGGGGACACCGCCGAGCCCGGAGGCACAGGGCTCTCTGCCAGCTTCGAGGACTGGCCGGATGATGCTGAAGCCGAAGAAGTCCCGCGTCGCCAGCTGGCAGCCGACCGTCAAAGCGCGGGCTCGTCCGCCATGCCGGCCGCCGGCGGCGGTGTGCAGAAACGCCAGGCCGCGTCAACCCTCTTCGGCAGTCGACCGAAGAAGTCCAAAGCCTCCGCCGCAGTGACAAAATGAGACGAGGCGGCCGCAAAGGCGGCCCGCTTCCGGAAAGCGGTGAAGCAGCCTCAAGCGGTCTCAGCGTAAGTCATCGATTGCTTGTATGCATGCTTTTTGTTGTTTTCTTCTGTTCGCGCATTCTTCCTGACCTTTCTCCGCTTGCTGAACAGGGCGCCGCTTTCCCTTGAGCGAGGCCCAGGCGGCTCTGTGGTCGGGCCGACTGGAGGGTTGAAAGTGCAACTATCCCTAGGTGGTTTTGGTAATTCATAACAACATATAGTTCATTGAGCTAATGCTATTTCAAGATGATTATTTCAGGAAAGCTCAATGATTGGCATGGCATGGGTGTGAAAGTGGAACCCTCAAAATGCTAAGAACAAAGAATTGGCTCAAGCTCAAAAGTTCAAGACTCTTCATTTTATATCTTAGTGATCCAAGATCACATTGAGTCTTTAGGAAAAGCCAATACTATCAAGGAGGGATGAGGTGTTGCTTAATGAGCCTCTTGCTTTATGTGCTTGGTGATATGCTCCAAAATCCTCAACCACTTTTCCATAGCCACAAATGACCTAAACACTAAGCCAAACTCGGTCATACCGATTCTTTCTATCCGGCGCCACCGAGTTTCACTTGTCATTTGCCACTGCCAAACCCTAGCAATTCGGTCCTACCGATAAGGATCTCGGTCTCACCGAGATGGGATTGCAAACTCTCTGTTTCCCTTTCGTAACTTTTCGGTCTCACCAAAAGAGCGAATCGGTCCCACCGAGAATGCAATGTAAACTCTATGTTTCCTTCATGTAACTTTTCGGTCTCACCGAAAGAGCGAGTCGGTCCCACCGAGTTTACCTGACCAACTCTCTGGTTAGCTTATTGCCAAACTCGGTCTCACCGAGTTTGTGCAATCGGTCTCACCGAGATTACGTTATGCCCAAACCCTAACCGAATCGGTCCTACCGAGTTGCATGTCAGTCCCACCGAAATCTCTAATGGTCACTAGGTTTGCCTTTTCGGTCCGACCGAGTTTGTTGATTCGGTCCCACCGAGATTGGTAGATTGTGTGTAACGGTTGGATTTTGTGTGGAGGCTATATATACCCCTCCACCTCCTCTTCATTCGTGGAGAGAGCCATCAGAACACATACACCATTCCAACTCATATGTTCTAAGAAAGAACCACCTACTCATGTGTTGAGACCAAGATATTCCATTCAAACCATATGAATCTTG
This sequence comes from Triticum urartu, assembly GCF_056163025.1. Taxonomy (NCBI): domain Eukaryota; kingdom Viridiplantae; phylum Streptophyta; class Magnoliopsida; order Poales; family Poaceae; genus Triticum; species Triticum urartu. The sequence goes on along the minus strand of NC_141874.1, from coordinate 52,882,725 downwards.
ATCTCTAGCCTTACCCAAGTTGCTTTCCACTCAAATCTTCTTTCCACCAGATCCAAATCCTATGAGAGAGAGTTGAGTGTTGGGGAGACTATCATTTGAAGCACAAGAGCAAGGAGTTCATCATCAACACACCATTTGTTACTTCTTGGAGAGTGGTGTCTCCTAGATTGGGTAGGTGTCACTTGGGAGCCTCCGACAAGATTGTGGAGTTGAACCAAGGAGTTTGTAAGGGCAAGGAGATCGCCTACTTCGTGAAGATCTACCACTAGTGAGGCAAGTCCTTCGTGGGCGATGGCCATGGTGGGATAGACAAGGTTGCTTCTTCGTGGACCCTTCGTGGGTGGAGCCCTCCGTGGACTCGCGCAACCGTTACCCTTCGTGGGTTGAAGTCTCCATCAACGTGGATGTAGGATAGCACCACCTATCCGAACCACGGGAAAAACATCCGTGTCTCCAATAGTGTTTGAATTCTCCAAACCCTTCCCTTTATATTCTTGCAAGTTGCATGCTTTACTTTCCGCTGCCAATATACTCTTTGCATGCTTGCTTGAATTGTGTAATGATTGCTTGACTTGTCCTAAGATAGCTAAAATCTGCCAAGAACTAGAATTGGGAAAAGGTTAAGTTTTTATTTGGTCAAGTAGTCTAATCACCCCCCCTCTAGACATACTTTCGATCCTACAAGTGGTATCAGAGCTTTGGTCTCCATTTGCCTTGATCTCCATAGCTTTTGGTGGTCATAGCCTTGGTTTCACAACCTAGGAGAGTATGGCGTCTAGCGAGGGAAATTATCACCGTAGAGGTCCTTACTTTTATGGCACTAATTTTGCTAGTTGGAAACATAAAATGAAAATGCATATTCTTGGACATAACCCCACCGTATGGGCTATTGTTTGTGTTGGTTTGCAAGGTGAGTTCTTTGATGGGAGAGAACCGAACCGTGAAGCTACCGCGGATGAGTTGAAGATGTTGCAATACAATGCTCAAGCTTGTGATATTCTCTTCAATGGATTGTGCCCCGAAGAATTCAACAAAATCAGCCACCTTGAGAATGCAAAGGAAATTTGGGACACTTTGATTGATATGCACGAAGGTACCGACTCCGTCAAGGAACCCAAGTTGGATGTGCTCCAAAGTCAACTTGACAAGTTCAAGATGAAGGATGGTGAAGGTGTCGCTGAAATGTACTCTAGGCTTGCTCAAATGAGATTGCCGGCTTAGGAAGTGAAGAGATGACCGATAGATTCATCATCAAGAAGATCCTAAGAGCCTTGGATGAGAAATATGATACCGTGTGCACATTGATTCAAATGATGCCAAATTACAAAGATCTCAAACCAACGGAAGTGATTGGAAGGATTGTTGCTCATGAGATGTCACTCAAGGATAAAGAGGAACTTCACAACAAATCAAGTGGTGCATACAAAGCCTCATGTGAAGTCCCCACATCATCAAGTGAGAAACACAACTTCAATGAAGAATTGAGCTTAATGGTGAAGAACTTCAACAAGTTCTACAAGAGTAGAAGCAAAGATAGAAGCTTCAAGTCAAGGTCCTATAATGACAAAAGATCTTCTAGTCGAGAGCGAAACTGCTATAATTGTGGAAGACCCGGACACTATTCCAATGAGTGTACGGCTCCCTACAAGAGAAGAGAAGATTCTCCAAAAAGAAGAAGCAAAGAATCACCACCAAGAGAGACAAGGAGTAGAGATGATCGTTATGAACGGAGATACTCACGGAGAAGCAAGGATTCGGAAAGGAAGGAAAAATCATCAAGGAGCTACACAAAACGAAGACATCAAGCTCATGTTGGTGAATGGGTATCCGGCTCCGACTCCGACAGCCACTCCGAGAGAAGTTATCACTCTGACTCCGAAGATACTCAAGATGAAGGTGTTGCCGGTCTAGCACTTGTGTCAACCAACTCCTACGACATATTTGACTCACCAAATGAAGGAATTGGAAGATGCTTCATGGCCAAAGGTCCTAAGGTAACACACCCCGAGTATGTTGATTTTAATAGTGATGAAGATGACTTGTTAGGTGATGATGATTTGCTTGTTGACAACTCTAGTGATGAGTACTATGATGAAACATCAATTAATCATGCTAATCAAGATAAAACGAATGACAATGATAAGGAGAAGATTGAGGCTCTAACTAAAGAACTAAACACTCTTAAGTTAGCTCATGAAACTATCTTCGAAGATCATCGAGAACTTTTAAGAGCTCATGAGAAATTACGCTTTGAAAAGCTCAATCTTGAGCAAGAGCATGAGTTCTTAAAAGCAATCAATGATGATCTCCGCAAGAAAAGTTCTTCTTACATTGCCAAGCGTTTACTATTATCCACTTACATGCCTCAAGTCAAGTCTAGTAACAAGAACAAGAAAGATTCTTCCTCTAGTAGTAACAATGATCATGCTAAATTCAATATTGTTACTTCTAGTAGCTCTCTTGATTCCACTAATGATTCTCTTAGCCAAGTTACACTTGAGCAAGAAAATAGCTTATTGAAGGGAATTATAGAGAAAGGAGTGTACAAAAGCCTTGCCGGAAGTAAGCAATTCGAGGAAATTGTGCGCAAGCAAGGGATGCACCGGAAGAATCAAGGTGTTGGTTTTGAACGAAAGTTCAATGCCAATGGATTTGAGTGGGAAGAAGATCAATACCCCAAGACAAAGTTTGTTCCTCAACAAGAGAAGTATGATACTTCTTTCAAGGGGACACAAGCCCAAGATGATCTTCCACCACAAGACTACAAGCAAAAAGGCAAGGACAAGCTTCAAGAGGAGATGCACAATATGTAGTGAAGTAGCAAACTCATATAAATATGCATATGAAAATTATACTAATTCATAATGAAATAAACATACTCAACAATCAAGTAGCTTTAACTATTTTTTATCACTCAATGGCCACGCAGGTAGGCTACATAAACATTGTTGAAGACTAACAAAAGGTGTTGCCTACAAAATGGTGGTTCGGTAATGCTAAGATACTCCCGAAGTCCATCAGAGGCAAAAATGATGAGCTGGCTAGTTAGCTTATTTGGCACATAGTAGTTAGTGGCTCAAAACTAAGAAGCGGTCTCCAGAGAGTCTTTGGAAGCCAAAACATGCTATGCAAAAGTTCTATATATCATATAAATATGCAGCTTTAATCCAGCAAGCGAGTAACCTAAAAGTATATGACCAAATGACAGAGTAGAGTAGATCTAGCAGGGACCTAAAAATTTAGAAACTCTCTAGCCACGACACTCATGACTAGCTCAGCTTATTTATCAACGCTACCAATTGAATTCACATGTCCAAACAACACATCATGATGTATGATTGTTTAGGGCGGCCTGAGTTATCCGATCTAGTAATCCTCTTTTTCCAAAGCTAGGATATGTCTGTAGTTTAGTTAGTACCTTCTTTTTCTGACACAGTTCTCGTGGTCGCGGTAGTAGGTGTCGAGGACGTCACAGGGCTCCTCCCGGTCAATAGCCACTCCACCCCATGTCCCTGAACTCGATATACCTTATACTGCCTGCTATAGGAGTCATCCCAGCAGAAGTCAGGTCAGAAATCCAAAATTTTGCAATAAATAAAGCACTAGAAAAAGACAAATTTGTCCATTGGAGGTGTCACATACCGAAGAGCAATCTCCCAAAACAGTTTCGAAAACGGAGTTCCGAGCAAAGTGATTGAAATTTGCAGGCAAAGTAGCAAGAACACGGGTTTGAGCAAGCTAGTGATTTTTTCTGGAGGAAGAAGAAAGGAATGGGCGGCTGGGTGCTACCTCTTGAGCACTGCGTTGGTTTTCCCCGAAGAGGAAGGAATGATGCAGCAAAGTAGCGTAAGTATTTCCCTCAGTTTTTGAGAACCAAGGTATCAATCCAGTAGGAGGCTACGCGCCAGTCCCTCGTACCTGCACAAAACAAATAAATCCTCGCAACCAACACGATAAGGAGTTGTCAATACCTACACGGCCACTTACGAGAGTGCGATCTGATAGATATGATAAGATAATATTTTTGGTATTTTTGTGATAAAGATGCAAACTAAAATAAAAGCAAAGTAAAAGCAAAGGAAATAACTAAGTATTGGGAGATTAATATGATGAAGATAGACCCGGGGGCCATAGGTTTCACTAGTGGCTTCTCTCGAGAGCAAAAGTATTCTACGGTGGGTGAACAAATTACTGTTGAGCAATTGATAGAATTGAGCATAGTTATGAGAATATCTAGGTATGATCATGTATATAGGCATCACGTCCGAGACAAGTAGACCGACTCCTGCCTGCATCTACTAATATTACTCCACTCATCGACCGCTATCCAACATGCATCTAGAGTATTAAGTTAATGAAAACAGAGTAACGCCTTAAGCAAGATGACATGATTTAGAGGGATAAACTCATGCAATATGATGAAAACCCCATCTTGTTATCCTCGATGGCAATAATACAATACGTGCCTTGCTGCCCCTACTGTCATTGGGAAAGGACACCGCAAGATTGAACCCAAAGGTAAGCACTTCTCCCATTGCAAGAAAGATCAATCTAGTAGGCCAAACCAAACTGATAATTTGAAGAGACTTGCAAAGATAACCAATCATACATAAAAGAATTCAGAGAAGATTCAAATATTGTTCATAGATAGACTTGATCATAAACCCACAATTCATCGGTCTCAACAAACACACCGCAAAAAGAATATTACGTCGAATAGTTCTCCACAAGAGAGGGGGGGCATTGTATTGAGATCCAAAAAGAGAGAAGAAGCCATCTAGCTACTAACTATGGACCCGTAGGTCTGAGGTGAACTACTAACACTTCATCGGAGGGGCTATGGTGTTGATGTAGAAGCCCTCCGTGATCGATGCCCCCTCCGGCGGAGCTCCGAAATAGGCCCCAAGATGGGATCTCGTGGATACAGAAAGTTACAGCGGTGGAATTAGGGTTTTGGCTCCGTATCTGATCGTTTGGGGGTACGTAGGTATATATAGGAGGAAGGAGTACGTTGGTGGAGCAACAGGGGGGCCACGAGGGTGGAGGGCATGCCACCTACCTCGTGGCCTCCTCTTTTGTGTCTTGGCGTAGGGTCCAAGTCTCCTGGGTCTTGTTCGTTGAGAAAATCACGTTCCCGAAGGTTTCGTTCCGTTTGGACTCCGTTTGATATTCCTTTTCTTCGAAACCCAAAAAAGGCAAAAAACATCAATTTTGGGATGGGCCTCTGGTTAATAGGTTAGTCCCAAAAATAATATAAAATTGGATAATAAAGCCCAATAATGTCCAAAACAGTAGATAATATAGCATGGAGCAATCAAAAATTATAGATACGTTGGAGACGTATCAAGCATTCCCAAGCTTAATTCCAGCTCGTCCTCGAGTAGGTAAATGATAAAAACAAAATTTTGATGCGGAGTGCTACTTGGCATAATTTTAATGTAATTCTTCTTAATTGTGGTATGAATATTCAGATCCAAAAGATTCAAGAGAAAAGTTCATATTGACATAAAAATAATAATACTTCAAGCATACTAACAAAGCAATTATGTCTTCTCAAAATAACATGGCCAAAGAAAGTTCATCCCTACAAAATCATATAGTTTAGTCATGCTCCATTTTCGTCACACAAGAATGCTCTCATCATGCACGACCCTGATGACGAGCCAAGCAATTGTTTCATACTTTAGTAATCTCAAACCTATAAACTTTCACGCAATATATGAGCGCGGGCCATGGACATAGCACCATGGGTGGAATAGAATATAATGAGGGGGGTTATGTGGAGAAGAAAAAAAGGAGAAAGTCTTACATCAACGATGCTAATCAATGGGCTATGGAGATGCCCACCGATTGATGTTAATGCAAGGAGTAGGGATTGCCATGCAACGGATGCACTAGAGCTATAAATATATGAAAGCTCAACAAAAGAAACTAAGTGGGTGTGCATCCAGCTTGCTTGCTCACGAAGACCTAGGGCACTTGACGAGGCCCATTGTTGGAATATACAGGCCAACTTCTATAATGAAAATTCCCACTAGTATATGAAAGTGACAAAACAAGAGACTCTCTATCATGAAGATTACGGTGCTACTTTGAAGCACAAGTGTGGCAAAGGATAGTAACATTGTCCCTTCTCTCTTTTTCTCTCATTTTTTTGGGCCTTCTCTTTTTTATGGCCTTTTTTATATATATAATTCCTCACTTGGGACAATGCTCTAGAAAATGATGATCATCACACTTCTATTTATTTACAACTCAATGATTACAACTCGATACTAGAACAAAAGATGACTCTATATGAATGCCTCTGGCGGTGTACCGGGATATGCAATGGACCAAGAGTGACATGTATGAAAGAATTATGAACGGTGGCTTTGCCACAAATACTATATCAACTACATGATCATGCTAAGCAATATGACAATAATGAATGTGTCATGATAAATGGAATGGTGGAAAGTTGCATGGCAATATATCTCGGAATGGCTATGGAAATGCCATAATAGGTAGGTATGGTGGTTGTTTTGAGGAACATATAAGGAGGTTTATGTGTGAAAGAGTGTATCATATCACGGGGTTTGGATGCACCGGCGAAGTTTGCGCCAACTCTCAATGTGAGAAAGGGAAATGCACAGTACCGAAGAGGCTAGCAAGGATGGAAGGGTGAGAGTGTGTATAATCCATGGACTCAACATTAGTCATAAAGAACTCACATACTTATTGCAAAAATTTACAAGTCATCAAAAACCTCGGCACTACGCGCATGCTCCTAGGGGGATAGATTGGTAGGAAAAGACCATCGCTCGTCCCCGACCGCCACTCATAAGGAGGACAATCAAATAACACCTCATGTTTCAAATTTGTTACATAACGTTTACCGTAAGTGCATGCTACGAGACTTGCAAACTTCAACACAAGAATTTCTCAATTTCACAACTACTCAACTAGCACGACTTTGATATTATTACCTCCATATCTCAAAACAATCATCAAGCATCAAACTTCTCTTAGTATACAAAACACTCATAAGAAAATTTTACTAATCTTGAATACCTAGCATATTAGGATTTTAAGCAAATTAACATGCTATTTAAGACTCTCAAAATAATCTAAGTGAATCATTATAGATCAATAGTTTCTATAAAACAAATCCACCACCGTGCTCTAAAAGATATAAGTGAAGTACTAGAGCAAAACTATATAGCTCAAAAGATATAAGCGAAGCACATAGAGTATTCTAAAAAATTCCAAATCGTGTATGGCTCTCTCAAAAGGTGTGTACAGCAAGGATGATTGTGGTAAACTAAAAAGTAAAGACTCAAATCATACAGGACGCTCCAAGCAAAACACATATCATGTGGCGAATAAAAATATAGCTCCAAGTAAAGTTACCGATAGAAGTAGACGAAAGAGGGGATGCCTTCCGGGGCATCCCCAAGCTTTGGCTTTTAGGTGTCGTTAGATTATCTTGGGGGTGCCATGGTCATCCCCAAGCTTAGGCTCTTGCCACTCCTTGTTCCATAATCCATCAAATCTTTACCCAAAACTTGAAAGCTTCACAACACAAAACTCAAAGTAGAAAATCTCGTGAGCTCCGTTAGCGAAAGAAAACAAAAGACCACTTCAAGGTACTGTAATGAACTCATTATTTATTTATATTGGTGTTAAAACTACTGTATTCCAACTTCTCTATGGTTTATAAAACTATTTTACTAGCCATAGATTCATCAAAATAAGCAAACAACACACGAAAAACAGAATCTGTCAAAAACAGAACTGCAGTAATCTGTAGCTAGCGCAAGATCTGGAACCCCAAAAAATTATAAAATAAATTGCTGGACGTGAGGAATTTATCTATTAATCATCTGCAAAAATAATTAACTAAATATAACTTTCCAAATAAAAATGGTAGCAGTTCTCGTGAGCGCTAAAGTTTCTGTTTTTTTACAGCAAGTGTAACAAGACTTTCCCCAAGTCTTCCCAACGGTTCTACTTGGCACAAACACTAATTAAACACAAAAAACACAACCAAAACAGAGGTTAGATAAATTATTTATTACTAAACAGGAGCAAAAATCAAGGAATAAAAATAAAATTGGGTTGCCTCCCAACAAGCGCTATCGTTTAACGCCCCTAGCTAGGCATAACAAACAAGGATAGATCTAGGTATTGCCATCTTTGGTAGGCAATCCATAAGTGGCTCTCCTAATAGATTCATAAGGTAATTTAATTTTCTTTCTAGGAAAGTTTTCCATGCCTTTCCTTAATGTAAATTGGAATCTAATATTTCCTTCCTTCATATAAATAATTGCACCAATCGTTTTAAGGAAAGGTCTATCAAGAATAATAGGACATGAATGATTGCAATCTATGTCAAGAACAATAAAATATATGGGCACATAATTTCTATTTGCAACAATAAGAACATCATTAATTCTTCCCATAGGTTTCTTAATAGTGGAATCCGCAAGGTGCAAGTTTAGAGAGCAATCATCAAAATCACGGAAACCTAACAAATCACACAAAGTCTTTGGAATCGTGGAAACACTAGCACCCAAATCACATAAAGCATAGCATTCATGATCTTTAATTTTAATTTTAATATTTGGTTCCCACTAATCATAAAGTTTTCTATGAATAGAAACTTCCAATTCAAGTTTTTCTTCATAAGATTGCATCAAGGCATCAACGATATGTTTAGTAAACGCTTTGTTTTGACTATAAGCGTGGGGAGAATTTAACATGGATTGCAACAAGGAAATAAAATCAATCAAATAGAAATTTTCATTGTTAAATTCCTTGAAATCCATAATAGTGGGTTTAGCAACATCTATGGTTTTAATTTCTTCAATCCCACTTTTATCAATTTTGGCATCAAGGTAAAAAAATCCGAATTCTTGGAACGCCTTCTAGGTAAAGGTGGATCATATTCAGTCCCATCATTATTAAGATTCATATTGCAAAACAAATATTTAATAGGGGACACATCAATAACTTTTAGATCTTCATCTTTATTTTCATAGGAACTAGAAGAACACGCTCTTATAAAGGCATCTTTCTTAGCACGCATCCTAGCGGTTCTTTCTTTGCACTCATCAATGGAAATTCTCATGACTTTGAGAGACTCATTGATATCATGCTTAGGTGGAATAGATCTAAGTTTCATAGAATCAACATCAAGAGAAATTCTATCAACGTTCCTAGCCAACTCATCAATCTTAAGCAATTTTTCTTTAATCAAAGCATTAAAATTCTTTTGCGAAGTAATAAATTCTTTAATATTAGATTCAAAATCAGAGGGCATCTTATTATAATTTCCATAAGAATTGTTGTAGGAATTACCATAATTATTAGAGGGATTACTAGGATAAGGCCTAGGATTAAAATTTCCTCTATACGCGTTGTTACCAAAATTGTTCCTACCAACAAAATTCACATCCATAGATTCATTGTTATTCTCAATCAAAGTAGACAAGGGCATATCATTAGGATCAGAAGAAACACTCTTACTAGCAAATAATTTCATAAGTTCATCCATCTTTCCACTCAAAACATTAATTTCTTCTATCGCATGCACCTTTTTATTAGTAGATCTTTCAGTATGCCATTGAGAATAATTAACCATAATATTATCTAGGAGTTTAGTAGCTTCTCCTAAAGTGATTTCCATAAAAGTGCCTCCCGCGGCCGAATCTAAAAGATTTCTAGAAGCAAAATTCAATCCTGCATAAAAGTTTTGTATAATCATCCACAGATTTAAACCATGAGTAGGGCAATTACGTATCATTAGTTTCATTCTCTCCCAAGCTTGTGCAACATGTTCATGATCAAGTTGCTTAAAATTCATAATATTGTTTCTAAGAGAGATGATCTTAGCAGGAGGAAAATACTTAGAGATAAAAGCATCTTTGCACTTGTTCCATGAATCAATACTATTTTTAGGCAAAGACGAAAACCAAGCTTTAGCACGATCTCTAAGCGAAAGAGGAAATAGCTTCAATTTAACAATATCATTATCCACATCCTTCTTCTTTTGCATATCACACAAATCAACGTAGCTATTTAGATGGGTAGCGGCATCTTCACTAGGAAGGCCGGAAAACTGATCTTTCATGACAAGATTCAGCAAAGCAGTATTAATTTCACAAGATTCAGCATCGGTAAGAGGAGCAATCGGAGTGCTAATAAAATTATTATTGTTGGTATTGGTGAAGTCACACAATTTAGTGTTATCTTGAGCCATCATGACAAGCAAGCAAACTAACACACAAGCAAACAAAAAGCAAGCGGGCAAAAAAGAGGCAAATAGAGAAAGAGAAGGAGGATAGAGAGAGAGAGGGCGAATAAAACGGCAAGGGTGAAGTGGGGGAGAGGAAAACGAGAGGCAAATGGCAAATAATGTAATGCGGAAGATAAGGGTATGTGATGGGTACTTGGTATATTGACTTTTGCGTAGACTTCCCCAGCAACGGCGCCAGAAATCCTTCTTGCTACCTCTTGAGCACTGCGTTGGTTTTCCCCGAAGAGGAAGGGATGATGCAGCAAAGTAGCGTAAGTATTTCCCTCAGTTTTTGAGAACCAAGGTATCAATCCAGTAGAAGGCTACGCGCCAGTCCATCGTACCTGCACAAAACAAATAAATCCTCGCAACCAATGCGATAAGGGGTTGTCAATCCCTACACGGCCACTTACGAGAGTGATATCTGATAGATACGATAAGATAATATTTTTGGTATTTTTGTGATAAAGATGCAAAGTAAAATAAAAGCAAAGGAAAAGCAAAGGAAATAACTAAGTATTGGGAGATTAATATGATGAAGATAGACCCGAGGGCCATAGGTTTCACTAGTGGCTTCTCTCGAGAGCATAAGTATTCTACGATGGGTGAACAAATTACTGTTGAGCAATTGACGGAATTGAGCATAGTTATGATAATATCTAGGTATGATCATGTATATAGGCATCATGTCCGAGACAAGTAGACCGACTCCTGCCTGCATCTACTACTATTACTCCACTCATCGACCGCTATCCAGCATGCATCTAGAGTATTAAGTTAATGAAAACAGAGTAATGCCTTAAGCAAGATGACATGATGTAGAGGGATAAACTCATGCAATATGATGAAAACCCCATCTTGTTATCCTCGATGGCAACAATACAATACGTGCCTTGCTGCCCCTACTGTCACTGGGAAAGGACACCGCAAGATTGAACCCAAAGCTAAGCACTTCTCCCATTGCAAGAAAGATCGATCTAGTAGGCCAAACCAAACTGATAATTCGAAGAGACTTGAAAAGATAACCAATCATACATAAAAGAATTCAGAGAAGATTCAAGTATTGTTCATAGATAGACTTGATCATAAACCCACAATTCATCGATCTCAACAAACACATCGCAAAAAGAATATTACATCGAATAGTTCTCCACAAGAGAGGGGGAGAACATTGTATTGAGATCCAAAAAGAGAGAAGAAGCCATCTAGCTACTAACTATGGACCCGTAGGTCTGAGGTGAACTACTCACACTTCATCGGAGGGCTATGGTGTTGATGTAGAAGCTCTCCGTGATCGATGCCCCCTCCGGCGGAGCTCCGGAATAGGCCCCAAGATGGGATCTCATGGATACAGAAAGTTACGGCGGTGGAATTAGGGCTTTGGCTCCGTATCTGATCGTTTGGGGGTACGTAGGTATATATAGGAGGAAGGAGTACGTCGGTGGAGCAACAGGGGCCCCACAAGGGTGGAGGGCGTGCCTGGGGGGGGGGGGGTAGGCGCGCCCCCTACCTCGTGGCCTCCTCTTTTGGGTCTTGACGTAGGGTCCAAGTCTCCTGGGTCTTGTTCATTGAGAAAATCACGTTCCCGAAGATTTCATTCCGTTTGGACTCCGTTTGATATTCCTTTTCTTAGAAACCCTAAAACAGGCAAAAAAACAACAATTCTGGGCTGGGCCTCCGGTTAATAGGTTAGTCCCAAAAATAATATAAAAGTGGATAATAAAGCCCAATAATGTCCAAAACAGTAGATAATATAGCATGGAGCAATCAAAAATTATAGATACGTTGGAGACGTATCACTGGGGTAAGTGAGTGGGTCCCTGTGAGACCTCTTAGGCGAGGCCATGTCGGCCGGAGCATCATCGGGTGGGTCGCTGTGGATGTTGTGGCTGATGTGGGTGTTGGAGGCGGGGAAGGAGCTCTTAGGCATCTAAAGATGGCATCGAGGGTATTACTCCACTATGATGGACGGTTCAGTCGTTTGAGTATCTCCGGTGAGGTGTATGATGGCGAGGCTGAAGCAAGACAAGACAAACAACGTATGTGATAACTTCCTAACAACAAAATAACCCCACAAGAAGACATGCCCATAATTTACATAATAGACATTTCAACAATAGGAGATGTGATGAATTGTTTGGCATACACCTCCTTGTTCTTGGCAGTTCTGGCGTTGTGCAGATGTTGTGGCTGGTGACATGCATGATAGCTGAAATCTAGACATACTATTAGAACTTAAAAGAAACTCGATTTTTTTGGGTTCATGCTAGTGTTCGTAGTGCTTGTAGTGCCGATGAACCACTACTTGCCACCAAAGCAGACAATGGCAGGGGTCTCCCGTATGGATTACTCACTGAGAACCACATCGATTCCAAGCTGTCATGACCAGAATGTAGCTCTTGTTGCATAAACTAAACCAAGCCACACTCATATTCGACTTTCCCTTGCAGCTCCCTGCTACTTCAAGTCATACAATCAAATCACAACCTACACCTGCACAGAGTGAGATCTACTAGTCAAATATTGCACCTCCATAAATCTCGGCATGTGAACCTCAAACAAATCGGCCCCATATACCAAACCATGAGAACACATCAAATTTAAATGAAAATAAGACCCCGATCTGAACCCTCAAAAGCATAATCACTACCGGACTCGCGGGCTATGCCTACGGCCAAGGGCCGTCGGCATATGTCCTTTGCCGTCGGCATAGATCTATGCCTACGGCTGCCGTCGGCATAGCCCCGTCGGCGTAGATCACGTCAGCGTAGATGTGTCAGACCGTCGGCGTAGTATAGCCGTCGGCATAGGTGCATATGCCGACGGCCGTGGGATAGCCGTCGGCATAGTTTAGCCGTCGGCGTTGTTTTCCGGCTGACGGCAACGGACGGCGCCGTCAACAGCGCTGGCGATTCAGGGGACGACATGTGGCGCAGGTATGCCGACGGCTTGGCCGTCGGCATACCTGCGCCACATGTCGTCCCCTGGCTTCTCCTGGCGGCAGAGATATGCCGACAGCAAAGCCGTCGGCATAGATTTCCATCTATGCCGACGGCTTTGCCGTCGGCATATCTCTGCCATGTGGCAGCTCCTGGTAACTCCTGGGCGTATATATGCCAACGGCTTTGCCGTAGGCATAGATTTTTTTTATTTTTTTTATTTCCCCTGTTTTCTCTTTTCCGATTCATTTGACAGCATTTCAAAATAGAACAATATGAAATTATGCACAAATATGACAATTCATCATGTAAACATACTCAAGTTCATCTAAGCATACTCAAGTTCACCATCATCATCTAAACATACTCAAGTTCATCACATCATCTAAAGATCATCACCGACGGAAGTTCATGAACATAAAAGTAGTGCAAGACATGAAACATGATAAAAGTAGGAATATGAAAGGCATGGCACGATGGCCACATGCACGGAATCATCAAGCAAGAGCACCTCCGCCAAAACCACCACCACCTCCGCCAAAAGCACCACCTCCGTCAAAACCACCACCACCACCTCTGCCAAAACCGCCATCGCGACCACCACCACTCTGCCAGATCGGAGTGACTGGGGTCGATGGAGCAGGAGTCGAGCCACCGGTCCCCTACATGTTTCAGAAAAGATTCTAACGGTAAATATGATATGATAGTGTTTCACGAACGAGAACTAGTTTGCTAGTAGTTAGGCAAATGTACCAACCGGACCATCACTGCCTAGTGCCACCCATTCATCGAACGTGGGCACGTGTGGGGGTTCTCCCGCAGGTGGTGGTGGGGGTCCCATTTGTGGTGGATCCGTGCGGTTAGTCCAAGACGCCAACATAGCCTGGATGTTAGTTAAACAAGCAAACTAGAAGATCAGAAGGAATGAAAGTGCAAAAATTTAGGTTGGTTTTAAGAGGGCAAAACTAACCGTCATCATCTGACGGTTGTAATCATCGTTTGCCTTCACTCGTTTCAAGTACTCCCGCACCTCGAGATTCCTATGCTCGACAAACTCCTTATATGCCTACATAATTTAGGTTGTTTCTAAGTGAGCAATGCTGAAAATAAACTGAGAATGCAAGATAGAAAAATATAAAGAGGAAGTACTTACAACATGCTGACGGGCTAAGGGAGTCTGTGAACGCCCCGTACTCTCTAACTGGCTCGGGTTGCTAGCCCGAAGCCGTGTGTACGAGATCGAAGGAGTGATCAAGCCATCGAAACACGGATACCGGCCATTCTTCTTCCCCTGGATGGCCACCACCGCCGTGTCGTCGATCTGAGACTGGGCGACCTCAGCAACAGGAACATCCGGATGCAACTCCTGATAGTGATGAATGTAAGACCCCAGGTGCTCCTCGGTCTTGCCGTAGTACTGGCTCTCGCCCTCCTTGCGATGACTCCGCTCGCGGGCCAGCTTCCACGACTGTATGTCTGAGAGCGGCCTCTTCAACTTGTCCTCCTACAACGTCAAATAGAAGTCAGCCATACATAAGAACATGACGTAAAGAAGAACAAAAATGCATCATGCACATAGATATACCTTCATGGCCTTGAAGCCCCAGTGGTTCCTGTTTCCTTGGCCGTGTGTCCCGTCGTCTCCACGGTTAGCCCGGGCCTTGATGCTCTTGGCAGCAAACTCTGCATCGGCGCCGAGCCACCTATCCACCAAACTCGCCCATCCGTCATGCCTTCCATAGCACCAACGAGGAACAACCTATGCAAATTTTGGAAGCATGACATGTGAGCACGAAACATAGAGTTGACTGCTTGAAACAATGAAAAGTTAGTAATAGTTACCATCATGAACTGCTCCTTGCTCAAGGTAAGTCGTAGCTTCTGCGCTTGAGTTTTGGTCATCTTTTGGTACAGGTAGATGTGGTAGTACTGCGAGACGGCAACCCAGCGCACCTCGTACTGCAACTGACGAGCTTTCTTCTTCGCAGCCGCAAGCAAGACCACGTCGGCTCTGGCCTTGTGCTCGTCAAGAACTCTATAGAGTTGCTGCAATCATGCATAAACCAGAAGCAAACAAGGCATGAGTTGAGTGATTCAATGATAAACTATGAACGAAACTGAAGACAAGTGATTCAGAAGAGAACTTACCCAAAATTTGGTGATCACGGCCTTAGCGATCGTCCCGTACTCCGCGTTGCTGCAAGCCTCGTAGTGGGCCCAGCTCGTGGCCAAAACAGTGAAGAAAAAGAAAAAAAACTATATGTATGCTTATTAACACATACTATATGCTTATTAACATACTAGATGCTTATTAACACATACTATATGTATGCTTATTAACACAATCTATATGTATGCTTATTACATACTGTATGCTTAATAATAATAATAATAATACTATATGGAAAAAAAGAAAAAAACTATGCCGACGGCAAAGCCGTCGGCATAGCTGCGGCAAGGGCAGATGGACAGCGCCGCGGATCGATGACGTGTCGGATATGCCGACGGCTACCGTCGGCATAGGTCCTGGTCGGTGCGCTTTGTATGGGTGACGTGTCACCCGTATCTATGCCGACGGCCGCCCGTCACGGCCGTCGGCATAGATTTGACGTCGTTAGCCGGCCGTGATGCCCGTTGTCGGCGGGCCCGCATCTATGCCGACGGCCTATGTATGTCGACGGCAGCTGTAGGCGTAGTCTTGGATAAGCCGACGGCTGTTGTGTGCCGACGGCTGCTGTCGGGGTAGACGTGGATAGCCCGACGGCCGTTGTATGCCGACGGCCAGGAGCTAGCTGTCGGCATAGCTCGGACTAGGCCGACGGTAGCCGTCGGCATATATTTGGCTGTCGGCTTAGAGCCCTGTTCCGGTAGTGAATCCTATGCCCCTAAATCTCCAGGACAAGTTGTCAAAATCATGAACTCATGTGCTAATAAGGGAAGCCCAGTTTTATTTTTGAACAAACTGGAAAGGAGACGTGCTATCAATAATAGCTATCACCACAAGCTATATTCCATTTAGGATAACTTACATGGCATTTTTAGTGTAACTATTTTACGAGCTTACAAATAAAATCACCAAAAAATATAAGGCAACAAAAATGTAAATAGCACATATATACATTGTTTGTGTTTGGAAGGATATCAATTCACAAATAAAAATATTTTTTTCGCGAATACGCAAAGCTTGCGTATCATTGCATTGATTGAAGGAGTAGAATGAGTACAAAGAGGGGTACAACTCATGACACGAACGCACGCAGGCGTGAACATGGTGTCCCGAGCAGACAGACAAGGGGTGCTCGGCCCGAATAGAGAATACATCACAGCTAAACCTACCAAGCCCGAACCGAGATCGGCAATGCCAAACTAGCAAGACTTCCAACATAAGCCAGAACACGGGGACACCGCGAGCGAGCAAGATAGCGCCTTCAAGAAGGAATTCGTCGTCGAGACGTCGTCGCTATCCGGTCCGGAGGAACCAGACCTAGGGTTTCCCCTGAGCTCGAAGAGGGCCGCAGCTGAGAGCCTTGACAGCGCCTCCAAGGAAGAAACGACATCCGCAGACGTCGTCGCTGCCAGCACCGGCAAGCCGAGCAAGGATTTCTCCCAAGCCTCAAGCTGAGCAATCCCATAGCCGCCGAATCTGGAGTCGAATGAGGAAGTCGACGCTGGTCGAAGCCACCATGTCGGAAGGGGATTGAAGGCACCTGCCCTTGGAGGATGGCACTGTCTCCGAACACACGAGCGCTGGATCTAGCAAAAGGCAAGGCTTTGAGGCATACAGGTAGGACAGGCGGCAAAGCAAACCACAAGCGGGTGGGCCGACGACGATTAGCAACGCCGGCAAACAGGGACTGGAGGGACGCAGATCCATGTTGCCGAGGCCATAGCCGTCGGGACGTCGGTGAGCCAAGCGAGCCGGAAGGGACGCAGCTGCTGGTCCGCCAAGGCCAGAGCTGCCCGGCATAGGACGCCGTCAACCATGGACGCCGGAGAGACGCGGATCCAAGGTCACCGGGGCCGGAGCAACGCCAACAAGTACCCGCCTTGAGGAGCCCCGAGGCTGCCACTAGCACTGTAGCCTCGTCGCCGCTGCGCGTGAGCCGTCACTGTGGCTCGGTGGGGAGGATGGGCCGCCGGGGACGAGGGGGGCCGCCTGCGCAGGAAAGAAGGCCGGGAACCCCCGCAACCGGCCGCAGGTCGCACCCAACCCGTGGCCGAGCAGCAGCAGAGCTGGGCCAAGCCGAGGGTAGGGGAGACCGCAGGGGAGGGCGCCATGGCCATGGCAGGCACGCCGCACCGGACGCCGCACCGGCAGGGACACATGGCAGCTGGGAGATGGGCGCCCGCGACGCGCGCAAGGACGTGGGGAGCTCGAGGACGCGCCGGTGGAGGGGGGATGGGGGTTGGGGAAGCGCGGGAGCGGTGGATCCAGCCCGCCGAAGACATCCCAGGGCGCGCCGTGGCGGCCCTCCGGTGACGACGCGGCAGGAGGGGGGAGCATCCAGGCGGCGGCGGGTGGTGGATCTCGGGGGGGAGGGGGCGCGGGGCTGGGAATGCGCTTGCGGGACGGATCCGCCCCGCCGCCACCATCCCGGGGCGCGGCGCGGCTTCGCCGGCCGGCCCTCCGGCGGCGGCGCAGCGGTGGCTGGCGGGGAGGTGCCTCCCTGGCGGCGGCGGCTGGGGTTTCCCCCGTGTCGCCAGAGGCTGGCGACGCGGGGGCGTACGGGCTTCCGAGCTGTGGAAATTGAGTTTACTTGGAGAAGGAGAAAGCAACAAGGCGAACAAGATCTGTTCTATACAAATAAAAATAGATCTACCATAAAATATATTTTCCGTTGCACCGCCATGTTTTTACATAACAAAATATTCTTACAAATCTGCAATGCGGAACAGAAAGATAAAATTATCAAGTTCAGTACCTTGTTTAGAATAGAAAAACAAATCTGCTTAAATGGGATGGACCTTATGCTGATATATAAAAGTTCAGTACCCTGTTCCTCCTTTCCAAATCTACCAGACTGCTTAATTTACAAACAAAGAAACTTGTGCTGCTTGCCATAATTTGTTTACATGTAACATCAACAGTATATACATGTAGTTACCTCCAAAATTGACCATATGAGCTTTCAAATGAAATAACAAAAATGAAAAAGGAACAAAATTATCCATATGAGCTTTCAAATGAAAGCTTTCATGAACTTCCACGGTATATACATGTAGTTGCCTCTAGAATTCTACATCACTGAATTCAGAGGTTGCTAGTTGATGCCGCTGCACTGGGTAGCTGCTCCCTCAGGCGTGCACATAGCCGTCAGCTCGAACGTTAGCTGCTCGGGCGCTCCCCGGGACGCACGCAGCCGGCGGCTCCCTAAATGTCAAAAATTGAATGTTCATGAATTTTCATGTTTTTAAAAAGATGCTCCAAATTTTGAAATTTTGTTCACAATTTCAAAAAATGTCAAAAATTGAATGTTCATAAATTCCAAAATTTGTTCAAATTTTACAAAACATTATGTGCAATTTAAAAAATTGTTCAATTTTTCAAAAGATTTTATTTTTAATCCTTGAACATTTTTTGAATTTGCGAATATTTTTATTTTCAAATCCGTCAACAATTTTTGGGATGATGAAGGTTTTCGAATTTGCAAACTTTTTAAATTCTCGAATGTTTTTTCAATTCGTGAACATTTTTTCAAATCCGTATACAATTTTTGAATTCGTGAATATGTTTTAAAATCCATGAAAAAATCGAATGCGTTTTTTTGCAATTTACAATTTTTTTAATTCATGAATTTTTTCAATCCACAAACATTATTGGAATTCACGGAATTTTTTTTAATTAGACATAGATAAAAAAACGACCTAGGAAAAACCATGTGTGAAAAAAATAACCACAATGCTGGGCCGGCGCACTAACGGGAGGGGTGCGAGGGAGCTCCTAACCGGCGCTCTCAGCGCCCGTTCCATGTCCTGGCGCCCGAAGGCAATGGAACGGGGCCGGCCCAGCAAAAAAAAATTCAGTGCATAGAGGTTGTTTGCGCGAAAATACACTTAGCCTGCGTTTGGATGTCCGAATTAAGGTGCCTAAATGGATTTGATATTCCCTGAATTACAATTCAGCTGTTTGGTTGGACTGTGAATTGCCGCTCGGAAACAAAACCAAATTCAGCGTCGTATTCAGTCCCACCAAAACTTCCCTCCAACGATACGGAGCCTTGGCGCTCCGATTTCCTCCGAATTGCAGCTTTCCCGCAAAACGTACCCCTTCGCTGCCTTATCCCCTCGTCCTCGAGGAAAAAAAGAAAAGAAGGAGACGAGGAGCTCGGCGGCGACCACCACCAGGGAGCTCGGCGGCGACCACAGGGAGCCCGGCGGCGAGTCCCAAGGAGCTCGGCAGCCACCCCAAGGTTCGATTTCGGCCCCGCTCCCTGCTCCTCTACCCATCTCCTTCCCCGCTCCCTTCTCCTGTCCCCATCGCCGTCCTCACGCATCTCGGCAGCCACCACGAGGACCTCGCCGGCGAGCACCAGCAGGACCGCGGCGGCGTCGGCGCTGGTTCCCCGGTCCGCTTCTGCCCGTCCCGACCCCCTCACCCTATTCCGTCCCCGGTCTAGGTCGCATCTTGCCGGCGTCCAGCAGACCACGGCGACCACCAGCAGGGCTGCGATGGCAGGGGCGCAGGTCTCCTCTGGCCACGGGCGCTCCGCCTCGGGCCTTCTCCCTGTCCGCTGCGCCCATCCCCTGTACCCATCTCCTTTCCTACACCAGCGGACCAGCCCATGGCGCCCACCTACTGTCTTGTACCTGTAACTTGTTCATGTGAGGATCTTTCTGTTCTCTATTATTAACAAAGTTTTTGTTTATGTATTGTGCAGATTTGTGAATTGTCCGTCGATCTGCAGGCCGAGTGAAGGTATATGGCTGAAATCCCCTATTTTTGCTATGCATTTGTGCATGTGATGTCTTGCTGCGATGTTTTACATCTAGATAATAAAACTGAATTGTACAGCCCAAAGTCAGATCAATTGGAGTTGGTTGAGAGGATAAATGAAGAAAATAAAAGACGGAAGAGGAAAAGAATTGTTCTGACTAAATTGTTTGTTGAAACATGTGCTCTTGCATTAGCATTTGTTACTACACAAAGGAATAGGGGACCAAGGGACCTAGGAACTTTTAATGATGATGAGGACAAGATTAGGAATAGGAAATATTTGCTTAAATGCATGTATGATGGATCTGCAGTGGCATGCTATGATCAATTGCGTTTAACTAAACGAAACTTTCATGACCTTTGCACCATGTTAAGGGAGAGATGTGGCCTTTGTGATAGTGTATATGTGACAGTGGATGAGAAAGTTGCAATGTTCTTCCTTGTAGTTGGTCATAGTATTAAGATGAGGATGTTGCGTGGCACCTACAAGCGTTCTTTATGGACCATTAGCACACACTTCTCTACTGTCCTAAACGCCCTACTATCTCTACATGGGGAGTTCATTATGTTACCTTCCTCTACCGCTCAAGCTCCTGATGATTACAAATGTGTTGTAAATTTCTCCTCGAGTTTGAACAGATGAATCAATGTCATTGAAAGGAGTAGGACATGTCTGTAAGACTGTAACTTTATAAAAAAGATAACATGATGCACTGCCTAATAAATGCACCTCAAAGATTGCTAGAAACCCTGTTTGAAAATTACAGAGCAGATGAATACAATGAGTGAGAGGATAGGTATCACTATTAGCAGAACATGCTTAATTAATTATCAGAAGATAATATTCCTTAGGCATTGCAGAACAGTTTAGCAATAATAAGAATGGTGCAGCCGACATTCTGTTCTCAGCTACTCCCTCCGTTCGGAAATACTTGTCCTAGAAATGGTTGTATGTAGACTTATTTTAGTTCTAGATACAACCATTTCTAAGACAAATATTTCCGAACGGAGAGAGTAGATGCCAAATTCAGACAGCCTAATACAAAGGTGGAAGCTCCTTCTAGTTCCTCTAGTATACAACAGAAGGAAACATTGCATTCTTGGTGGGTGCTAGTGTGTAATATCGGTACTAAGGTTCTCGTGGGAATATAGACTTGAATATTTATTTAAACCAAGCATCAAAACTTAAAAGTAAAAACGTATTCTCCAGTGAGACATGTGAAATGAAGCAGCATCTGCGAGTGCAACTCTAGCCTACAAACACTATAACAGTAACACATAATCTGAAATTCTCTCTGAAAGAACTACATATAATCTGAAGAATCATACAGCGGCAAATAATGACAGGCTGCAACCACTTATTATATCTGTATGTATGTACCACTACGCTCCAGAATAAGGCTGGCCAAATATGTTCAATATGCGATACCAAATCAAGTGCTATCCAGGATTTAGTTGCAAGCAGCTTCGACCCTGCACCTTCTATGCAAATGCAATGCATGCCTCGGTTTCTAATCAAAAGCTAATGAAGAACTGTCAGCGGCGGACCTGTAGGATACCCTATCCCACATTTGTTTCCTACTTATCATCTATGTGATGTTCTTCAGAAACAGATACTAACTGCAAGTCTGCAACGACATTAAATCCAGTGAGGAGATGGTGGTCACCCCACCCCAGTGGCACGAGCAGCATCTCTCTGGCCAAAGACTGCAAGGAAGGCTCCGGACAACGGGGGCCGGGGCGGAGGAGGGGAGAGGCGGAGGGAGGTGCCCGTGTCGGGGCGGAGGAAGGCGACGGACAGGCTGAGGGCTCCGTCACCAGAGAAAAAGGTAGAGGGGGCGCAGATCTTACCGGAGAGAAGGCGGCAGTCGTCGCCCGCGCCGCCGCCTTCGCCTCGTTGTGCGGTAGGGATTTCTTGCGCCTGGCCTGGATTTTTTTTAGGCAAATGGATTTTGGTTTTTGTCCTCGCTCTGGAGCTTGCCAGGCAGAGAGGCGCTGCTATGTATCGCGCACACGATCGCTACGCTCGCGGGCAAATCCTAAACGGCGCCCGTTTCTTCGCTGCGCGCAAACGAGCGCATACCCCCGCGATGCGCTGGGCCGGCCCATTTAATCCTTTTTCTGTTAAAACTGCATCGATCAAAAAAGGGTGTTACCACCAGACAATGATCCACTTGGTGTCTGTCAGCCTCTTTTCCTTCTTTTCTTGTTTCTCCAGGTTGCGAGATTTTCTTCTTCTTCTTTTTCCTGTTCATTTTTCATTTTTCTTTTCTTCGTAGATGTGCATTTTTTCCCCCAAATTCAATGAACCTTTTCAAATTTAATGAACTTTTTTATCACAATCGATGAACTATTTTTTAAATTTGATGCTTTTTTTTCAAAATCAACGAACTCTTTTTCAAAATCGACAAACTTATTTCCAAATCGCTGAACTTTTTTCAAAATCAATGAACTCTTTTCAAAACCGATGAACACTTTTTCAAAACCGATGAACTTTTTTTCCGAATCGATAAACTCTTTTTCAAAATCGATGAACTCTTTTCAAAATTGACGAACTCTTTTGCAAAATTGAAGAACTCTTTTCAAAATTGACGAACTCTTTTCAAAGTTGATGAGCTCTTTCTCAATACCGATGAACTTTTTTTCCAAAATTGATGAACTCTTTTTCAAAATTGATGAACTCTTTTTCAAAATTGGTGAACTCTTTTCAAAACCGATTTTTCAAAATTGATGAACTCTTTTTCAAAATTGATGACCACCATCTCCTCACTGGATTTAATGCCGTTGCAGACTTGCAGTTAGTATCTGTTTCTGAAGAACATCACATAGATGATAAGTAGGAAACAAATGTGGGATAGGGTATCCTACAGGTCCGCCGCTGACAGTTCTTCATTAGCTTTTGATTAGAAACCGAGGCATGCATTGCATTTGCATAGAAGGTGCAGGGTCGAAGCTGCTTGCAACTAAATCCTGGATAGCACTTGATTTGGTATCGCATATTGAACATATTTGGCCAGCCTTATTCTGGAGCGTAGTGGTACATACATACAGATATAATAAGTGGTTGCAGCCTGTCATTATTTGCCGCTGTATGATTCTTCAGATTATATGTAGTTCTTTCAGAGAGAATTTCAGATTATGTGTTACTGTTATAGTGTTTGTAGGCTAGAGTTGCACTCGGAGATGCTGCTTCATTTCACATGTCTCACTGGAGAATACGTTTTTACTTTTAAGTTTTGATGCTTAGTTTAAATAAATATTCAAGTCTATATTCCCACGAGAACCTTAGTACCGATATTACACACTAGCACCCACCAAGAATGCAATGTTTCCTTCTGTTGTATACTAGAGGAACTAGAAGGAGCTTCCACCTTTGTATTAGGCTGTCTGAATTTGGCATCTACTCCCTCCGTTCGGAAATACTTGTCTTAGAAATGGTTGTATCTAGAACTAAAATAAGTCTACATACAACCATTTCTAGGACAAGTATTTCCGAACGGAGGGAGTAGCTGAGAACAGAATGTCGGCTGCACCATTCTTATTATTGCTAAACTGTTCTGCGATGCCTAAGGAATATTATCTTCTGATAATTAATTAAGCATGTTCTGCTAATAGTGATACCTATCCTCTCACTCATTGTATTCATCTGCTCTGTAATTTTCAAACAGGGTTTCTAGCAATCTTTGAGGTGCATTTATTAGGCAGTGCATCATGTTATCTTTTTTATAGAGTTACAGTCTTACAGACATGTCCTACTCCTTTCAATGACATTGATTCATCTGTTCAAACTCGAGGAGAAATTTACAACACATTTGTACTTTTATTGTTAACACAAAAATTACCCTGGTTAGAATTGTTCTACCAGGAAAAGAAAAAAAATAGAATTTGATTGTCTGGGTAAGGTGCTTTAATGGCCTGCTGCAAGATAGTTCTATTGGGTATGGTAGATCATTAAAATTGGTTTTACAATTTTGGAAGCATGATTTTCAAGTTCCCGTTTTTTCTTTCCAAGTCCAGCGGCTGTTGTAGAAGTTGACTGAGCTACCTTTAGTTTGTGCACTTGATCTACAAAACTAAGTAGGTGAGTTGGTAGTGGTGGATGAAATTGCGTAGGGATGGAGCAGGGGGAGGAGTCGTGTATCGGGCTAGAGTATGGGGTGGAGGGTGATGTGGTTCGTCTGACGGACCCAACAAGGTCGGACAAAATGAGTATCGGTCCTGCCGCAATCAACATGATTGGATCACACCAACCCAAACATAAGGCAGAGCAGAGGCCCCGGTGGGGAGAAATGGTGAAGAGCGAGGGTTAACTCAGGCGGCGGTATAAAGGCAAGCCCGCGTCATCACGATAACGCAAAAGGGACAAGATCGCCACACTTTTTTTCTTCTCTTTCTCATGCGTTTGGTTCTATTGCCTGGACGCTGGTCTAGAGATTTATCTCGGATGACCACAAGGTGTTCGTTCAATTGCCCGGTACAGGCTGAACGCTGTTTCGTCATGAACACTGAGCATGGACTAGATGCAGTGAGGTCGTACTTTTATGATGCAAATGTAGCTAGTTCATGCGCACTTACTCTGGTTATCAATAAATCTGTTGCAGGCCGAAGAAGCTATAGGTGGCGGGAGGATGGAGGTGAAGCTCAAGGACCTCGTCCCGGCAGCGACTAACACAGTGAACACGACGTTCATCGTGGTCGACAAGGCGCCCCGCCCAGCCCACGCAAACGCGCACGGCAGGGAGGAGACATGCCCGTCACTAGTGGCTGACGAGACGGCGGCGGTGCATTTCCTTCTGTGGGGCACCGAGTGCGATGCCTTCGAGCCTGGGGACATCGTGCGGCTCACGAATGGCATCTTCTCGTACCACAGGGGCAACAACCTGTTCTTGCGCGCCGGCAAGCGAGGACGAGTGGAGAAGGTGGGCGAGTTCACCATGATGTTCGTCGAGACGCCCAACATGAGCGAGGTGAGGTGGGGGCCCGATCCAGGCGACCCAAGGAAGATGGTGCAGGAGGCTGTCGTGTCGCCCTACTCCCAAGTCTTCAAGCCGCTGCACTGATGCCTATCATTTCAGGCTTCCAGCTCATTGTTGCTCCAAGTCTCATTAAATCTTATGCAATACTAACCGTGGTAGTAAATTATGCAATACTAACCACTTGCTGAGTTTTGTATGCTTTCTCCTTAAAATATCACTGGGCCATCCTTCTAATGTCTTGAGATGTTTCTCATGTAAACAGAGCTCATAGAAGATTTAGCAAGCCAAAAGTATATCCCAAGCTGTGTTGATGTGAACAACAGTGTAGCTTTTCCCCTGAAATGTTTAAAATAAAACTGAAGTTGTGGGCAAGAGTTTGATTATATGTTACCTAGATAATTTTTTGTGTTTTATGAAATTGCTCAACTGTTGGTCTCATAATTTGATTACATGATGGTTGAAACACTGAAATGCACTGAAATTCTGATGTTTTTTATTTTCTGCTTTTCCTTCTTGGCAGAGTTCAGAGTTCAGGTCCATGGATGATACTCACACAACCGTACTCCCTTCCTTTCGCAGTATTCGTTCTACAAGTCATTGTTAATTTGCTTTATTCAGATACTCTTAAGTAACAAACAAAGTCACGAGTCCTTATTGCACCTTCAGATCGTATATGTAATATCTTTCTCATATTTCATTTAAGCATACTGGATACTAGTTGCTCTTGTCAGCATTCCCATATTGTATGCATGCAGTTTTTCTTTTGTTTCAGCTATTACCGAACAAGTTTATTCAATTCAGTTAGTTTGATGGCTTATAATGTCAAGCATTCCTGTTCTAACTACTGCCCTGGACAAGGATTTATCTGAAAAGACAGTGGCACAGAACCCAGAAATTTTACTTTACTGCCAGGCTGGAAGGTACTTCCTCCGTCCCATAATATAAGAGCGTGTTTTACACTAGTGTAATGTCAAGAACGCTCTTACATTATGGGGCGGAGGTAGTAGATTATATCTCCTTTCATTTGTTGTTGACAGCATCCATATGTTCTATATGTTCTTTTAGTAACTCGGTATATGCAATAAATTATCTGTAATTTTTTGGAATCAAATTTGTGTTGCCTTCACTAATATATGCATATTTTGCAGGCTTTTAATCCAAGTACTTTTGCTGGTTGGTTTGGTCGATCATTATATCATGTGAGTACATTTTTGGTGCACCATGCGATGCTTCTAGTCTGGAAATGACAGTTGCAAAAAATATGAAATAATTTTCATGCATTTCACTAGAATTATGAGTTCTTAAACTCAGTAAGTGATTACTGTCAACTTGTTTTGAAAAAAGAAATTATATGAACTACATTATTTACTTGTTATTTACTCGCGTTCCTTCACTCGTACAAAATGTGCGTACATTGTATTTTCAGTGAATGGTCCTCTGTTATCTACGCATTATTAGCGACTAATGGATGGTGCTCCGAAAGCTAGTAATAGCGGGCATACTTGCGGTGGATTGAAGTTAATTCACGAACTACAATTTTTCATAATTCTTTGGTTCTTGCTGCTGTTACGCGGATGGGTTGGTGCGGGTTGTGGTGAGGGGGCAAGGGATGTCTTCTTAAAATAGAAAGTCATGGAGAGGAGACTGAACCCACCAATTTGTAATGCCAATGCACCGATTTTGACGTGGCTGATGAGAGGTTCTTTTTTTGCTTGGTTTCAGGCAGTTGTTATTTTCTTAATCACCACTCATGCTTATGCCGATGAAAAAAGTGAGACGGAGGACACTAGCTGGTCAAGAATAAGAGCTCAGTTTATGAGCCCCTGCTGTCTGATTCTCCCATGGCATCCAGGAGATCACTAGCACCGTCATCATTTGACACCTTTCAGCCAGCTCAGTCAAGGGTTCCTGCTGCTTATCCCAGAAATATTAAAACCAGTTAACCTTTGGGTGTCATTGTAGCAGGTTATACCCTCAACAAAGAAAAAATAAATGAAATGACAAATAATAGAGGTCAGCTAAAATTTTCTGTAAGTTGAATTCCGCGTTAGTCATTACTAATCTGAAAAAGAAAAGTTGTATGGAGTGGGTGCAAACAAATATAAAAGTCACGCTTGCGCACGTGAAGTGAAGTCTGAAGATAAGGATTATGAGATGTGCGCCTGCAAAAACTTATATTTGCATCGCTCAAATAATAAAACGACGATGAAAACCGTATGTTTTGCACCTCTTGTGTTTGTGGCAGCTTAGACGGAAGCTGAAATACAATCTTGGCCGCTAAGCTATCTCGAACCAATATGGAACAATCATGCGATCTTGAGTCCTGAAATATTAAAATAAAATAACGTGTGAGCACACTGAACACGTAAACGCGGCAGCTGATTCCGCAGACCACGTTTAGGCCATCTTCACCTCGCTACCCTAAACGAACGTCCGTTTTATCCGGATTCTATCCGTTTGAATAGCGATTTGAGATCGTGTCCTGAATATGGTGGCCGTGCACCCAGCGCGCGGCCGCATCCATTTGCCTCATCATGTCCACGTCTATTTAAAAAACCAGAAGCAACCTTTCAAATGCCAAGCCCTAGTTCAGGCCAGCGGCCCCGGTTCATCACGCCGGCAACAGAGCCAGCAACCTACACGTCCATCGCCGGCTGCCGGCCATCAAAATGAATGTTTTCTCGCCGGCACACAACCAGCGGCCCAGCGGGCGGGCGGCACCCATGCCAGCCTAAAAAAACGGCCACGGCCGATCGGATGACCTAGTTCAGGCCTTCGGCGTCGAGCATCTCCTTCTGCTTGGCCTCGAACCAGGCCCTCATCTTGTCGCTCATCTTCGCTAAGTCCACGCTCATGATCGCAAGGGCCACCTCCTTCGCTTTGGTGGCAGCATTGGTGGCCTCGATTGTCGAACTGCCTCTGCCTGGCCTTGACGTTGTCGGCCTCGATGTCGAGCTGCCTTTGCCGGGCGGCCTCTTCCATGTCGAGCTGCCTTTGTCGGGCCGCCTCCTCCATGTCGATCTTCCTCTTCTTGGCCGCCTCCTCCATCTCAAGCTTCTTTCTTTGAAGGTCTAGGTATTGCTTCATTTGCTCGTCCTTGCTTTGCCAGTTCTTCTCGCCCCTCACATCCTTTTGAGACATCATGCCATGCAAAGTGTCATGTAATGCCATGGATGAGGCATCACGTATGTCATCAACCTTGGAGTTGGTCTTGCCCCTCGGTCTCTTCAACGCCTCACCATCTCCACCTCCGGCGAACTTGGTCGTCTTCAGTCCTCTCTTCCTTTGTAGTTCACGGTATTGGTCCTTGAACTTAGGTCAATTGTTGATGAGCGTCCAACAATGTGTAAGAGTGAATGGCTTGTTATTGTGCCGGGCCTTGAATGCCTCCAAAGATTGAAATGCCTGCAACACATGATCAACAAGAAGTGAACACGCAAACATATACAAGGCCGAAGTCTCATGGCCGTAGCAAGGAAAGGGCTAGGAAGAAGAGAGCATACCGTGTCCCCAACGCCAAGACCACTCACAGGCCGTACTTGAACGCTCTCAAATGCGGCTTAATACTTGTTGCCGTTCTCTTTTGAATCGAGCCGATGCCACGGTTGCTTGTAATTTGGTAGGGCTCGAACATCTTTCTTTCATTGAATGTTTTGTGGACACTCGTCCAAAAAACAATGCCCTTTTGTTGCGCGCCGGTCCTTGGATCTTGGCTAATCTTCATACAAGATTGGTAAATCAACTTGTCCTCGTCTTGTGTGTATGAACCCGTGCGAATGCTCTTCTTCTTCTTTTGTGCTTCCGCTCTTTGGGTGAGCTCGTCGATGAACAATGGCTCGCCACTAATATCAACGTCATTGCCTTCTTCTTCATCACCATCACCTTCTACATAAATGTCATCGTCTTCATGTCACGAGTCACCATGATCGTAGTCAGCACGGTCGTCGGCCTCTTCATCGGGCACGTACTGGGCACGGCCATCCTGAATTTGGGTCTCCTCGGGGTCGTAGGCATGGCCATGCCCACCCTCGAAGATCACTTCCTCCATGTACTGGTTGTAGAAGGGGTCGTCGACCGTTGGCGTTGGGGTTGACATTCCGTCAAACAAGATGCGGGGGGCCGACATGGTGCCCGTGAATGGTGCCCGTGCCTGCTTTCTTTGCATCTCGACGGACGGCTGGCCGCCGCTGCTGGATCCAGGCGTGATGTTGAGGTCGATGACGGTCGCGGGGTGCGGTGTCGACGGCGCGAACAAGCCCACGTCCGGCGACCCCGAGAAACGGGTCTGGCCGTCGTGCCTTGGCGGAGGAAAGCCGGGCGACATGGCCGTGGTGCGCGAGGTCGGCGACTGGCAGTGCGTAGGCCGGGCGACCGATGAGCCTGTGCTCGCCGGGCCGACGGCCGCTCCAGAGAACCCGGCCGGACGGCCCATGGCAAGCATGAGGATGGTGTGCGCTTTGTTGACGAGGTCCTCCTTCTCGCCGGCCGCGGCCTTGCGTCGCGCGGCCTCCAGCTCATCGCGCTGGGCGGCGATCTTGGCCGCGGCGGCATTGACCTTGACGACCGCTCTCCGTTCCCTCCTCTTCGTCGATTCTGCCTCCAACTTGGCGATCTCTTCCGGCGTGCACTCCGACCGCGGCTTCCTTGGCGCCTTCTTCTTCACCTTTGCGGGCGGGTCGACGGCCAGGCCGCCGGAACTCGGCGGGGCGTCAGCCATGGACGGGGGAGAGAGGGGGCGGCGGGAGGGACGTGAGAGTTTTTGAGGGAAATGACGCCAAATGAGCGTTGGGGAGGGGGGGGTGGTTTCTTCCACCGACAGACGGGCCAGGGGAGGACAAGCGCGCGCGTCCCGTCCGTCCGCGCATTGTCCGTTTCACCCAAAAATCGGCGCAAACTTAGGCCGGGGATGGGTCAAAAGCGGACAAATGTCTGTTTACACCCACGCGCTGGACCGTCTCGTTTGTCCCTTTTACTCAAACAGACGGGTGCAGACAGAATACGGTCGCGCGGTGGAGTTGGCCTTAGGACCGATCAGCTTTCAAAGAAAAAGAAAAGGACCGGGACAACGATCCACCAGCCCTACCGCCCCCCGCACCGCGCGTTCCACGTTCTCATCCACGCGTTCGTCGTGGCTCGCGGTCCCTCGCGGACACGGTCGGTCAGCGATCAATGGCAGCCACACACACGGCATCGCATCACATGGCCCGGCGCGACTCCCGAGCAGCCTAGAAATTTCCCGGGCCCGTCGGTGCGTCCCACGCCCCAGACCCACACAACCCAACCCGAGACAGACGCGCGTGGCGTGGCTTTGCCGACCTACTCCTATCTCTACCTGCCGCCCGCCCACCCACCCGAGCCGAACCGGGTCCGGATCCAGCCCGACCCCACCAGCCCGACCCCACCAGCCCGACTCCCTTTTGATTTCCACTGCCCAGCGCCCACCGGCCCGCCAGCGCGGCGAAGCCGTGTCCGGTAAGGAAAGGAACCGGTTGGCGCCAGGCCGGCCTCCCTCACCGCCTCTGCCCCGGCTACAAAAGGCGCCCCAGGCGCGCCCTCTCCTCCCCGCGCTCCGGTCCCTTCCTCTCTTCCGAACTCTCTCGTTCGCGACGGGCCGCGCCCCCGCTCTCGCCTCCTCGCGATTGCGCGACTGTTTCCTCCTCTCCCCGTTTCTCTCGTCCCTCAATCTCGATTCGCTTCGAATCGCGTCTGATTTGAGTTCGTTGACTCGCCGTCGCCGTTGCCTTGCCGTGTTGGCAGGGTATGCGAGTCCGGCCCGGCCTCCTCCGCCTCCGTGCGAGCTCGGGAAGCGATCGATCGACCGAGGAATTCATCCGTTTGGGACCTCCATCTGGTTTGCGGATCCTCCTCAGAATCTGTTTTGTGTGCTTGCAACTGTGGATCCCGTGTTCCTCGTCGTGTTCGCGTCCCCGCGCGTTGGTTGCATGCAGGATCGTCGAGCCAGGTTTTTGGAATTGGAGCTCTGATATGGAGCCGGAGGCCGAGGCAAGGTCAGTTTCCCGTGCGAGTTCAGATCGCTTCCTCTGCGTTCGTCCGTGATGCCAGATTTCAATCAAATGGATACATGGCCCGTGTGATCCTGTCGTTGCCCGAGCGCTGTGGTTTATTTATTCCCTATCGTCCGTTAGTTCAAGGTGTATCCATTCGAGGCCTTCAATTCGTGGAAGATTCTCTTATATTGTGCCGGCTGATCTCGGTTTTGGTATGTCTTGTGCTCTCACCCTAGATGCAGAGGAAGCCAGAGGGCGCGCTAGTTCTGCGGAGATGGAGGTTTGATTTATTTTCATGGTTATTTTGATTCGTCGGTTAAGGTTCAGCGGTTATTCTGAATTTCTGATAGTTTAAGGTTACGGTTCAGCGGTTATTGTCCTGATATGGCCAGATCTTCTCGTATCATGAAGCCTGTGATCTCTTACCAGCCTGAACCTGCGATCTGCGTTTGGATAATATAAATGGATCCCTCCCAATTTTAGTTTCTTGGTCTGCACAGTAGTCAACGGCATGCAATTCTGATCTGAATTCTTTGCTTGTCCAGAAATTATAAATTGGATTACACGCCATAGCGGGAGCAACATCTGCGTTTGGATGATTAATTACCCCCTCTATTTAATTCCTTCATCTGCACAGTTCAATCTCAGTCGGTTCTGATTTAGGTTTGTTGATGGTTGTCCAGAAATTGGGATTATATGGCTTACCGGGAGCGACTTGTCATTCTTCCTCACCTGTGTTTGGATGATCATTCTCTCTTTGTTTATTTCCTTTTCTTCACAGTTCAATTACTCTCCATACAATTCTGATTTGGATCTGTTGCTCGTACTCCAGAAAATTGGATTATATGGCTTAACGGGTGGTCCTATTTTCCCTCGGCATGTCGGTTCTTTTTCTGTGGCTCAACAATTTTTCTTACTCATCAGTAATATAGTTATTAAAGCACACCAGACAAGTTCTCTATGCCTTAGTTTATCGTTTGTCATTTGTCAGCTATTGCAGACACCGTCTTGGAACGGATATAGTTGGAACCGGTGCTATCTACCTGACCTTCCCAGACGAACTTTCTTATAACTTCTACCTCCTCCTCATTTGAAGCATGCTTTAGCTGAGCCTAGTTTCCCCCTAATTTACAGAAAAGTATCTTGCTCGTTGCAGGTTTGAGGAATGCAAAGTCCAACCTGATGCTGAGTTGAATCTGTTTGCAGTTTTTTTTCTAATTCTGATCTCTAATCAATTCATCATTACTTAGATAACCTTTAAGATCTTCTCACTAGGCAATATTTTAAATTCAGATTTATCTGGGAAGGTGCAAGAATGGAGCTTCAAACTTGGCAAATCCTACAATAAAAAAGAGACTCCTCCATTTTTAACTTCGCCTCTTATTTTTATATCACGTAGCTACTTGTTCATGCCTTTGATTTAGGCTTTTTTGCTTCTCCCCCCCTTGTGATTGCAGATTTATTTTAGCCCAGAGCGTGCTGGTAGCAATTCGAAATCTGTTAAAATCATTTGGTTTGCAATCTATCTCTATATGGGTCGATTTGTTCTCTGTACTCTTATCCTGTAGGAAGTTTGGGCCTATGGGCAAATCTCTGTACAATGAATCAGGTCAGTGTTGTATCAACGGTTTGTTTGGTTTAGTTGTTTGCCTCCCTCCACACATTGGTTGCAGGACTGGATCTGGAATGTGGAGATCCCTGTGGTGTTGTATGTCGAAGGGGATTGAGGCAGGTCAGATTTGAATCGTGCGGTCGTGTGGTTCTCATCATGTGTTCCATCATCATCAGCTAATATGAGGTGGATTTGAGGTCCTGGCGGACTCTTATTGTAGCAACTGATCGTTTGGTGTGTGTTTGTGCTCTTTTGCTTGCAGCAGGAGGGTAGTAGTTCTGCATAGATGAATCATAGGGTGGAGATTTGGTCTCTGTTCATCATTTTGATTGATTGGATTATCAAGCTTTGGATCTCTTACCAACCTGAACTTCTGATCTGCGTTTGGATAATAAATTCCGCCCCGGTTCAATTTATTTGGTTTGCAAAATACAATTTAGTCCTTGGCAGTTCTGATCTATATTTGTGGTTTTCCAGAGATGGGGTTAATTGGTGGATATTTGGTTTCTGTTCATCACTTTGACTGATTGGATTGGAACCTGGTACTTGCGATCTGCGTTTGGTTAATGAATTCTGTCCAGATTCAATTTATTTGGTTTGCACAGTACAATTAGTCCTTGGCAGTTTTGATCTGTATTTGTTATTTGTTTGTGGTTTTCCAAAAATTGGGCTTTAGCAGGAGCAACCTATCTTCTTGTTGATCTGTAATTGGATGATTATGAACCCCTCTATTTAATCCACAATTCAATTTTAGTCCCTGACAATTCTGATTTGGATCTGTTAATGGTTGTCCAGAAATTGGGATTATGGCTTAGCGGGAGTGACCTATCTTCTTGCTGACCTGTGTTTGGATGATCATTACTCTCTGCTTAATTTCTTCTCCACAGCTCAATTAGTTATCCGACAATTCTGATTTAGATTTGTTGCTGGTTCTCCAGAAATTGAACATATACGGCTTAGCGGGTGATCCTATGTTTCCTCGGCATGGCGGTTCTTCCTGTGGCCCAAACATATCTGACCTTTTGTCCTCCCTTGATTATTGAATTTCCTAGACATTACTTTCTTTGCCTTAGTTGGTAATTCTTAGCTCCTGCAGATGCTGGCCTGGAAGCGAAATAATTGGAACCAGTGTTGTCCAGAAATTGGGATTATGGCTTAGCGGGAGTGACCTATCTTCTTGCTGACCTGTCTTTGGATGATCATTACTCTCTGCTTAATTTCTTCTCCACAGCTCAATTAGTTATCCGACAATTCTGATTTAGATTTGTTGCTGCTTCTCCAGAAATTGGACATATACGGCTTAGCGGGTGATCCTATGTTTCCTCAGCATGGCGGTTCTTCCTGTGGCCCAAACATATCTGACCTTTTGTCCTCCCTTGATTATTGAATTTCCTAGACATTACTTTCTTTGCCTTAGTTGGTAATTCTTTAGCTCCTGCAGATGCTGGCCTGGAAGTGAAATAATTGGAACCAGTGTTGTCTATCCGACCTTCGCGGCCGAGACATGCTTACTTGCCCTTTACCTCTTAACCTTAACATTTGATGCATGCTTTAGCTGAGCCTAGTTTTCCTGTTAACTTATAGAAAGGTATCTTCCTCGTTGCAGGTTGTAGTTGATGAACTCAAGTCCAACCTGGTGCTGAGTTGAATCTGTTTGCAGTTCTTCTAAATCTTTCTCAAGTCATCATAACTTAGACAACCTTTAGAATTATCTTACCAGGAAATATTTTGAATACAGATCTGCAAAGGTTCAACAATGGAGATTCAAACTAATGGAACATCCTACAATGAAAAGACTATTTTTAACCCACCTCTTATATTTTGTTTCACGTAGCTACTTGTTTATGCCTTTAATTTAGGTTTTTCTTTCTACCCTCCCTTTGGTTGCAGATTAAGCCCAAACCATGCTGGTAGTGAATTGGAATCTCTGTTAAAATCGTTTGGTTTGCAATCTCTCTCTCTCTCTCTGGATCGATTTGTTGTTTGTACTCTTGATCCCCGTGTTGGCCTTCTGCGTGTATCAGTTGCAGGATATATTTAGGGAGTCTGGGCCTATGTGCAGGATATATTTGGATATGTTGGTGGTTCTCCAGAAATTGGAATTATATGGCTTAGCGG
The DNA here is from genome assembly GCF_056163025.1 of Triticum urartu. Taxonomy (NCBI): domain Eukaryota; kingdom Viridiplantae; phylum Streptophyta; class Magnoliopsida; order Poales; family Poaceae; genus Triticum; species Triticum urartu. The sequence goes on along the minus strand of NC_141874.1, from coordinate 52,847,859 downwards.
GAGCGACGCATCTTGCTGCTCTACGTTTGGATAATTATCACTCTCTGTTTTACTCTTTCGTCTCCACTGTTCTGTTTTGGTTTCCCACAATTCTGATTTATACTATTTCTTGGTGGCTCTCTAGAAATTGGAATAATATGGATTAGAAGGCGGTCCTATTTTGCCTCGGCATGGCAGTTCCTTCTATGACTAAAAACTTTTTCAACCTTTTTTACTCTATAATTGAACTCTCTAGACATTAGGTTTTCTTTGCCTTAGTACTTATCAGCTCTTGCAGATACTGACTTGGAAAGGATATAACTGCAGTTTGGAACCGGCGTTGTTGTCCTCCATCATCCATACCTGACCCTAGACAGGCTTTACTTGTTCCCACTCAATCATCCATGCTTTAGCTATTTATAAGCAGCATTTCCCCTAACAATTTTTTTATAGAAACGGTCTCTTGCTCGCTGCAGGTTGTAGTTGACAAACTCCTGTCCAGCCTGATGATGAATCCATCTACTGATCTTCGAAGTCTACAGTGTCGTTTCAATTCATTGCAACTTACATAATCTATAAATTATCTTACTAGACAATATTTTAAATACAGATTCATATGCAGCACGAATATATAGGATGATCCAGAGCTTTCAACTAATGGTTCATCCTACAACCGAAAAAGACTCTTACCTTCCTTTTTTTAAATTTCATTTAGTTACTTGGCCATCTCTCTGATATAGGTTTTTGCCCCTGCCCTTCCTATGGTTGCAGATTTTTCTTTAGCCCAGGCCATGTGGGCGATGACTAACTCTTGATCCCTGTGTTTTATTGGTCTTCTGCGTGTGTGGGTTGGCAATATATAATTTTTATTAGGAGTTTGGGCCCAAACCTTTGCTCTGTACATGCAGTCAGGTCAGTGTCTCGTAGACGGTCTGTTTGTTTCATGTGTTATCGCCGCCTCTACAATTTGGCTTGCAGGACTGGATCTTGATCTGGTCTGGAAGTAAATCTCCATGTGGGTTGTGAACGTATGGTGAAGGGGACTCGAGGCAGGTCAGTTTCCCATGTTTCGTCACATTAGTTTACTGGATTCCTCATCTGTGCTTGGTGATGTCAGATTTGAGTGGCACATTAAGTTCTTTGATTTATGTTCGTCTGATGGCTGTTTGGGATCTTCGTTTGGAATCTTCTGCAACCACAAAAACTTACACTTGGACTCCATGCCTGTTTCAACTGATTTACCAGATTTCACTATGGTCTGACTTTCCTTGAAGAAACTTTAAGTATGCTGATTATATTTGGGCCGTTCATTGATTTGCATTGTTGGAGGTTTTATTGCAAGACTGTAGAGTTGGATAGTCAGTTAGCGCGGGGACTTGGTGAAGCAAATGGACTTTCCTGATGGTTTTGACCTCTGATTACTGATCCTGAAGCATAATGATTTGGTCTTTGTGATATTTTTCAGTTTGAACTTGCATTCAGTGGCCTCATATCTTTGGTGCAGCTTGGAGTTGGTAGTGTGCACATCTGATGATTCTTTCAACTGTCCTAAAGCATCTTACCTGGTTTCTGTTGTGCCATCCTGCTGGTTACGGTCTCTTATTCAACTTGCATGTGGTTTGGATGGAATATGATCTTATCTTTTACTCGAATCAAGAAAATGCTAGAAGTCTCAAACAAGGGTCCAAAATGGAAATATCAGTTCCTACTCAGTTTGTATAGCAGATTATCGAAGTTTGACTTGGCTATTAATTACCTGGTTACCATACTGTTTCATGAAGTTTGGTTTTGGTATTTGGCTGCTTGTATCTTTCAACTTGCAAATTTATCACCCAATAGGAAGTAAAGATCATATGTACATGAGCTCTGAATGCAGTAAAAATGTTAAATCATATTATATGAATATATGTGAATTGGTCATACTTGGATTTATCAGTCTACTATTCTACATACTCTTGTCCATGATTGTACTTGGTTTGTTTATATACGTTCTTTAGGTTCATCTTATGACACAAATCAAATTTTAGTGTGCACATAATTTTTAACTGAAAGATCCCACCATCGCATTTGTGTTGGTTTAACAGTAGTGGCCTCCTGTAGTTTGGTAATATTGATGACTTTGATATTTGGATATTAAAGATGTTAGGAGTATAAAACAATGAAGAGTTGAAGGTTCTGAACTGGAAGCTTGAACAAATATTTTGCCCTGAACACTCCACCAATGTCCACTGAATATGATTCTGGTTTGTTGGTCTGGAGTTGATTTTCAGAAGTGATGTTCTTCTTATTGGTGCTTCTCATGTGAGATCTGGATTCTTCAATGCATCTTCTCGGTTTGCTGGGGAACTTCCTACGTTAAATTGACAACTAACAAAAAAATCTGGCTAATTTGACGATTCATAAACACTCTGGCAAATTTGATGATGAATCCCGCTGATTACTTTCAACATACAGCAGTTTGTTTTCATACCTCATTCGTCCTGGATTTAAAGACACATCTCTACGGTCTTCCAATGGCTCATTTGATCTCTTTATAGCAAACTACTAATTTGATCTTGATTATGGAATCTACCATTACATATTCTTATTAAATATATAATAATTTCATAGCGTTTACACATCTGACAGTCCTCTAATGGCTAATTTGACCTTCTTTTCGGCCGAACTGCTAATTTGATATGGATTATGGAATCTTCAATTACGTAAATCTATAATTTCATAGCATTCACATCTGACTGTCCTCTAATGGCTAATTGACCTTCTTTTCTGGCGAACTGCTAATTTGATCTGGATTCTGAATCTTGAACCACATATTCTCTTTAATTACATATTCGTAGTTTTCTGGAAATTTCCTAGTTTTAATATAGTTGGCAACTAGCAAAAGTACTAATTTGATGATTCCTGTTGATTGCTTAGACAAACCCATTCTGTTTCATACTACATAATATATAGATTTTATAGACAGGGAAGCATCTGTTCACACATCTTAGGGTCCTCTGACCCTGTATAAACTATGAAAGCTTTCTCTGTGCAAAGATTTGAATCTCGCTCATGAGCTCATCCCACTAGATAGTTCTGGAATTTATGGCATTCTTTGTTTGTGCCCCATGTCAGTCTTATGATGTTGTGAAAACGTTGCGTGGATATTTATTGCCAATCGCTTGTCGTGCCAATGCTGCCTTTGGTTGATTGCGTGGCTTGTATGCTTAGCTGAATATAATTGTTTGTAGTGTTTGCTATTTTTTGTGTTTAAGTAGGAGTAGTTTAACACTGCCTTTGCCGGTCCCAAGCCCGGATGAGAAAATGTGGAGGGGACTGCAGTTAGTTCCTCTGTATCGTTTGCATTAGAACTGTCATGGTCTCCTAATATTTTACATCGAGTAGTAGTGAATGAAGTGAGTAGAAGTTGCACAGACTGTCTTAGCCGAATACCGAATCGTTACACAATGTGGCAAGCTTTGGAATGAATCCTTAGAGAATCTGGGCAGTTGTAATTTGATTCCTAGCTGTACAAGGTCGGTGTTATAACTTACGTTCCCAGAGGGAAGTGAGTGTATAGGAAGCTTTGAATGAAAGGCCTCATGTACCATAATTCTCAAGAAAAGAGTTCAAGTTGTGGGTAACTGCTTCCTCAGAAAATGCTGTGGTATTGTAGGTAATGGAAGCCTGACCTGCAGTATGCAAGCAAGTCGGGATGGTTCACGAGTTCCCTGACAATTTCAGTTTCAGTAAACTAGCAGGTATGGTTTGCATGACTGATCCTGATACTGCACTTGGATGGCGTGGTAATCATAGCAGTGATGCAGGAGCTGGGAAATACATCACTACTAGTTGAGTTAATGATGTCTATAGTACCAGGTTAGTAGAGGAATTGTAATAATCTGTAAAAGCAAGTTCAGGGTGTGTTGGGAAATACATTACTGGTTGTCTTTGAGCAGAGTTGTGGTTGTCGTTCTCACAATCTCATTTGCGCCCATAAGAAAGTCAGAGATGCAGGTATGGTGGTTCATTTTCAGAGTGGAAATTCAAGTCCGACGAAACTGAAGCTTCAACCACTGCAATCCTCAACGGGCGACGGCTATCCTACGGTCAGGTGAAAGACCTTTGGAGATAAAGCTGCGCCCTCACCCCTCGGTTAAAGCTTTGCGCACAAGATAGATGTTGCTGCAGTTTCAGGCTTCAGCTGTATACAAATTTCCAACCAGAGTCTGTCCCGTCCTGCAATTTCATCGCCCTCGTATCTTAAACCTTGTCAGCATAGATGTGTCTTTTCTGTTAATATGTTGTTGAATCATTGGCGAGTAGAACTCGTCCACAGTTGTTTGTCAAGTGGGTGCTAATGTCCTGGAAGAGGCCATTCGGCCCGCGTCGTCCCCCGCGGGCGGCTCGGGTGGATCCGCCGCCGGCAGGCACTGCTAGGGGCAAAGTCCCTTGTGGTGGCTGGTGGCGGGGCCTTCTTCCTCCTCTGCTGGGGCACGCAGCATGGAACGTGGCGGCCTGGCCAGGACTCAGTGACGACGGCGCGCATGGCCGGGTCGACGGCGGTTGGGTGCGCGGTTGTGGAGGCTGCGTGGCGGCGGCGCGCCCTGCAAATCTGGTGTGGTGGCGGCTCTGGTGGTTGGGGATCTACAGGCGGCGCGGGGAGGTGGTGGCAGCCCATCATGGGTCGCTGCAGCGGGGTCGCGCGGCTTGGCCTTCGGTCTAGCTGCGAGGTGGGCGGCGGTCTCATACTGGCAGTGCAGATCCATCACAGATCTGGCATGGCGGCGCAGGCCCCGCGAGGTGGTGGCGGGCGGCACTGGCGGCGGGGCTGCTGTGGCTTGGGCGGCGGTTGCCTGCGTCTGGTGATGCGACAGCGGGTGGCGGTGCAAGGGTGGTGGTGGTTCGTGCTGGTGGCGACGGTGTGGGCTTCGGCCGGCCCTTGCGTGCGGCGACCTTTGGCGGCAAGGGTGGTGGCGTTCCTGCTGCCGGGATGGCCCGGGGCTGCCCCTCGGGGTCCCGGTGTGGATGTGTGGGCTGCCACGGCGTGGTGGTGGCTCATGACGGTGGTCTGGGTCATTTCATGGCGGCGGCTGGACTTCGGCATCGGCCGGTCGGTGAGTGCCCTTGTCGACCTTCGATTCCTCTCATCGTCATTCGGGCGCTACCTTCATCGAAGGGTTGGTCCTCTCACAGTTGTGTTCCATCGCTCGTCTCGCCCCCAGCAGCAGGGCCGAGCTCGTCTCGCGCCTGTCAGCAGGGCCGAGCTTGTCTCGCGCCCGGAAGCAGGACCAGACTCGTCTCGCGCCTGGCAGCAGGACGAGCCGACGGAGGAAAGATACCATCAGCTAGGTAGTATCCCTTGTTATATTGATGGTCATTGATCTCATAGTTGACCTCTGGGGAATTGCCTTCCGAAATCCTCGGGAACACCATGTGATTTTAAGAAACTGCCATGCCAAAAAAATGAGTGCCGAATCCAGTGATCTTGTAATGCCGCAACTTCAAGTATGAACATGAGTGCAACCATCAACATGTCCTTTATATTGCCCCTGCCAATCAAATGGATAGTCTTCCTCTCCTAGTGCATACACTTTATGCTCCCAAGCACACCGGAAAGCCTCTAGAAGCATTGATCAATAACAACTGGGTTGTATACTCAACATTTGGTTCTCTCAAGTACTCTAGGCCAAACACTCTAATCATAAACATGTACAATGACTCAAGGCATGTGGACTCACACATGCTTACATACTCATCAACCAGATCATCGGGAACTCCATATGCAAGCATCTGGATAATTACAGTGCATTTCCGATAAGAGGTCAAGCCAACCCTTCCAAAGGAATCATACTTGCAATTGAAGTAATAATCATAACCCATCACTCCCTGCCAAATACGATTGTACAATGGTCTCCCCATCCAGAAGCATCGCCGAAAAAGCTTGGTAGGGAATAGTTGTTTTGTCTGATGGAAATAATCATTGAAGAGTAGGACATGTACGTTTTCTCTATTATGATTCAACCCAGGAACATCGCCCAGTATCGATCCACTGAACAATGGTCGCGGCCTTGCAATGTGCTCATCCACGAGAGGTGTAGCAACCGCAACATCACAATCATCACCAGACGATTCTTTAGACAATGATGAACATATGAAGTTATTGTAAAAAAAACTTGTCCGAGTTATCCGCCATGATCCTTTTGAGTGATGTGAATTTGTACCTTACTAGACAACAGCGGGCGTGGACGAGTCTCGACTGGGCAAATGGCCGAACACCTTGTGGGTGGGCATGGATGAGTCTCGGCTGTTGAAGGGACCGTCCTTGGTCGTCCAGGTAGCAAGGCTGGTGAACCCCATGTCTTTCGACACTGACTGTGGAGGTGGAGACAGTGTGCCGATGGGCGACGATGACCCTGGGTATGGTGCGGGCCACAATTTACATCGTCGACGGCAAGAAACGAAACCAATGCCGGCGGTGGGGCACCAGTGGATGTGGAAGCAGCGAGTGGGATTAGGAGGTTGATGGAGTCAGATCCAACAGATCTCGGGTAGGGGATCCCGAGAAGGTAGCTTCTGTGCGATGTTATCAGAAGATAAGGATTTACGCAGGTCCGGGCCCTCTCAAAGAGATAATACCCTACGTCTTGCTTTGATTGTATTGTTTGACGGAGTAGAGATTACAGATTGATCTACCACGAGATCCTTGTGTGTTATCTACGAATCATGCCCCTTGGCTTGTATAGATACTAGGGGTGTGTAGGGTTTACACATAGGTTGGTTACATATAAGGTAATCATGATGTAGACGACCTCTAAATCTTGGAGTAGGTGCCAAGTCTTTGAAAACATCTGTCGGTGTCAAAACCGGTGGATCTCGGGTAGGGGGTCCCGAACTGTGCGTCTAAGGCGGATGGTAACAGGAGGCAGGGGACACGATGTTTACCCAGGTTCGGGCCCTCTTGATGGAGGTAATACCCTACGTCCTGCTTGATTGTTCTTGATGATATGAGTATTACAAGAGTTGATCTACCACGAGATCAAAGAGGCTAAACCCTAGAAGCTAGCCTATGGTATGATTGTATGTTGTCCTATGGACTAAAACCCTCCGGTTTATATAGACACCGGAGGGGGCTAGGGTTACACAAGGTTGGTTACAAAGGAGGAGATATACATATATGTATTGCCTAACTTGCCTTCCACGCCAAGTAGAGTCCCATCCGGACATGGGACGAAGTCTTCAATCTTGTATCTTCATAGTCCAATAGTCCGGCCAAAGGATATAGTCCGGCTATCCGGAGACCCCCTAATCCAGGACTCCCTCAGTAGCCCCTGAACCAGGCTTCAATGACGATGAGTCCGGCGCGCAGTGTTGTCTTCGGCATTGCAAGGCGGGTTCCTCCTCCGAATACACCATGGAAGAGTTTGAATACAAGGATAGTGTCCGACCCTGCAAAATAAGTTCCACATACCATCGTAGAGAGAATAATATTTCTACAAATCTAATCTATTGACACGTTTTGACAGCATGACATCATGCCATGGACCGGTTATTATTCGAACCGCTTTTCTCAACCAGCTCCGCAGATATCGCGAGGCGGTTTCCTTGACACGTCTTGTCAAAGCAGAGATCGTGTTCCCCTTATCACGGGATTCTCACCAATACGGACGTGGGTAACCCAACCGCGCTATCAATTACGGTGCCTGGGGAATAAGCGGTTTTGCCAGGCAAGTGGGGAGACACATCGCCTCTTCCGCCCTTATAAAGGGACAAAGATTTACTTTTTTTCACCCATGCCTTCTTCCTCCTCGCTTACCATTCCCGCACACTCGAGCTCTAGCGCCCAAGCTCGCGTTCTTCTTCTCAAACCACTCCAAGCATGTCTGGAGCAGGAGGCAAGTGGATGGAGGAGAACATCAAAAAGTTACGGGAAGTCGAATTCCTGGCTGCGGATATCGCGCACCAGCTGCCAAATGCGGGGCAGATCGTCCCAACGCCCGAACCCCATGAGAGGGTAGTTTTTCTTACCCATTTCATTCGCGGACTGAGATTTCCTCTCCACCCGTTTGTCCGCGGGCTCATGTTCTACTATGGGCTGGATTTTCATGATCTGGCCCCCAATTTCATCCTCAACATCTCGGCGTTTATCGTCGTGTGTGAGGCCTTCCTCCGCATCAGGCCCCACTTCGGCCTATGGCTGAAAACCTTCAATGTCAAGCCGAAGGTGGTGGGTGGCCAGCAAGCCGAGTGTGGAGGCGCCATGGTGGGCAAGATGCCTAATGTCACCTGGCTCGAGGGCACCTATGTGGATACCATAAAGGGGTGGCAATCGGGGTGGTTCTACATCACCGAGCCGTGTGACTCCAACTGGGTGGCGACCCCCAAATTTCGATCTGGAATCCCCACGTGGTTCACCTCCTGGAAAAAGAAGGGCCTGTCCTGGGGTTCTTCGGTAGAGCTGACCGGACTCCAGACCTGCATCCAGAACATGGCAAACAAGAAAATCAAGCTTGTCAACGTCGTCCAGGTTATGCTCTCCCGCTGGATCCTTCCGTGCCAACGACGGGCATTTGTTTTGTGGGAGTTCAACTCGGCCAAGCACCAGACGCTGCAAGAGCTCTACGACACGACGCACGAGGACGTCTGGAGGGTGTTGTTCAAGAGCGCCGAGATTCCTCCCTCCCTCACCGAGGACCGCAGACTCAGCGCAAAGCGCCGCGCCAATCCGGTAGGCTTTTATATCTCTCAGGGTATTTATTTGCCCCGGTTTAGTTATGTGCTGGATCTAAGCTTCCAGGTCATTAACAAGACTGGATAGGGATAGCGGAGTAGCTTGATTGCCCAGCCGCCTGCCCGAAGATCTTGCAGACGCTCTTCTAACGAAGATGCTGACTCCGGCACCTTACGAGGTGCCGGCAAAGAAGGCCAAGAAGAAGGCCACGGGGACCCGAAAGGGTCTCCGACGCAAGGTTGTATTGGACTCATCGTCCGATGACTCCGACGCGCACTCCTCCCATGGAAACGAGGAGGAGGAGGAGAAAAGTTCTTCCCCCCTAGCCGGGGGAGACAAGAAAAGGAAGGCCGACCCATCCGGGGAGGCCGAAGGGTCCAAGAAGGGAAGGACCCTCCCTCCAGACTGTGCCACGACGGCCGCCAACAGCGGCGACGAGTGGCTACCCAGGGACAAGCCCCTGGCGAAGTCGTAAGTGTCTGGACACCATAGTACTTCATGGTATGTTTTATTGCACTGCCCCTCCTCATGCCGAACATGATTATGCAGTCCGTCCCGAGCTCATCTCGACGTACCCTCGTCGAGCGGCTCTTTGGACTCATCGGTTATGAACAACGGTTCTCTTCCGACCGCTTCCACCCCTCGCCCTACGGACAACGCCGAGGTGTTGTCTCAAAAGGCACCGAGCCAAGGGGAGGTGGTCCTGGGGGCGCCTCGCAGCGACTTCCCGGACCCTGGGTACCAAGGGAGCGAGACTCCTACGGGCTTCGAGTTTGGGCCCCAGCCAGACACTGCGCCAGAACCTTCGATGGTTCCGGACTCCGGCAGGCGGTCCCCCATTCAGGGGGGCCAACCATCCATGCCGGTGTCCTCTGTCCAACCAGAGGCACTGGACAACCCGCTGGAAGCGCTTCACAGTGCTTCCATCGAAGAAGAGCACCGCACTATCATGAGTACGGTGGTCGAGAAGGTTCAGTCCGGACTGACCGAAGCTTGTGCCAGCCTCCTAATAGGCTTTGAGGTACGCAATCAAAATATAGGAAAATATTACCGCATAGATAGTAGCCCCAGATGCTCTGTTCGGCGTTCGCGAAGAAAAGCCGAATAGAGGATCAAATGGTGACTCAGGAGTCTAATTAGATTATGTCTATGTGTACTGCGGAGGTCTCTGCGCTGAAGCAAGACCTGAAGCGGTCCGAGGACGAGCTCGGCCTTACCAAGAGGCAGCTCGAAGAGAGCAAAGGTAAGAAATACCCCTGTCTATATGGTTAAAAAGAAGTTCAGGTGTAAAGTAATAGGATCAACATGGATTTGTTAGGGGCCACGACTGAGGTGGCGACCCTGAGGAAGGCGTTGTCCGAGGCCGAAGACAAAGCGGCCAAAGAATGCATTGAACGGGAGAAACAAGAAGCCCGAGTAGGCGAGGTGCAGCAAGAGCTCAAGGCTCTCGCCAAAAAGCACGAGTCCTTGGAGCTTGACTCTAAGACGCGAGAGTCCGAGCTCGCGCAGGTGCTTGAAAGCGTCCGGGGCGCCAAGGCCGAAGCCCACAAGGCCCTCCAGGAGATTGACGCAGTGAAGAAGATAGCAGCGGGTAAGGCATTCATTATGCAAAGCAAGCACGTGAAGGAGACTTTCCTTTTTCTTACCCGAGTTCGGAGCTCTCCAGGAGCGTTTGCAGATCTTCCCCGTAGTGTACTGGATGCCGCGGAATTTTACCGGGCTGAGGAGGGGAGCTCAACGAAGAAGTTGTTCTGGTCTCAGTATACTGGGACCGAACACCCCGTGACCTTGAGCGACCAGCTGAAGCAGTTGGTCGAACTTCACAAGGCGGCCGAACAAGCCATGAGGGGCCTTATAGTCTGGATGTGGCCTGGCGAGCCCCTGTCCGACAGCTACTTCGGTCTGGTGAGGCAGCTTGTGGAAGCCTGCCCACGGCTTGAAGTCATCAAGCGGTCCGTTTGCATCGAGGGTGCACGTAGGGCTTTTGCCCGGGCGAAGGTGCACTGGGCGAAGTTGGACACAGTGAAGCTGGTGAAGGAGGGGCCGCCGGAGGGCAAGGAGCATCGCTGCCCTGAGAATTACTATGAGAGTGTCCTGAAGGGTTCCCGCTTAGTGGCAGATGAGTGTGCCAAGGATGTAATTTTTGAATGAACATGCCCATGTGATCCTGTAATATGAAACGAGTTCGTTTGCGCCATGCGATGCTTTCTTAATTTAAAATATTACCTTCTGTGCGGCCGTTTATAAAATCTGAGAGTTGGCCAGTCCTCGGCTTCTGTCCCCATGTAACTAGTAATGGGTTGTTCGGGATAAACCTGAACACTCTTTACCCTATTTAAATTTTTGGCGAAGCCCCTGGTATTCGAAGGGCCGAATTTGGGGCGCTCCTAAGCCGGACAAGGCCGACTCCTCGCCCGAAGCGGAAAAAATCTTTAAGGACTTGAGACCTCTCGAACAACGACCAGTCTCTCTCCTTATCATGACAGTCAGTTTTTGGCTTTCTCTACTGAGGTGCTCGTTCGGAAGAACCGGGACACAATCGCAGTAGTTCTCCCACCGCTACCTTAGACGATATAGCGGAACGTAAGGTACCAAAGCATGGGAGCCGGGCGACCCAATATTTGACCAAAGACATGATTCGGAGCTGATGCATATAATGCTATAAGTTCGGGGTGCCGCACTGTTGAAAGTGTTCGGACTTCTTGCGCCGTATTATGGGGTAAACGAGGACCCCTGGCTAACTGACCGTACCCGCACGTGCATGTGCGGATTGTCGAAATGGACATATAAGAGAAAGATAAAAACTTAAATAATGCAACGATAGATTAATGATATGCATTGTTATTTAAATGATACGTCGAAGCGTACTTGGTACAAGTAGTGCAATAAGCATAAAGTAGGACAATTCGAAATGTCCTATCCCACGGCAAGCTACGCATAAATAGTGAAAAGCGGGTATATCAATTATTACTAGAGACCACCTGGCGGTTCCCGTGTTCATCTTAGCTTCTTGCCGCCTTGGTTGTTGCTTCCGGAATGTGTCCGACAATTGTACTGCTGGAAAGGGCTTCCAGAGAGTTAGGTCCTGAAAGAGAAAAGGAATGTCAAAGGTATATAGCCCCTAGTGTGGTTAAGCCACAATGAGGGGCGTTTCCTGATCGTGCCCCCGCCTATGTCCATGGTATTTTCAATGCGTAGTTATCTACGCGCGGCATGGATTTCGTCGCTTCACTGGGACTGGGATGGGGGCCGAATTGCTAGGCGAGCTCTGATCGTGCTAGGCGATCCTATTGCAGCTTGTTCCGGACTCGCTTGAAGGTGTCCGGGGGCCGTGACGCCGAATGAGTGGTCTGCCTGAACAGGCTGCTTTGTGCTTCTGCTGCAAGGACCGCAGTGTGCTCTTCCGTATGGAGCGAGTGTTCTGTGTTTCCATTTACTGTTATGACCCCGCGAGGTCCTGGCATCTTGAGCTTGAGGTATGCGTAATGCGGCACTGCATTGAATTTTGCAAATGTTGTCCATCCGATCAGTGCATGATAGCCACTGTGAAACGGGACGATGTCGAAGATTAACTCTTCGCTTCGGAAGTTATCCGGTGATCCAAAGACCACTTCCAGTGTGTTGAGCCTGTACAATGGGCCTCTACACCTGGGATGACACCTTTAAAGGTGGTTTTGCTGGGTTTGATCCTCGAGGGATAGATACCCATTTTTCGCACTGTATCCTGATAAAGCAGGTTCAGGATGTTGCCGTCGTCCATAAGGACTCGAGTGAGGTGAAATCCATCAATGATGGGGTCTAGGACCAGTGCGGCGGATCCGCCATGACGGATGCTAGTGGGGTGGTCCCTGCGATCGAAGGTGATCGGACAAGCAGACCATGGGTTGAACTTTGGGGCGACGGGCTCCATCGCATAGACGTCCCTTAGTGCACACTTCCGCTCCCTCTTGGGAATGTGGGTTGCGTATATCATGTTCACCATCTTCACTTGTGGGGGAAACCCCTTCTGTCTTCCTGTGTTCGGCGGCCGGGGCTCCTCCTCGTCATCGCTATGCAGCCCCTTGTCCTTGTTCTCGGCATTTAACTTGCCGACCTGCTTGAACACCCAACATTCTCTGTTGGTTTGATTGGCTGGCTTGTCGGGGGTGCCGTGGATTTGACACGAGCGATCCAGTATGCGATCCAGACTGGACAGAGCCGGAGTATTTCTTTTAAATGGCTTTTTCCGCTGACTGGATCTAGAGCCTCTGAATCCAGCATTGACTGATGTATCTTCGGTGTTATCGCCGTTATTGCGGCGCTTTGGTGTATTACGATGCTGCCTACCGTTAACATCTTTGGTATCCAAGGTATCCGGATTCCTCGATGTGTTGTTGCTGCGAGCCAGCCAGCTGTCCTCGCCCGCGCAAAAGCGGGTCATGAGTGTCGTGAGGGCTGCCATAGATTTCAGCTTCTCCTAGCCGAGGTGGCGGGCGAGCCACTCGTCGCAGATGTTATGCTTAAATGCCGCTAGGGCCTCTACATCCGGATAGTCTACAATTTGATTTTTCTTAGTCAGGAACCGTGTCCAGAATTGTCTAGCCGATTCCCCTGGCCGCTGGGTTATGTGGCTCAAGTTATCAGCATCTGGTGGCCGCACATCAGTGCCCTAGAAGTTGTCAAGAAATGCGTCTTCCAGATCCTCCCAACTGCCGACGGAATCTGCTGGCAAGCTATTCAGCCAATGCCGAGCTGGTCCTTTGAGTTTTAGTGGGAGGTACTTGATGGCATGTAGATCATCACCGCGAGCCATGTGGATGTGAAGGAGGAAATCCTCAATCCATACAACGGGATCTGTTGTGCCATCGTATGATTCGATATTTACGGGTTTGAAACCCTTCGGGAATTCATGATTCATAACTTCATCAGTGAAGCATAAGGAGTGTGCGGCACCTCTGTGCCGGGCTATATCCCGACGTAGTTCGTATGAGTCTTGTCTGCTGTATTCGGCCCGGCCGGATTTACTCTTGGTGTATCCGATGCGACGATCATCGTCCCGTGTGGGCGCACGTGCCCGTGTCCCGTATATTGACCTTGCGATTTTTGCCTTACTGTCCAAGATGTCTCGCAGGTCCTCTGTGTTGCCCCGGGCCTTAGTATTTTTGACTGAGTGGCAACGGGGTGCGGTCTGAACTTTAGGCTGAAACACCTCTCTGGCTCGGCCGCGTAGTGGCCGGTCAGCCGCATCGTACACTGGTGAATGAGGTTTCAATGCTTCCTCCTCCAGGTGAGGTAGCAACCTGCGTTTTGGGTAACTCCTGGACGGGCGCTCGAGTTGATGCTCCTCGGCCGCAAGGACTTCGGTCCACCTGTCTGCTAGCAAGTCTTGATCAGCTTGAAGCTATTGCTATTTTTTCTTTAGGCTATTTGCCGTGGCCATAAGCCAGCGCTTGAAGCGCTCTTGCTCGACGGGGTCCTCAGGCACGATAAACTCGTCGTCGCCGAGGCTCGCCTCGTCTTCGGAGAGAGGCATGTAATTTTCCTCCTCCGGTTCTCCATATGTTGCCTGCTCTGGAGGGCTAGCTTGTTCGTCCTCTACCTCTACACCATGCTGGAGGGGATTGTTGTTGTCTTCGGTGCTATCCGGAGTGTTATTATCTCCTGTGCTGGTATCACTTCTCTTGCTGTGGCGGGACTTAGAGCGGCGCCGCTGACGTCGGCGCTTGGGTTGCTTCTTGGAGGGGTCATCCTCCGCTGTCTCGTCGCCATTGCCTTCTTTGGGGGTGTCCACCATGTATATATCATATGATGAGGTGGCGGTCCAACGCCCTGAGGGCGGTGGTTCCTGTTCGTCTCCGGCTTCGTCGTCCATACCGTCGAAGTCTTCGGAGTCGAAGTCGAGCATGTCGGTTAAGTCGTCGACAATGGCTACTAAGTGGGTGGTGGGTGGGCAGCGAATTTCTTCGTCGTCCGCATCCCATTCTAGCCTGACATAGTTCGGCCAAGGTTCTCCCGACAGGGAGAGAGACCTTAATGAGTTTAGCACATCTCCGAAAGGTGAGTGCTGAAAGATATCCGCGGAGGTGAACTCCATGATCGGCGCCCAGTCGAACTCGACGGGCACAGATGTGAGCGGCTCGGAGTCCGTGGCCGGAGATGAATGCAGTTGTTCGGCGACACGGCTCTCGTAAGGGGTGAAGTCAGTATCCGGCTCTATCACCACTGAGAGTGCGGCCTCCATGGCGGGGTCCATCCCTCCACTCTCGGATGGCGCGACTTGCTCCGGATTGATGGCCGGAGTAGTTGTGGATGCGATCTCCCGAACATTGTCCGACGGCAGAGTTACGTCATGCTCGTCGCGACTGTGCAGCACGTCCGACATGGGCTCGAATCCGTCGAAGATCAAGTCTCCGCGGATATCGGCAGTGTAGTTCAAGTTTCCAAATCTGACCTAATGGCCAGGGGCGTAGCTCTCGATCTGCTCCAGATGGCCAAGCGAATTGGCCCGCAGTGCGAAGCCGCCGAATACGAAGATCTGTCCGGGGAGGAAAGCCTCACCCTAGACCGCATCGCTAGCGATGATCGAAGGAGCCATCAAGCCTTATGGTGACGACATAGTGGAACTCTCAATGAAAGCACCAATGTCGGTGTCAAAACCGGCGGATCTCGGGTAGGGGGTCCCGAACTATGCGTCTAAGGCGGATGGTAACAGGAGGCAGGGGACACGATGTTTACCCAGGTTCGGGCCCTCTTGATGGAGGTAATACCCTACGTCCTGCTTGATTGTTCTTGATGATATGAGTATTACAAGAGTTGATCTACCACGAGATCAAAGAGGCTAAACCCTAGAAGCTAGCCTATAGTATGATTGTATGTTGTCATATGGACTAAAACCCTCCGGTTTATATAGACACCGGAGGGGGCTAGGGTTACACAAGGTCGGTTACAAAGGAGGAGATATACATATACGTATTGCCTAGCTTGCCTTCCATGCCAAGTAGAGTCCCATCCGGACACGGGACAAAGTCTTCAATCTCGTATCTTCATAGTCCAACAGTCCGGCCAAAGGATATAGTCCGGTTGTCCGGAGACCCCCTAATCCAGGACTCCCTCAACATCCCTTCCTAGCGCTCCTGGGTCGACGAGTTAGGCCCACTACTGAATCATCTTAGGGGACCTCGGCCCAGCCCTCCTAGCCGGGAGATGATGTGGTGAGCACCCCTAATCCAAGACACCATCAGTAGCCCCTGAACCGGTCTTCAAGTCGAGGATGCTCCTCGATTCTTCCAAGCTGCTCCATCTTTGGCCGTCGATCTTGGAAGCTAGTTCAACAAGTCCTTTCTCTTCTCCTTTGAATCGGTTGATAGCAATGTGACACGACAAAGTATAAGTAGCAATTGTGATGAAGATTTTAGTAATGGAGAATAGACTGGGGAGTATAGGTTCACTAATGGCATGTCTCTCGAAACAAGCAAGTAGTATGGTAAATAAATTATAGTTGAGCAGCAATTGAATTGCAATATTTATATTTATGACTATGATCATTCATACTATAATCTCATATAGGCACTATGTCTGTGATAATAAAACCGTTCTTCCAACTGCATCTATTACTAATAGTCCACTCAAAACCGCTATCCAACATGCATTTCGGGGTATTAAGTTTGCAAGGAACAGAGCGCCGCAATAATCAAGATGACATAATGTGAATAGTAAAACATCAATCAATATGACAAGACACCTATGTCCGTAGCTTTTATACATCTTTTAACAAAAGATGTTGTCTCCTTTTCCATTTCCATTGCATTATTACTCACCAATTTTTAGTTTTTTCTTTCTTTGCCAGCGGCGGCTTAGCTTGAATCATACATATGCTTCATTTCTCCTATGATTGTGATGCGTCTCTAACATATTTATAATTTTTTATTGTTCCATGCTATTATATTATTCATCTTGGATGTTTTATATGTATTTATATGCTATTTAATATCATTTTTGGGACTAACCTATTAACCTAGTGCCCAGTGCCAGTCGTTATTTTTTTTCTTGTTTTTTCTTTTACAAAAAATCAATACCAAACAAAGTCCAAATGAAACAAAACTTTTTGACGATTTTTCTTGGACTAGAAGATACCTAGGAAGCTTCGGGAGGAGACGAGAAGAGCTCACAGATGGGCCATGATTTATACTCCCTCAGTTCCTAAAATATAGGGTGTATAGTTTTTGGCACGAAAATTAAAGAATGCACGTGGAGGAAAAATTCACAAGTTTTGGCGCGAGATTGCGCCTGACTAATTGACATGAGAAAAATAGAGGATCTTGCCCTATATAAGGAAATGTAATCAAATCCCTTCAAAAATTATTCAAATGAGTGGTGAAATGCAATACACCTTATTTTTCGGACTTTTTCTCAAAAATCTATACACCTTATATCAAGGAACGGAGGGAGTATTGTACTCTGTATCCCATCCACAATCAATATAAACAAGGCAGGACGTAGGTTTTACCTCTTTGAGAGGGCCCGAACCTGGGTAAGTACCGTGTACCTATCAATTTTGTTACCATCATTCTAAGATCACCAGCTTGGGACTCCCTACCCGAGATCCGTCAATTTTAGCACCGACATTGGTGGCCCATACAGACCCCGCCATGTGATCGCCAAGGTTCAATGGAAGCCTCATCTGACGATGAAAACCGTTCACATGTGCCTCCACGTGGGAGACCCAAGACTTCGGATCAGCTGAAGCACATGAGCGCTTTGGAGCCCCTACCTACCATTAAGATCTAAAATCCAATGGACAGAATCTGGCGGTTGAACCCTTTGCCTTACCCTCAGATTCGGTCGAGGACCTTAAAATAGTCACGGCTGAGGAGTTGGTTCCCCTCTTAGGTGTTGGCTCGCTACCATGGCCATGTGGGCGGCATGGTAGTTGGTGTGCCGCGGTCTATGGTGGTGGTGCGGAAAATGTTCTTTTGACGGGTCATACCCTAGTTGTCTGAGGGGGTCGGACTCCTAGTGACTGAGGTGAAGCACCTGAATGGTGAAGGTATCACGGGCATGCAAACTTTGAAGACCTAACTATAGAGGCGGGTTCAGTTGCTATCGGAGTGCGCCCACCACCTGTTCGAGTATGAATAACCACGACATATTACCCAGATGATGCTAGGCGATTGTCTAAAGAAGAACCGAAGTTGTGTATGTACAATGTGACCAATGTGGATGTGTTAACACGAAGTCTACCTTAACACCAAGGTACAAAGATTATAGTATAACATGTAACTAGACTCATCATGATGTTTAGTCAGGTGGTTGCTAGATAGACTACTACAGTAGTAGAGCCAGCAAGTTGCAAATTTGAATCCTCAAGTCTGCATCTTTTTTTTTCTAAGATTTAAAAGACGGCAACAAAAAAAATCAGATTTAGGCACTTATTTGGGACATGCGGTGATCACGGGAGGCTGCCCAAAAAATCGGATTTGTGACGTGCGGCGTCGTGGGAATCAAAGAAAAATCGGCATTTACAAAGGATGTGTGACGATCATTCGATTCGGATCTGACGGCAATGTAAAGGAAAACGCTTGTGGCCGGCAGGCCGGCGGAACTTTAAGCCGGTCACGTACGAGGCGTTCGATCCATCGCACGCACGAGGAGCCATCTACCTCAAGCATGCACCGCTCTATCCCCACCTCATCTCTTCCTTCGAGCAAGCACATCCACTCATTATTTTCCCCAAGCGTTGACCCAGCCTCATCCCTCTCTACATCCACGCATGCGCTCCACCATACCCACCTCAAGCTCATGCACGCTTCCGCCCACCCCTGTTCTCCGATGTCTTGTGTTGGGGAACACAGTATTTCAAAAAAAAAATCCTATGATCTTGTAAGATCTATCTAAGAGATGCATAGCAACAGAGGGGGAGAGTATGTCTACATACCCTCGTAGACCGAAAGCAGAAGCGTTATGAAACGCGGTTGATGTAGTCGAATGTCTTCATGATCCAGCCGATCAACCACCTGAAGGAAATATGCCCTAGAGGCAATAATAAAGTTGTTATTTATATTTCCTTATATCATGATAAATGTTTATTATTCATGCTAGAATTGTATTAATCAGAAACTTAGTACATGTGTGAATACGTAGACAAACATAATGTCACTAGTATGCCTCTACTTGACTAGCTCATTGAATCAATGATGGCTATGTTTCCTAACCATAGACATGAGTTGTCATTTGATTAACGAGATCACATCATTAGATAATGATGTGATTGACTTGACCCAACCATTAGCTTAGCACGATGATCATTTAGTTTGTTGCTATTGCTTTCTCCACAACTTATACATGTTCCTATGACTATGAGATCATGCAACTCCCGAATGTCGGAGGAACACTTTGTGTGCTACCAAACGTCACAACATAACTGGGTGATTATAAAGGTGCTCTACAGGTGTCTCCGATGGTGTTTATTGAGTTGGCATAGATCGAGATTAGGATTTGTCACTCCGATTGTCGAAGAGGTATCTCTAGGCCCTCTCGGTAATGCACATCACTATAAGCCTTGCAAGCAATGTGACTAATGAGTTAGTTACGGGATGTTGCATTACAGAATGAGTAAAGAGGCTTGCCGGTAATGAGATTGAACTAGGTACTGAGATACCGACGATCGAATCTCAGGCAAGTAACATACCGATGACAAAGGGAACACCGTATGTTGTTATGCGGTTTGACCGATGAAGATCTTCATAGAATATGTAGGATCCAATATGAGCATCCAGGTTCCGCTATTGGTTATTGACCGGAGATGTGTCTCGGTCATGTCTACATAGTTCTCAAACCCGTAGGGTCCACACGCTTAACGTTCTGTGATGATTTGTATTATGAGTTATGTGATTTGATGACCGAAGTTTGTTCAGAGTCCCAGATGAGATAGGGGACATGACGAGGAGTCTCGAAAAGGTCGAGACGTAAAGATCGATATATTGGAAGGCTATATTCGGACATTGGAAAGGTTCCGAGTGGCTCGGGCATTTTTCCGGAGTACCGGGAGGTTACCGGACCCCCCCCGGGAGAAGTTATGGGCCTTATGGGCCATAAGAAGGAAGCACACCAGCCCACAAGGGGCTGGTGCGCCCCCCTTCGGCAGGAGGCCGGATTGGAATAAGTTTGGGGGGGGGGGGCTTTCCTTCTCTCCTACTCCTCCTTCCCTTCCTCTCCTACTCCAACTAGGGAAGGGGGGAATCCTACTCCCGGTGGGAGTAGGACTCCCCTAGGGCGCGCCATAGAGAGGGCCGACCCCTCCCCTCCTCCACTCCTTTATATACAGGGAAGGGGGCACCCCATGGACACACAAGTTGATTGTTTCCAGCCGTGTGCGGTGCCCCCTCCACCATAATCCACCGCGGTCATATCGTAGCGGTGCTTAGGCGAAGCCCTGTTCCGGTAGCATCATCATCACCGTCATCACGCCGTCGTGCTGACGAAGCTCTCCCTCGAAGCTCTACTAGATCGTGAGTTCGTGGGACGTCACCGAGCCGAACGTTTGCAGATCGCGGAGGTGCCGTACCTTTGGTGCTAGGATCGATCGATCGTGAAGACGTACGACTACATCAACTGCGTTGTCATAACGCTTCTGCTTATGGTCTACGAGGGTACGTAGACAACACTCTTCCCTCTCGTTGCTATGCATCACCATGATATTGCGTGTGCGTAGGAATTTTTTTTGAAATTACTGTGTTCCCCAACATTACCGAACGCACGACACCTTCGCGATCTGCACACATTCAGCTCGGTGACGTTCCTCAAACGCTAGATCCAGCCAAGGCCGAGGGAGAGTTTCGTCAGCACGACGGCGTGGTGACGGTGATGATGAAGTTACTGAAAGCATCGATATGGTTGACTAGAGGGGGGCGGTGAATAGGCAACTAACAATTTCTAGCTTTTCTTTAACAATTTAAACTTTGCATCAAAGTAGGTTGTCTAGATATGCAACTAGGTGAGCAACCTATATGATGCAACAAGGATAGGAACATAAGCAAGCAAGAGATATAACACAAATAAGCTTGCACAAGTAAAGGCACGAGATAACCAAGAGTGGAGACGGTGGAGACGAGGATGTGTTACCGAAGTTCCTTCCCTTTGAGGGGAAGTACGTCTTCGTTGGAGCGGTGTGGAGGCACAATGCTCCCCAAGAAGCCACTAGGTCCACCGTATTCTCCTCACGCCCTCACACAATGCGAGATGCCGCGATTCCACTATTGGTGCCCTTGGAGGCGGCGACCGAACCTTGACAAACAAGGTTGGGGCAATCTCCACAACTCAATCGAAGGCTCCCAATGACACCACGAAGCTTCACCACAATGGACTATGGCTCCACGGTGACCTCGACCGTCTAGGATGCTCAAACACCCAAGAGTAACAAGATCCGCAAGGGATTAGTGGGGGGAATCAAATTTCTCTTGGTGGAAGTGTGGATCGAGGCCTTCTCAACCACTCCCGAGCAAATCAACAAGTTTGATTGGCTAGGGAGTGAGATCGGGCGAAAATGGAGCTTAGAGCAACAATGGAGCTTAGGGTTGGAAGAGATGAGTCAACGGGGAAGAAGGGGACCCCTTTTATAGTGAGGGACAAAGATCCAACCGTTATCCACCTACCAGCCCGCGGCTAGCGGTACTACTGCGCCAGGCCAGCGGTACTACCGTGGGGCCACACGGTACTTCCGCTTGCTGCCAAGCGGTACTACCGCAAGGTCACGCTGTACAACCGTGCAGGCCTGCGGTACTAACGCTGCACCAGCAACAGTTAGGGAGGACCTGTAGCACAAGTGCTGAGGGCGGTACTTCCGCGTGCGCTGTACTACCGCTCCCCCTTGCGGTACTACCGCAAGGCAGGAACCCCCTAGCCTGGGAAGAGTGTGGATAAGGAAACATCCATGCCTACTTCCGCTGAAAAACGGAAGAAGCAAAAACCCGACACAGTACTACCGCAGAGGGGCGGTACTACCGCCTGACAGCTGAGCACGGTACTACCATGGAAGGAAAGCGGTACTACCGTGGTAGGCGCAGATGTAAAAAATTACATCCGCCCCTACTACCGCGGGGGAGCGGTACTAGCCTGGTGGGCCACGGTAGTGCAGCTCCAGGGGAGCGGTACTACCGTGGGCACCTGCGGTACTACCGCGTCGCAGCATGGTACTACTGCTGGTGCCTACGGTAATACCGCTCACCTGGGAGCAGTACTACCGCGAGCCACCACAGCAGCCAGAAACAAGGACGGAGGAAGCTCCAAGGTGCAAGGGAAAGGAGGGGACAAGGAAGAAACGTGTACGTGATGATTCCACCCAAACCTTTCTGACGCGGACCCCCTCTTAATAGTATGGCTTTCCTACGACTCAAATCCACGAAAAAGAAACGTAGAAAAGACGCCGTCTTCAACAGTCTTTGAGGGGCACCCAACCGTCTTGTGCCTAGCGATGAAACGTCTGGGATACTCAAGGCACACGATTAGTCCGCAAACGCATTGTCATCAATCACCAAAACACCTTAGGGATAAATATGCCCTTACAATCTCCCCCTTTTTGGTGGACTGATGACAACACGGGATTTGCACAAGGGAAATAATATTAAGCAAACACAAACCCCTCCTCTCTAGAATATAGACGGGCTCCCCCTAGATGTGTGCCAACTAGATGGGTGCTTTGGACTGCACGGCACACATACTAGGATCAAAGCTCCCCCTATATTATAGAGACAAGGCATATCTTGCAATAGAAAGGCTAACACTAGACAAGATAGCACAAACATAAGTTAACTAAAATAGACTAGAGTGCATATGTCTTACACCATATGTAGGATAAGTCTCGAAGGCACAAACCACACAAAGGCAAACGAGGTTCAAACGACAAAGCAAACACACCAAGAATGACACAACGCAAATCGCTACACTCTCTCCCCCTTTGGCATCGAGACGCCAAAAAGGCAGAGAGGACACCTACACACACGGGGTGGCTCAGGCAGAGAAGTCATCCCACTGCTCCTCATGCTCCTCGTCAGACTCAGCGGCGGGGACGGACTCCTCAATGTCCTCCTCAGAACTAGTCCACTTGTACCCCTGCTTTGGCATCCATGCAGCCTGTGGCGTGATGACATCCTCAAAACCGCCAGAGACATCCTCTCCAAAGAGCCTCATAACCTTCTTGTCACGGCGGCGACTCTCCTTGTCTGCCACGTGAGTCATGTACTGTCCCTTTGCCTGCATGCAGAAGAGAGCCTTCATCTTGTCCTTTAACTTCTTGGCCCATGACGGCTCAGAGGAAGGTGTGGTAGACCTAGAAGCATGGTCCTCAGCAACATTCTCTGCACCAGCCTCCTCCTCACCACCAGCCCTCCTAGCAGTAGAAGCCTCAGCACGGGTAGTAGTGTTGGCCCAGTTGGGCTTGACGCGGAGACTGATGGACTCATGCCGAATCCAGTCTGGAGCAAGGAACTCATCACCAGGGTACATCTTCTCCCAAGTTGTGGAGAGCAGCAGAAAAAGGTACGGTCCATAGATAGGTACCTTGCGGGTGAACACCGCAAACCGAAGCTCACACCACATGATGTGTGAGACATCAAGTGGCTGAGTCTGAGACGAACGTGCCTCCGCACACAGGAGCAACATGTCCACTAGATAGGAATGAACCTTGTCCTTGTCGTCAATGCATGGGAACAGAGTGTTGCGGAAGATGCGATGCATGATGTCCAGAAAGGAGTTCAGTACCCAAGTCAACTTGCCATTGGGGAGCACCTTCTCAACAAGGAATGGTTGAAGCAAGTTCTTGTTAGCAGACTTAGAGTTGGCATGGGGGCGAACACCAACGGGTGTGTGAAGCCTGTCAGCAGGAATGTGAAGTAGATCCATGAACTCCTTCCATGTAGCAGACAACAGACGGCCGTTGGTCATACAGGTCATCCTCCGCTCATCCCAGGGGTGAAAGTAGACTGATGCAAAGAACTAACAAACAAGCTCAGGGTCATAGTCAAGGTGAAAGGAGATCACAGGCTCAATGGAAAACTGCTCCACCAAGTCCAGAGCCTCTCCAAAATAGTCACGAAACTTGTCCTTCCTCATGTGATTCATGTCTATCCACTTGACATTCATGAAGGTATTCTACTTGTTCTTGATCACATCCAGATAAATAAGAGCCTGCTTCTTGGTCCAAAACAACTCAGTACCTCTGAGGACAGCACGAGGATTCACATAGGGATTTATCTTCCGGCGTTCGACATACTCATTGAGGGAAATCTCGTCCATGCCCTTAGCAGGCTCCTTTTGCTTGCTGGCAGTGGTCTTGACATTGCGCTTGGGGGCATTGGAGCCCTCTGGTGCTTCATCTTGGGGATTGCGCAGACGCTTAGAGCCAGTGTCACGATTGGGATTGGAGCGGCGAGAGCCACCACCTGAGACACAAAGCGCAAAACACACACGACAAGCAAGAAGGATCAATGCAAAGACCACAACAAAGCAAAAGAAACATGTAGGAAGCACACAAGATAATTTCCATGAGAGAGATTTGACCCCTATGGTAGAACATCCAAGTGCTGTGGTACTAAGATTGTAGTACCGCTCCTAGTCACGGTAGTGCCGTGTAAAGTCACGGTAGTACCGGGTCTGGGAGCGGTAGTAGGATCTTAGTGCCACAGCTAGCGCGGTAGTACCACACCTGATGGGCGGTAGTATCGCACGAGCGGTAGTACCGCACGTGAGACACGGCAGTACCGCACCGCGTCAGATCCGAACAAGTTCAAATCTGAGAAAGCCCGCGAAACCACGGCGGTACTACGGTTGGACAAATCTATCACAGGACAACATATCAAGTATAATTCCTACGCAACACGACTCTCCTACATCTTACTCTTGCATAGATTTGGCCTAAAATCTCAAGAACAACATGCATCTCCCCAAAAACCTAGAAGCGAGAGAACAACCAAGAAAGAGAGGGAGTTGGGGAAAAACCTTGTTCCATGGCAAGAGGAAGTGGTGGGGAACGATCCCACCGGTTGGAATCCGAGGAGAGTGGCCGGAGAAGGAGATCCGGCGAGGACCTCCGGCGCCGTTCTTGAGCGAGAGAGAGAGATAGAGAGAGAGACGTGGGGAGAGAAACAAGTGAATGGGTATGGGGAGTTGGAACTCCCCTTCCCGAGTCATAACCCCCACGCCCACTCGATGGCGCGGTAGTACCGTGCGTCATCGCGGTAGTACCACTCGGCGGAAGTACCGCACCTGAGTGGTAGTACCGCTCTCCTGTGCGGTAGTACCGTGCCCTCTCATGAGGTAGTACCGTGGCAAGCCGCGGTAGTACCATGGGCTCAAAAAGTTGCAAGTTTCAAGCAGGTCTTTGCACAAAAACTTCAATGCAACACGACATCACAAGACCGCGCGACACACGAAGGCAGAAAGGCAAACGACAACACGAAACAACCACGAGACACCACCTCTCCAAAGATAGGGCGGTGGCCGGAGCCACCTATGTTTGAGTCAATTGGTATGGCACCGCGAAGAATTATCCTTGGGCCCATGACCAAAACTCGTCTTTGAGGAACAAGTAACATCAAACATGGCTAATGTGAAAGGCTTGATCAATTTATGCATAATGGGGGGAAGGAGAGTTCATTGAGAGAACAACACTCCCCCTATGTCCATGCCTACATCTAAACAAGACAACAAGTTGAGTATGGTGGGGTGTGCAAGGGTTCAAGCAACATTGCTTGAATCAATGATATTTAGCTCATGCCTTAACTCGCGAAATCTTGCTTCATCGAAGGGCTTCGTGAAAATATCTGCAAGGTTATCATGAGTGTTGACATAGTTGAGCTCGATCTCTCCTCGCCTAATGTGATCCCGGATGAAGTGATACCAAATCTCAATATGCTTCGTCTTGAAGTGTTGCATCGGGTTGAGAGAGATCTTGATGGCACTTTCATTGTCACACCAAAGAGGCACTTTTTCACAAATGACACCGTAATACTTTAAAGTTTGCCTCATCCATAAGAGTTGTGCACAACAACTACTAGCCGCCACATACTCCGCTTCGGTGGACGAGAGAGACACACAACTTTGCTTTTTGGAAGACCAACTTACCAAAGAGCAACCAAGGAATTGGCACCCTCCGGAAGTGGACTTCCTATCCACTTTGTCTCCCGCCCAATCAGAATCCGAATACCCTACAAGCTTGAGGTTTTCTCCTCTTGGGTACCATAAGCCAAAGTTTGGGGTATGAGCCAAATATCGAAAGATTCGTTTGACCGCCACATAGTGACTTTCCTTAGGTGCGTCTTGAAACCGTGCACAAATTCCCACACTCAACATGATATCCGGTCTAGATGCACAAAGGTAAAGTAAGGAGCCTATCATGGAACGATATACCTTTTGATCCACCGCTTTACCATTGGGATCTATGTCAAGTTGGCACTTGGTGGGCATTGGAGTGGAAGCCGGCTTGACATCACTTAGCTTGAATCTCTTGAGCATGTCTTGAGTGTATTTGGCTTGGTTGATGAAGGTTCCTTCTCTTCTTTGCTTCACTTTGAACCCTGGAAAGAACTTGAACTCTCCCATGGAAGACATCTCGAACTTTGAGGTCATGAGAGCAGCAAATTCCTCATTGAAAGCTTTGTTAGGGGAACCAAAGATAATATCATCAACATATAATTGGCACACAAACAACTCCCCTTTGACCTTCTTAGTAAAAAGAGTGGGGTCGATTAGCCCAACTTCAAAACCACGGTCTTGTAACAACTCGGTCAGGTGGTCATACCACGCACGTGGGGCTTATTTAAGGCCATAGAGTGCCTTATCGAGTTGATACACATGATCGGGAAAGTAGGGATCCTCGAACCCAGGGGGTTGCTTGACATAAACCAATTCATTAATAGGACCATTAAGAAAAGCACTCTTCACATCCATTTGTTGTAACTTAAAGTTATGATGAGAAGCATATGCAATCAACATGCAAATGGATTCAAGATGAGCAACGGGAGCAAAGGTTTCACCGTAGTCGATACCCTCGACTTGGGAGTAGCCTTGTGCTACCAAACGAGCCTTGTTGCGAATGATAATCCCATGGGCATCTTGCTTGTTCTTAAATATCCACTTGGTTCCAATGACATTGTGGTTCCCCGTCGGTCTTGGCACCAATCTCCACACTTTGTTGCGCTCGAAGTTGTTGAGTTCTTCATGCATGTCATTGAGCCAATCCGGATCTTCTAGCGCCTCATAGACCTTGCGGGGTTCGACACAAGAGACAAACGCGTGATGCTCACAATAGTTTGCTAATTGTCTACGAGTGCTTACCCCCTTTCTTAAGCTTCCAAGCACATTCGTCATGAGATGATCCTTGGTGGAGAGCTTGGAAGCAACCTTGGCGGCACGACGCTCCAATTCCTCCTCGGGGGTGAGACGAGGAGTGGTCACTATTGGGGAACGTTGAAGAAAACAAAAATTTTCCTACGGTTTCACCAAGATCCATCTATGAGATCATCTAGCAATGAGTGATCGGATGCATCTACATACCTTTGTAGATCGCGAGCGGAAGCGTTCAAAGAATGGGGATGAGGTAGTCGTACACAACGTGATCCAAATCACCGGAGATCCTAGCGCCGAACGGATGGCACCTCCGCGTTCAACACACGTACGGTCAGCGCAATGTCTCCTTCTTCTTGATCCAGCAAGGGGAAAGGAGAGGTTGAGGAATATGGCTCCAGCAGCAGCACGACGGCGTGGTGGTGATGGAGCTGCAGTACTCCGGCAGGGCTTCGCTAAGCGCTATGGAGGAGGAGGAGGTGTTGGAGAGGGAGAGGGAGGAACCAAAGGCTTGGATCAAGAGGCCCTCCTTCCCTCACTATATATAAGGGGCCTACGGGGGGGGGGGGGGGCGCCGGCCCTAGGAGATCCAATCTCCTAGGGGGGCGGCGGCCAAGGGAGGATTCCCTCCCCCCCAAGGCACCTAGGGGGTGCCTTCCCCTTGTGGGACTCTTCCCCTTTGAAACCCTAGGCGCATGGGCCTCTTGGGGCTGGTGCCCTTGGCCCATGTAGGCCAAGGCGCACCCCCTACAGCCCATGTGGCCCCCCGGGGCAGGTGGCCCCACCCGGTGGACCCCCGGGACCCTTCCGGTGGTCCCGGTACAATATCGGTGACCCCGAAACTTGTCCCGATGGCCGAAATAGCACTTCCTATATATAATTCTTTACCTCCGGACCATTCCGGAACTCCTCGTGACGTCCGGGATCTCATCCTGGACTCCGAACAACATTCGGGTTACTGCATATACATATCCCTACAACCCTAGCATCACCGAACCTTAAATGTGTAGACCCTACGGGTTCGGGAGACATGTAGACATGACCGAGACGACTCTCCGGTCAATAACCAACAGCGGGATCTGGATACCCATGTTGGCTCCCACATACTCCACGATGATCTCATCGGATGAACCACGATGTCGAGGATTCAAGCAACCCCGTATACAATTCCCTTTATCAATCGGTATGTTACTTGCCCGAGATTCGATCGTCGGTATCCCAATACCTCGTTCAATCTCGTTACCGGCAAGTCACTTTACTCGTACCGTAATGCATGATCCTGTGACCAGACACTTGGTCACTTTGAGCTCATTATGATGATGCATTACCGAGTGGGCCCAGTGATACCTCTCCGTCATACGGAGTGACAAATCCCAGTCTTGATCCATGTCAACCCAACAGACACTTTCGGAGATACCCGTAGCATACCTTTATAGTCACCCAGTTACGTTGTGACGTTTGGTACACCCACAGCACTCCTACGGTATCCGGGAGTTACACGATCTCATGGTCTAAGGAAAGGATACTTGACATTGGAAAACTCTAGAAAACGAACTATACGATCTTGTGCTATGTTTAGGATTGGGCCTTGTCCATCACATCATTCTCCTAATGATGTGATCTCGTTATCAATGACATCCAATGTCCATAGTCAGGAAACCATGACTATCTGTTGATCAACTAGCTAGTCAACTAGAGGCTTACTAGGGACATGTTGGTGTCTGTTATTCACACATGTATTACGATTTCCGGATAACACAATTATAGCATGAATAAATACAATTATCATGAACAAGGAAATATAATAATAATGCTTTTATTATTGCCTCTAGGGCATATTTCCAATAGTCTCCCACTTGCACTAGAGTCAATAATCTAGTTACATTGTGATGAATCGAACTCCCATGGAATTCTGGTGTTGATCATGTTTTGCTCTAGGGAGAGGTTTAGTCAACGGATCTGCTACATTCAGGTCCGTATGTACTTTACAAATATCTATGTCTCCATCTTGAACATTTTCACGAATGGAGTTGAAGCGACGGTTGATGTGCCTTGTCTTCTTGTGAAACCTGGGCTCCTTGGCAAGTGCAATAGCTCCAGTGTTGTCACAGAAGAGCTTGATCGGCCCCGACGCATTGGGTATGACTCCTAGGTCGGTGATGAACTCCTTCACCCAAATTGCTTCATGTGCTGCCTCCGAGGCTGCCATGTACTCTGCTTCACATGTAGATCCCGCCACGACGCTCTGCTTACAACTCCACCAGCTTACTGCCCCACCATTCAAAATATACACGTATCTGGTTTGTGACTTTGAGTCATCCAGATCTGTGTCGAAGCTAGCGTCGACGTAACCCTTTACGACGAGCTCTTCGTCACCTCCATAAACGAGAAACATTTCCTTAGTCCTTTTCAGGTACTTCAGGATATTCTTGACCGCTGTCCAGTGTTCCTTGCCGGGATTACTTTGGTACCTTCCTACCAAACTTACGGCAAGGTTTACATCAGGTCTGGTACACAGCATGGCATACATAATAGAACCTATGGCTGAGGCATAGGGGATGACACTCATCTCTTCTATCTCTTCTGCCGTGGTCGGACATTGAGCTGAGCTCAATTTCATACCTTGTAACACAGGTAAGAACCCCTTCTTAGCCTGATCCATATTGAACTTCTTCAATATCTTCTCAAGGTATGTGCTTTGTGAAAGACCTATGAGGCGTCTTGATCTATCTCTATGGATCTTGATGCCTAATATATAAGCAGCTTCTCCAAGGTCCTTCATTGAAAAATTCTTATTCAAGTAGGCCTTAATGCTGTCCAAGAGTTCTATATCATTTCCCATCAAAAGTATGTCATCTACATATAATATGAGAAATGCTACAGAGCTCCCACTCACTTTCTTGTAAACGCAGGCTTCTCCATAAGTCTGCGTAAACCCAAACGCTTTGATCATCTCATCAAAGCGAATGTTCCAACTCCGAGATGCTTGCACCAACCCATAAATCGAGCGTTGGAGCTTGCACACCTTGTCAGCATTCTTAGGATCGACAAAACCTTCCGGCTGCATCATATACAATTCTTCCTTAAGGAAACCATTAAGGAATGCCGTTTTGACCTCCATTTGCCATATCTCATAATCGTAGAATGCGGCAATTGCTAACATGATTCGGACGGACTTTAGCTTCGCTACCGGTGAGAAAGTCTCATCGTAGTCAACCCCTTGAACTTGTCGATAACCCTTAGCAACAAGCCGAGCTTTATAGATGGTCACATTACCATCCGCGTCTGTCTTCTTCTTAAAGATCCATTTATTTTCTATGGCTCGCTGCTCAACGGGCAAGTCAGTCAAAGTCCATACTTCGTTTTCATACATGGATCCTATCTCCGATTTCATGGCTTCTAGCCATTTGTCGGAATCCGGGCCCGCCATCGCTTCTTCATAGTTCGAAGGTTCACCGTTGTCTAACAACATGATTTCCAAGACAGGGTTGCCGTACCACTCTGGTGCGGAACGTGTCCTTGTGGACCTTCGAATTTCAGTAGGAGCTTGATCAGAAGTATCTTGATCATCATCAATAACTTCCTCTCTAGTCGGTGCAGGCACCTCAGGAACATTTTCTTGAGTTGCGCCCTTTTCCGGTTCAAGAGGTAATACTTCATCAAGTTCTACTTTCCTCCCACTTACTTCTTTCGAGAGAAACTCCTTCTCTAGAAAGGATCCATTCTTTGCAATAAAGATCTTGCCTTCGGATCTGAGGTAGAAGGTATACCCAACAGTTTCTTTAGGGTATCCTATGAAGATGCATTTTTCCGACTTGGGTTCGAGCTTTTCAGGTTGAAGTTTCTTGACATAAGCATCGCATCCCCAAACTTTTAGAAACGACAGCTTAGGTTTCTTCCCAAACCATAATTCAAATGGTGTTGTCTCAATGGATTTCGACGGAGCCCTATTTAAAGTGAATGCGGCAGTCTCTAAAGCATAGCCCCAAAAAGATAGCAGTAAATCGGTTAGAGACATCATAGATCGCACCATATCTAATAGAGTGCGATTACGACGTTCGGACACACCATTACGCTGAGGTGTTCCAGGCGGCGTGAGTTGTGAAACTATTCCACATTTTCTTAAGTGTGTGCCAAATTCGTGACTCAAGTATTCTCCTCCACGATCTGATCGTAGAAACTTGATTTTCCTGTCACGTTGATTCTCAACCTCACTCTGAAATTCCTTGAACTTTTCAAAGGTTTCAGACTTGTGTTTCATCAAATAGATATACCCATATCTACTCAAGTCATCAGTGAGGGTGAGAACATAACGATAGCCACCGCAAGCCTCAACACTCATTGGACCGCACACATCAGTATGTATGATTTCTAATAAGTTGGTTGCTCGCTCCATTGTTCCTGAGAACGGAGTCTTGGTCATTTTACCCATGAGGCATGGTTCGCACATGTCAAATGATTCATAATCAAGAGACTCTAAAAGTCCATCTGCATGGAGCTTCTTCATGCGTTTGACACCTATGTGACCAAGGCGGCAGTGCCACAAGTATGTGGGACTATCATTATCAACCTTACATCTTTTGGTACTCACACTATGAATATGTGTAGCATTACGCTCGAGATTCATTAAGAATAAACCATTCACCATCGGAGCATGACCATAAAACATATCTCTCATATAAATAGAACAACCATTATTCTCGGATTTAAATGAGTAGCCATCTCGAATTAAACGAGATCCCGATACAATGTTCATGCTCAAACTTGGCACTAAATAACAATTATTGAGGTTCAAAACTAATCCCGTAGGTAAATGTAGAGGCAGCGTGCCGACGGCGATCACATCGACCTTGGAACCATTCCCGACGCGCATCATCACCTCGTCCTTCGCCAGTCTCCGTTTATTCCGAAGCTCCTGCTTTGAGTTACAAATGTGAGCAACTACACCGGTATCAAATACCCAGGAGCTACTACGAGTACTGGTAAGGTACACATCAATTACATGTATATCACATATACCTTTTGTTTTGCCGGCCTTCTTGTCCGCTAAGTATTTGGGGCAGTTCCGCTTCTAGTGACCACTTTCCTTGCAATAAAAGCACTCAGTCTCGGGCTTGGGTCCATTTTTTGGCTTCTTCCCAGCAGCTTGCTTGCCGGGCGCAGCAACTCCCTTGCCGTCCTTCTTGAAGTTCTTTTTACCCTTGCCCTTCTTGAACTTAGTGGTTTTATTGACCATCAACACTTGATGTTCCTTCTTGACTTCTACCTCTGCTGATTTCAGCATAGCAAATACTTCAGGAATGGTCTTTTCCATCCCCTGCATATTGAAGTTCATCACAAAGCTCTTGTAGCTTGGTGGAAGCGACTGAAGGATTCTGTCAATGACCGCGTCATCCGGGAGATTAACTCCCAGCTGAGTCAAGCGGTTATGTAACCCAGACATAGTGAGTATGTGCTCACTGACAGAACTATTTTCCTCCATCTTATAGCTGAAGAATTTGTCGGAGACTTCATATCTCTCGACCCGGGCATGAGCTTGAAAAACCATTTTCAGCTCTTCGAACATCTCATATGCTCCATGTCTCTCAAAACGCTTTTGGAGCCCCGGCTCTAAGCTGTAAAGCATGCCGCACTGAACTAGGGAGTAGTCATCGGTACGTGCCTGCCAAGCGTTCATAACGTCTTGTTCTGCAGGGAGAATAGGTGCGTCACCCAGCGGTGCTTGTAGGACATAATCTTTCTTGGCAGCTATGAGGATGATCCTCAGGTTCCGGACCTAGTCCGTATAGTTGCCGCCATCGTCTTTCAGCTTGGTTTTCTCTAGGAACGCGTTGAATTTGAGGACTACGTTGGCCATTTGATCTACAAGACATATTGTAAATATTTTAGACTAAGTTCATGATAATTAAGTTCATCTAATCAAATTATTCAATGAACTCCCACTTAGATAGACATCCCTCTTCTAGTCATCTAAGTATAACATGATCCGAGTCAACTAGGCCGTGTCCGATCATCACGTGAGACGGACCAGTCAACGTCGGTGAACATCTTCATGTTGATCGTATCTTCTATACGACTCATGCTCGACCTTTTGGTCTTCTGTGTTCCGAGGCCATGTCTGTACACATGCTAGGCTCGTCAAGTCAACCTAAGTGTTTGCATGTGTAAATCTGTCTTACACCCGTTGTATGTGAACGTTAGAATCTATCACACCCGATCATCACGTGGTGCTTCGAAACAACGAATTGTCGCAACGGTGCACAGTTAGGGGGAACACTTTCTTGAAATTATTATGAGGGATCATCTTATTTACTACCGTCGTTCTAAGTAAACAAGATGCAAAAACATGATAAACATCACATGCAATCAAATAATAATAGTGACATGATATGGCCAATATCACATAGCTCCTTTGATCTCTATCTTGGGGCTCCATGATCATCTTGTCACCGGCTTGACACCATGATCTCCATCATCGTGTCTCCATGAAGTTGCTCGCCAACTATTACTTCTACTACTATGGCTAACGCGTTTAGCAATAAAGTAAAGTAATTTACATGGCGTTTCTCAATGACACGCAGGTCATATAAAAAATAAAGACAACTCCTATGGCTCCTGCTGGTTGTCATACTCATCGACATGCAAGTCGTGATTCCTATTACAATAGCACGAACATCTCATACATCACATATGTATCATTCATCATTCATCACAACTTTGGCCATATCACATCACAAAGCACTTGCTGCAAAAACAAGTTAGACGTCCTCTAATTGTTGTTGCAAGTTTTACGTGGCTGAATTAGGGTTCTAGCAAGAACATTTTCTTACCTACGTGAAAGCCACAACGTGATTTGTCAACTTCTATTTACCCTTCATAAGGACCCTTTTCATCGAATCCGCTGCAACTAAAGTGGGAGAGACAGACACCCGCCAGCCACCTTATGCAACTAGTGCATGTTAGTCGGTGGAACCGGTCTCACGTAAGCGTACATGTAAGGTTGGTCCGGGCCGCTTCATCCCACAATACCGTTGAAGCAAGATAAGACTAGTAGCGGCAAGAAAGTTGACAACATCTACGCCCACAACCAATTGTGTTCTACTTGCGCAAGAAGAACTACGCATAGACCAAGCTCATGATGCCACTGTTGGGGAACGTTGCAGAAAACAAAAAATTTCCTACGGTTTCACCAAGATCCATCTATGAGTTCATCTAGCAACGAGTGATCGGATGCATCTACATACCTTTGTAGATCGCGAGCGGAAGCGTTCAAAGAATGGGGATGAGGTAGTCGTACACGACGTGATCCAAATCACCGGAGATCCTAGCGCCGAATGGATGGCACCTCCGCGTTCAACACACGTACGGTCAGCGCAACGTCTCCTTCTTCTTGATCCAGCAAGGGGAAAGGAGAGGTTGAGGAAGATGGCTCCAGCAGCAGCACGACGGCGTGGTGGTGATGGAGCTGCAGTACTCCGGCAGGGCTTCGCTAAGCGCTATGGAGGAGGAGGAGGTGTTGGAGAGGGAGAGGGAGGCACCAAAGGCTTGGATCAAGAGGCCCTCCTTCCCTCACTATATATAGGGGGCCTAGGGGGGGCGCCGGCCCTAGGAGATCCAATCTCCTAGGGGGGCAGAGGCCAAGGGAGGATTCCCTCCCCCCAAGGCACCTAGGGGGTGCCTTCCCCTTGTGGGACTCTTCCCCTTTGAAACCCTAGGCGCATGGGCCTCTTGGGGCTGGTGCCCTTGGCCCATGTAGGCGAAGGCGCACCCCCTACAGCCCATGTGCCCCCCCGGGGCAGGTGGCCCCACCCGGTGGACCCCCGGGACCCTTCCGGTGGTCCCGATACAATACCGGTGACCCCAAAACTTGACCCGATGGCCAAAATAGCACTTCCTATATATAATTCTTTACCTCCGGACCATTCCGGAACTCCTCATGACGTCCGGGATCTCATCCTGGACTCCGAACAACATTCGGGTTACTGCATACACATATCCCTACAACCCTAGCGTCACCGAACCTTAAATGTGTAGACCCTACGGGTTCGGGAGACATGTAGACATGACCGAGACGACTCTCCGATCAATAACCAACAGCGGGATCTGGATACCCATGTTGGCTCCCACATACTCCACGATGATCTCATCGGATGAACCACGATGTCGAGGATTCAAGCAACCCCGTATACAATTCCCTTTATCAATCGGTATGATACTTGCCCGAGATTCGATCGTCGGTATCCCAATACCTCGTTCAATCTCGTTACCGGCAAGTCACTTTACTCGTACCGTAATGCATGATCCCGTGACGAGATACTTGGTCACTTTGAGCTCATAATGATGATGCATTACCGAGTGGGCCCAGTGATACCTCTCCGTCATACGGAGTGACAAATCCCAGTCTTGATCCGTGTCAACCCGACAGACACTTTCGGAGATACCCGTAGTATACCTTTATAGTCACCCAGTTACGTTGTGACGTTTGGTACACCCAAAGCACTCCTATGGTATCCGGGAGTTACACGATCTCATGGTCTAAGGAAAGGATACTTGACATTGGAAAACTCTAGCAAACAAACTATACGATCTTGTGCTATGTTTAGGATTGGGTCTTGTCCATCACATCATTCTCCTAATGATGTGATCTCGTTATCAATGACATCCAATGTCCATAGTCAGGAAACCATGACTATCTATTGATCAACGAGCTAGTCAACTAGAGGCTTACTAGGGACATGTTGGTGTCTGTTATTCACACATGTATTACGATTTCCAGATAACACAATTATAGCATGAATAAAGACAATTATCATGAACAAGGAAATATAATAATAATGCTTTTATTATTGCCTCTAGGGCATATTTCCAACAGTCACTTGATCATCTTGAGCGTCGTCTTGAGCTTGTTCTTGTTCTTGAACTTGCTCGGAGGAGAGAACTTGACCTTGGGCATCACTTGGTGTGTCAACACCGTCTTGAGCATGATCTTGCCCTTGGTCTTGTTCTTGAGGATGAGGGCCTTCATGTTGTTCTTCGGAAGCGTGTGGGCCTTGTGTTGGTGATGGCTCCACTTGAGTGGAGCATTGTCCTTCTCCTTCGGCCACAAGGGGTTCCTCAATGGGTAGGATAAAGCTAACACCCATTCTTCTTATGGCTTGAGGAGGAATTTCGTCACCTACATCACAAGTGCCACTTTGCTCCACTTGGGAGCCGTTATTCTCATCAAACTCCACGTTACCCGTCTCCTCAATAAGTCCCGTGGATTTATTGAGGACACGGTAAGCATGAGAGTTTGTAGCATAACCAACAAATATGCCCTCATAAGCTCTAGCTTCAATTTAGACAACCGAACACCTTTCTTGAGAATGAACACTTACACCCGAACACCCGAAAGCACTTGAGGTTAGGCTTGTTACCGGTGAGTATCTCATATGGAGTCTTGTTCAAGCCCTTGTGGAGGTAGAGCCGATTGGTTGCATGACACGCGGTGTTGATGGCTTCGGCCCAAAATTTGTATGGAGACTTGAACTCCGCCATCATGGTCCTTGCCGCATCCATCAACGTCCGGTTCTTCCTCTCCGCAACACCGTTTTGTTGAGGGTTGTAAGGTGCGGAATATTGATGCTTGATCCCCTCATCACTAAGAAACTCATCCAAGGTGTAGTTCTTGAACTCGGTGCCGTTGTCACTTCTTATTGTCAAGATCTTTGCATTGTGTTGACGTTGTGCTTCATTTGCAAAGTCAATGACGGTTTGTTGGGTCTCGCTCTTCCTCTTGAAGAAATACACCCAAGTGTATCTTGAGTAGTCATCCACAATCACCAAGCAATACTTCCTAACCCCAAGACTATCAAAGGATGGAGGCCCAAAGAGATCCAAGTGAAGGATCTCCGAAGGCCTCTTTGAGTAAATGATAGTCGTGGGAGGGTGAGCCTTCTCATGTATCTTTCCTTCGATACAAGCACTGCAAGCACGATCTTTAGCAAAACTAACATTCGTTAGTCCACGGACATGGTCCCCCTTGACAAGACTTTGCAAAGATCTCATATTGACATGGGCTAGACGGCGATGCCAAAGCCACCCCACATCAACTTTAGCCATTAGGCATGTCGCGGTCTTAGTGGGTCGCTCCGAAAAGTTAATCACATATAGACCGTTCTCGACATGCCCAACAAAGGCTACTTTAAGAGTCTTGCTCCACAAGAGGGCCACGGTATCGATATCAAAGAAATTGGCAAAGCCCATGATTGCAAGTTGACGAACGGAAAGTAAATTGTATGCAAGGGACTCAACAAGCATGACCTTCTCGATCATGAGATCATGAGATATGACTACCTTGCCAAGTCCCAATACCTTAGAAGATGAGGCGTCACCCCACTCGACATTGGTGGGCATAGATGGAATCTTGTGCACGTCCACAACCAAGTCCTTGCTTCCGGTCATATGATTTGTAGCTCCGCTATCGAGCAACCATGATCCCCCACCGGAAGCAAACACCTACAAGAGATCAATGCTTGGTTTTAGGTACCCATTTTGTAATGGTCCTTTGATGTTAGTAACAAGGGTCTTTGGAACCCAAATAGACCATTCAATGTACTCATGAGGAGAACCAACGAATTTGGCATAGACATGCCCATCACTAGCACGACATAATATATAAGATGGATTAAAGTTGCCGGCTTTGATGGGAGAAGTGGCATTTCCCTTTTTGACACCGCCACCCTTCGCATTGTTCTTCTTCTCCTTGGAAGCACTCTCTCCCTCCTTCACAAAGGTTTACATGAGAGGAGGAGGTCGTTTGGTCTTGTCATTCTTCTTCTTGTTCTTGGACTCGGGCACGTACCCAACCCCTTCTTTGGCCACAACTCCCTTTTGATTGATCAAGAGGTCGTTGAGGTTCTTCTTGCCTTGTATGCAAGTCGCAAGACCTCTCTCAAGTTGCACCTTTAGCTTAGCGTTCTCCTCAACAAGATGCACATGCTCACAACACGGGTTAGTAGCATTTGCATTATCAATTAACATCACACGAGGAAAAGTGGCTTTTTCCTGGGTTAGATTTACTTGAAGTTGATCATGAGACTCTTTGAGGCTAGCATGAGCACCCTTCAAGACCTTGTGAGCCTTGTCATGT
The DNA here is from genome assembly GCF_056163025.1 of Triticum urartu. Lineage (NCBI taxonomy): Eukaryota > Viridiplantae > Streptophyta > Magnoliopsida > Poales > Poaceae > Triticum > Triticum urartu. The sequence continues at coordinate 52,809,724 of NC_141874.1, read as the reverse complement.
AGACCAAACTCCTCTTTGAGTCTAGCAAGATCAACCTCAAGTTAGGCCTTCTCGGAGTTTAGCACATGAGAAACACTGAGAGCATGATCATAATCTTTCTTTAACTTAGCATGATCAACGTTGTGTGACTCCTCAAGAGCCAAACGAAGACCATGCTCTTCCTCAAGAGCATGGGAAAGATCCGAAATCTCATCGGCATAGTCACGACTATGCCCTTCCATCTTAGTGATGGTATCTTCGTGAGCCTCGATCATGTCATTGGCTTCACCAAGTTGTTCCAAGAGAGCAACATAGTGCTTTTTGGATTTACCCTTAAGTTTGCCCATAAAGGCCTCAAACTCATTCGCCTCCACATTAGCTCCCCCATGTTCATCAATGCTATCCGTCGAAGAAGGATGATTAATGATGGTTGTTTTGATGTTGGGGGTTACCTTGTTGGTGGCTTTAGTCATGAGGCACTTGGCGGTGATGCTCTCATTGGGTGAGTCAAAGAGAGACACCCGTGGAGTTGTCGCAATGGCAACCGAGGCCATGGCAGACGACTCACCATCTTCATCATCTTCATCATCCTCATTGTACTCTTCTTGTACCACCAATGCCTTGGGAGGAGTCTTCTTGGTGAAGTTGCTCTTGTTGGGGAACGACTTGGCCTTATCCTTTCGGATGAGCTTGCCACCATTGTCTTCCCTCTTCTCATACGGGCACTCTGCAACAAAATGACTCACATTGCCACAATTGTAGCAAGTCCTTACACGTTGCTTGCTCTTCGTGCCACTTGAGTTGTTTTCGTTAAAGTTTGGCCTTGAGTTTTTCTTGCTCCAAAATTGCCTTGAAGCGAGTGCCATGTGTTCATGATATGCATACTTTGTATCTTCGGGGTTGCTCTCCTCTTCTTCCTCTTCTTCTTCTTCAATGCAGAGCTTGGTCTTCAATGCAAGGTTGGGCTTCTTTGCCCTTTTAGAACGAAGCACCACATTGTCGGCGGTCTTGTCCAAAATGTTGATGGCCACAAACTCATCCAACACTTCGCTTGAGGTCAAAGTGTGGAAGTCCGGCCTTTAACGAATGACGGAGGACATGGCCTTGTGGTAGGGCATCATTGCCTTGAGGAATTTGCGCTTGATCCAATTGTCATCCGTGTCCTTGCTCCCATGATCTCGGAGTGAGACCGCGAGTTTGTTTACTCTCCGATAAAGCTCACGAGGTTCTTCATCTTCTTTCATTGCAAACTCATCGTCCTCATCTTGCACCACTTCATAGTTGGAGCGTTGAATTCTTGCGCTTCCCCGGTATAGAGAGACAACACAAAGCCATGCGTCTTTGGCCAAGGCGAAGGGCCGAAGATGAGGTAGATCTTCGGGTGGAATTGTATCTTGAATGATGAAGAGAGCATTTTCATTGAATTGATTATCCGCGGCTTCTCGAGGAGTGAAGTTGCTTGGATCATGCGGATAGAAACATTCTTCAATGATTCTCCAAAGATTAGTGTTCACATGATTTAAATGACGTTTAAAGCGGTAAACCCAAGAATCAAAGTCCTCATTTTTCACAATCTTAGGGGGAGGACCGACATGATTCAAATGAGTGGAAGGAACCGGTCCACCATAAACAAGTGGTGGTTCCACATGAGCAAAGATGCCGGTGCCATTCTTACCACTAGAAGAAGGAGCCTTTTCACTACTAGCTTCCCCCTTATCGGAGGTAGCATCCGTCACCTTGTCGGTGGGATTACCCACTTTCAACGGTGCGGTGGATAGTTTAAGCCCTTCAAGGAATTTAGTAAACATGCTTTCAACCTCGATCGTCATGGAGGTTTTCAATGTCTCCATGGCGACATTGAACTCCTCACGAGAGACCGAGGTTCCCCCATCGCCCGTAGACGAGATCGGATTCACATCCAAGTGTTCCTCCACACCGTCTACGGTATAACCCATACTCTTTGGACGGTTAAGTCCTTAATAAAGAGACGAGGCTCTGATACCAATTGAAAGGATCGATATGGTTAACTAGAGGGGGGGGGTGAATAGGCAACTAACAATTTTTAGCTTTTCTTTAACAATTTAAACTATGCATCAAAGTAGGTTGTCTAGATATGCAACTAGGTGAGCAACCTATATGATGCAACAAGGATAGGAACACAAGCAAGCAAGAGATATAACACAAATAAGCTTGCACAAGTAAAGGCACGAGATAACCAAGAGTGGAGACGGTGGAGACAAGGATGTGTTACCGAAGTTCCTTCCCTTTGAGTGGAAGTACGTCTCCGTTGGAGCGGTGTGGAGGCACAATGCTCCCCAAGAAGCCACTAGGGCCACCGTATTCTCCTCACGCCCTCACACAATGCGAGATGCCGTGATTCCACTATTGGTGCCCTTGGAGGCGGCGACCGAACCTTTACAAACAAGGTTGGGGCAATCTCCACAACTCAATTGGAGGCTCCCAACGACACCACGAAGCTTCACCACAATGGACTATGGCTCCGCGGTGACCTCAACCGTCTAGGATGCTCAAACACCCAAGAGTAACAAGATCCGCAAGGGATTAGTGGGGGGAATCAAATTTCTCTTGGTGGAAGTGTGGATCGAGGCCTTCTCAACCACTCCCGAGCAAATCAACAAGTTTGATTGGCTAGGGAGTGAGATCGGGCGAAAATGGAGCTTAGAGCAACAATGGAGCTTAGGGTTGGAAGAGATGAGTCAACAGGGAAGAAGGGGACCCCTTTTATAGTGAGGGACAAAGATCCAACCGTTATCCACCTACCAGCCCACGGCCAGCGGTACTACCGTGGGGCCACGCGGTACTTCCGCTTGCTGCCAAGCGGTACTACCGCAAGGTCACGCGGTACAACCGTGCAGGCCTGCGGTACTACCACTGCACCAGCAACAGCCAGGGAGGACGTGTAGCACAAGTGCTGAGGGCGGTACTTCCGCGGGCGCGGTACTACCGCTCCCCCTTGCGGTACTACCGCAAGGCAGGAACCCCCTAGCCTGGGAAGAGTATGGATAAGGAAACATCCGTGCCTACTTCCGCCAAAAAATGGAAGAAGAAAAAACCCGACATAGTACTACCGCAGAGGAGCAGTACTACCGCCTAACAGCTGAGCACGGTACTACCGCAGAAGGAAAGCGGTACTACCGTGGTAGGCATGGATGTAAAAAATTACATCCGCCCCTACTACTGCGGGGGAGAGGTACTAGCCTGGTGGGCCACGATAGTGTAGCTCCAGGGGAGCGGTACTACCGTGGGCACCTGCGGTACTACGGCGCCGCAGCACGGTACTACCGCTGGTGCCTACGGTACTACCGCTCACCTGGGAGCAGTACTACCGCGAGCCACCACAGCAGCCAGAAACAAGGACGGAGGAAGCTCCAAGGTGCAAGGGAAAGGATGGGACAAGGAAGAAACGTGTACGTGATGATTCCACCCAAACCTTTCTGACGCGGACCCCCTCTTAATAGTACGGCTTTCCTACGACTCAAATCCACCAAAAAGAAACGTAGAAAAGATGTCGTCTTCAATAGTCTTCGAGGGGCACCCAACCGTCTTGTGCCTAGCGATGAAACATCTGGGATACTCAAGGCACACGATTAGTCCGCAAACACATTGTCATCAATCACCAAAACACCTTAGGGATAAATATGCCCTTACAGTTACCGACGCAGGGCTTCGCCTAAGCACTACGACAATATGACCGAGGCGGAAATCCGTGGAGGGGGCACCGCACACGGCTAAGAGATCAACTTGTGTGTCTATGGGGTGACCCCCTCCCCCGTATATAAAGGAGTGGAGGAGGGGAGGGCCGGCCTCCTGTGACATGCCCTAAGGGAGGGGGGACTCCTACTCCTAGTAGGAGTAGGTGTCCCCCTGTCCCTAGTTGGAGTAGGAGAACAAGGAAGAGGGAGAGGGAGAGAAGGAAAGGGGGCCGGCCCCCTCCTAATTCGGATTGGGTTTGGGGGGCGCACGCCTCCCACTTGGCTGCCTCCTCCTCTCTACCACCATGGCCCATTAAGGCCCATTAACTCCCCGGGGGGTTCCGGTAACCCCCTAGTAATCTGAAAAATACCCGAACACTCAGAACCTTTCTGATGTCCGAATATAGCCTGCCAATATATCAATCTTTATGTCTCGACCATTTCAAGACTCCTTGTCATGTCCGTGATCTCATCCGGGACTCCAAACAAACTTCGGTCATCAAATCACATAACTCATAATACAAATCGTCACCGAATGTTAAGCGTGCGGACCCTACGGGTTCGAGAACTATGTAGACATGACTGAGACATATCTCCGGTCAATAACCAATAGCGGAACCTGGAAGCTCATATTGGATCCTACATATTCTACGAAGATCTTTATCGGTCAAACCGCACAACAACATACGTTGTTCCCTTTGTCATCGGTATGTTACTTGCCCGAGATTCGATCGTCGGTACCATCATACCTAGTTCAATCTCGTTACTGGCAAGTCTCTTAACTTGTTCCGTAATGCATCATCTTGTAACTAACTCATTAGTCACAATGCTTGCAAGGCTTATAGTGATGTGCATTACCGAGAGGGCCCAGAGATACCTCTCCGACAATCGGAGTGACAAATCCTAATCTCGATCTATACCAACTCAACAAACACCATCGGAGACACCTATAGAGCATCTTTATAATCACCCAGTTACATTGTGACGTTTGATAGCACACAAAGTGTTCCTCTAGTATTCGGGAGTTGCATAATCTCATAGTCTGAGGAACATGTATAAGTCATGATGAAAGCAATAGCAATAAACTAAACGATCATAGTGCTAAGCTAACGGTTGGGTCTTGTCCATCACATCATTCTCGAATGCTGTGATCCCGTTCATCAAATGAAAACACATGTCTATGGCTAGGAAACTTAACCATCTTTGATTAACGAGCTAGTCAAGTAGAGGCATACTAGGGACACTTTGTTTGTCTATGTATTCACACATGTACTAAGTTTCCGGTGAATACGATTCTAGCATGAATAATAAACATTTATCATGATATAAGGAAATATAAATAACAACTTTATTATTGCCTCTAGGGCATATTTCCTTCAGTATCCCACTTGCACTAGAGTCAATAATCTAGTTCACATCATCATGTGATTTCACACCAATCGTTCAGATCTTTATATGATTAGTTGACATCTTCATGTGACTAATACCCAAAGGGTTTACTAGAGTCAATAATCTAGTTCACATCGCTATGTGATTAACACCCAAAGAGTGATCAAGTTTTGCTTGTGAGAGAAGTTTAGTCTACGGGTCTGCAAGATTCAGATCCGTGTGTATTTTGCAAATTTCTATGTCTACAATACTCTGCACGGAGCTACTCTAGCTAATTGCTCCCATTTTCAATATGTATCTAGATCGCGACTTAGAGTCATCTAGATCGGTGTCAAAAGTTTTTATTGATGTAACTCTTTACGACGAACTATTTTATCACCTCCATAACCAAGAAATATTTCCTTAGTCCTCTAATGATAATTTTGACCGCTGTCCAGTGATCTACTCCGAGATCACTATTGTAATCCCTTGCCAAAATCATGCTAAGGTGTACAATAGGTCTGGTACATAGCATAGCATACTTTATAGAACCTATTACTGAGGCATAGGGAATGACTTTTCATTCTCTTTCTATTTTCTGCCGTGGTCGGGTTTTGAGTCTTTACTCAACTTCACACCTTGCAACACAGGCAAGAACTCCTTCTTTGACTGTTCCATTTTGAGATACTTCAAAAACTTGTCAAGGTATGTCACTAAAAGAAATATGTCAACTTGCGACCATCACTATTGGTCAGTGAAGGGTCATTGTTTTTCATTTGTGACCTTTTTTGACCAAAAACAGATGGTCAAAAGCTGACGGTCATAAATGGAAATTAATGACCTTCTCTGTGAGAAGGTCGTGGAAGGCAACGACCAAAACAAAAGGTCATTGGTTCAACGACCTTCTGTTTTGGTCGCTAGATGTCTACCCAAGCCACGTCGGATCTGACGTGGCAAGCTGACATGGCAAAATTGCGACCAAATGAAAAGGTCATTGATAAGAATCAGTCTAGTCCAGTTCAGTGTTTTACATGGGCCGAGCCCAACAATTTAGCCTTTATATATATATTTTTCCTGTTATTTCTTGCTAGCTACATGGGCCTAGGCCAACAATTCAGTGTTTTTTTCTTGGGCATTGCCTTTTATAGTTCATTTTTTCGCCCTCAACACTTTTATAGTCCATTTCAATTTTGGGCCTCGGCCTTTTTGCATTCCATATACTTTTTGGGCCTTGGCCTTTTCGTTTGTCCCAGTGGTCATCTTTCTATTTCTCACACTTCCACAATAAACAAATGAAAATTATTTCAAATGGCAAGAGAACATACGTAACTATTAAAATGATAGACAATATTAGCACCAAATTGTAGCGACCAGACCCGAATGGATCAAGTCTACCGTGCTCGGGTGTCATCCCTGGATCAGTAATGCTGACACCACACAGTACTTCGAAGGATTTATATCAGAGTTGCAATCACACACTTATTACATCGTTGCCTCAAAGAGGACCTATTGCAATAAATATGGCTTAAGGCCATCTAAAATCAATAACAGCGTAAGACTCGGAAGATAAATGGGTCCATCAACTCCAACGGCATCACTGAGTATAGAACCACGACCTAAAAGCACCGTAATCGTCGTCTGAAAAGTCTGCAACATGAAAAGTTGCAGCCCGAAAACGGGTCAGCACATGGAATATGCTGGCAATGTAACACATAGAGAGTAATGGAATGAAACAGCTATACTATATGCATATATGGCTGGTGGTAAGCTCTATGGTTACAGTTTTGCGTAAAGCCAGTTTTTCCCTACTGCAAAGGAATAAATTTATTTAACTATCATGGTAGTTGTTAAACATCGAGAATGGTTGACAGCATTCCGATCCCAATTAAGTGAACAATTAAAACCCATCAATATTAATTAGAGTAACATGTTGAGATTCACATGATATTCAAGTACTAGATACTCAAGTTGTCCATAACCGGGGACACGGCTAATCATGATTAGTTTGTTACACTCTGCAGAGGTTTGCGCACTTTTCCCCACAAGACTCGATCGCCTTCGTTTGTTTTCTCGCACTACATGATGTTTGAGAAGACGGATGACCGAGACACAGTCTTTCAGAAGCGCTAGCACCTTACATTCGGGTAGACCGTACCTCCTAATCCCCTACATCTGCTAGTCTACCCTGTAAGAGTTCGCACGACTTAGTCAACTATGCCAGAGCCCATAATGGCTTGTGGCTGCACACGGAAGTTACTAGCATGAATGATCTTATGATCCCTTTGAGCCTGGGTGGCGGTCCAAAATAAAAACAGGCAAGTCTTGATAGACATCAGGTGGCTCAATCCACCCAGATGTGTGTTTAAGTTGCCACCTTAGATAAACCATTAAATTATCAATCTCACATCTGTCATGGATATCACTCACCCAATCCACGTCTACTAGCATACCATGGCATAGTAAGCAAACGTAGAAGTAACTCCCAAAGGTTTCATAATAATACAGGTAATAGGTACTACCTCATCTACTTCCCATCCCACAGTTTAATTAGATCCTAATGATGCAATGTGTGAGGATTGATCTAATGCAATAAAACATGGGTTGTAGAAAAGGTATGATCAAAGTGTTACTTGCCTTGCTGATGATCCGCGAGTCCTAGGGTTTCGAAGTAATAAGCGGCGCAATCTGGGAGATCTAACGCATACAAACAACAAGCACACAATAAGTACTCATCTAATGCACAGGTAAAACTCGAACAAAGGAAAGAACCAGAAAGTTCAACTTAAGAACTCCGGTTGCAAAGAAAGAAAGAACCGAACAAAGAACCGGAAAAACAAACGGCGGAAGAAAACAACTCGGTTCTAGCAAGTTGGAACTAGGTCAAATTTTACTGTAGCAAAAGCTTGTTCAAGTTGATTAGACGGAACGGCGGTTTCGAGATGAAACTCCAGGCGCTTGAATCACCTGATTCCGATAAACGAGCGAGAAGAAAGACTAGAACGAAGATCGGATCTGAGATCGCAATCGCGGAATAAATCCGACGAAAAGAAAGAGACAAACGGTTAAACGAACGGGCGCTCGTTAACCGGGAATAATCGGTGATCATGTTCATCGAGACGAACGGTCCGAAAGAAGAACGAAAACCAATCTAGGGTTTTCGGAAAAGAAACCGAAAAGAAACGGAAAATCCGATCTAGGGTTTCAGAAGAAAACCGAAACGAAAAACCGAAAAGAAAACCGAAATGGTTTAGAAAAGAACCGGAACGGTTTAGAAGAAAAACCGAACCGAGGGGAGAAAAAGAGACGTGGCCCGGGGCTAAGGCGGCGGCGGGTGAGGCGCGACGCGGCGGCGGCTTGGGCGCGGGGTGGGATGCGGCTTGGGAGGAGAGGGGCTTGGGATTTGGTGTGAGGAGAGGGGGGGGGTTATGGGGGTATTTATATAGGTGAGGGGGAGGATTTACTTGGGGTAGGGGGCAAGCAAATAGGAGAGGAACAAGGAAAAACGAAACAAGGAAAGAGGGCTAGGTCTAGAGTCCAAACCGGACTCAGCGAGGGGCGGCGGTGGCCTGCGCCTGCGCCTGGCGCCTGGCGCGCGCAGGGGCTGGGGAGGCGGTGGCCTGGCCAGCTGGCTGGGCCTTTGGCCCGGCTGGCCTGGCAGAAGTTTTTTTTAAACGGTTTCGCGCACAGAAAACAAAAGAAAAGAAAATCTAAACGGGCTCCAAAATTACTAAAGTAAATTTTCCCCGACTCCTAAAAATGAGTCGAACAAAATGAACTTTTCCCCGCGCCTAAAATGCAATTTTTGAAAACGCGCATTTTTCCCTATCCAAAAAAAGCAAACAAACACCGGCAAAACCAAAACTTGATTTATTTATTAAATCTTCATTTTTCCTAAATTGGGAAATGTCATATTATTTCCCTCTCTCATATTTTGACATCGGAAAAATAATTGAAGATAAAATAAATAAACCAAATGATCCTCTTTTCAAAATTTGAGAAAACTCAAATATGAAAATAACGAAATCTCCAACTCTCTCCGAGGGTCCTCGAGTTGCGTGAAATTTCTAGGATCAACCAAAATGCAAGAAAAAATGATATGCATGATGATCTAATGTATAACATTCCAAATTGCAAATTTGGGATGTTACAAACCTACCCCCCTTAAGATGAATCTCGCCCTCGAGATTCGGGTTGGCTAGAAAATAGGTGAGGGTGGTCCTTGAGCAAATCTTCTTCTCTCTCCCAGGTGGCTTCATCCTCTGAGTGGTGGTTCCACTGAACTTTGCAAAACTTGATAACCTTGCTGCGAGTAACTCTGCTGGCATAATCGATAATCTTGACTGGTTTCCCCTCATACGTTAAGTCATCCTTCAACTGAATCGCTTCAAGTGGTACTGTATCTCTTAGTGGTACCTCCGCCATCTTGGCGTGACATTTCTTCAACTGAGAAACATGGAATACATCATGAACTCCTGACATTCCCTCTGGTAATTCCAACTTATAAGCGACTTCTCCCATACGTTGCAAGATCTTATATGGTCCAACGAAACGCGGTGCTAACTTTCCCTTAACTCCAAAGCGCTTAACTCCTCGGAGTGGGGATACTCGGAGATAAACTCTGTCTCCGGTTCCGTAAACTGTCTCCTTGCGTTTTGAATCTGTGTAGCTCTTCTACCTGGACTGGGCTACCTTGAGCCTATCGCGAATCAACTTAACTTTCCGTTCAGACTCCTTAATCAAATCTGGTCCAAAGAATTGGCGGTCTCCAACTTCGTTCCATGACAACGGTGTCCTGCACCTCCTTCCGTATAAAGCTTCGAAAGGTGCCATCTTCAAACTGGTTTGGTAACTGTTGTTATAAGAAAACTCCGCATATGGCAAATTATCGTCCCAACTAGATCCATAATCTAGTGCACAAGCTCTCAGCATATCTTCCAAAATCTGATTGACTCTCTCAGTCTGTCCATCCGTCTGTGGGTGAAAGGCTGTGCTGAACTCTAGTCTGGTTCCTAAAGTTTCATGCAACTGATTCCAAAACTTTGAGGTAAATTGGGTTCCTCTATCTGATACGATACTCCTCGAAACTCCATGCAGACAAATGATCCTAGTCATGTATATCTTCGCCAACTTAGCACTGGTGTAAGTGGTCTTAACTGGAATGAAATGTGCTACCTTCGTCAAACGATCAACTACTACCCATATCGAGTCATAGCCTGCTTTCGTCCTGGGTAATCCGGTGATAAAATCCATGCCTATCTTATCCCACTTCCATTCGGGTATCGACAATGGTTGTAACAATCCGGCTGGCTTCTGATGCTCTGCCTTTACTCTCTGACACACATCACATACTGCTACATATGCTGCAATATCCTTCTTCATTCCGGTCCACCAGAATGTTTCCTTCAAATCCAAATACATCTTGGTATTCCCTGGGTGAATCGAATACGGTGAATCATGTGCCTCTTGCAAAATCAACTTCCTGATCTCAGGGTCATTTGGCACATAAACACGGTCCTCAAACCATAGGGTATCGTGCTCATCCTCACGAAATCCCTTTGCTTTTCCTTCGCTCAATTTCCCTTTTAGAGCAGCAATCTCCTTGTCAGATTTCTGAGCCTCTCTAATTTTATCCATCAATGTTGACTGAATCTCCAATGCTGCTACATAGTCTCTCGGAACTATTTCCAAACATAGCTCACGAAGGTTTTCTGCTAACTCTTTGGCTATTTCTCCCGTCATTAATGTATTGACATGGCTCTTACGGCTCAATGCGTCAGCTACTACATTAGCTTTTCCGGGATGGTAATGCAATCTCATGTCATAATCCTTGATGAGTTCCAACCATCTCCTTTGTCTAAGATTCAACTCCTTCTGCGTGAAAATGTACTTCAAACTCTTGTGATCCGTGTACACCTCACAATGATTTCCAATGAGGAAATGTCTCCACGTCTTCAATGCATGCACTACGGCTGCTAACTCCAAATCATGCATGGCATAATTCAACTCATGAGGCTTCAGTTGTCGCGAAGCATACGAAACAACTCTTCCTTCCTGCATAAGCACTGCTCCAAGTCCTCGACGTGAAGCGTTGCAGTACACCTCATAATCCTTGGTCTGATCTGGCAAAATCAATATTGGTGAGGTAACCAAGCGTTTCTTCAACTCCTGGAAACTAGCCTCACACTCCTCAGTCCATTTGAACTTAGTATCCTTCTTCAACAATTCAGTCATAGGCTTCGCAATCTTTGAAAAGTTCTCAATAAATCTCCGGTAGTATCCTGCGAGTCCAAGAAAACTCCGGATCTCTCCAACTGTCGTTGGTGCTTCCCATTCGGTTACGGTCTCAACCTTTGTGGGGTCAACTGCTATACCTTCTCCGGATATAACATGTCCAAGAAATCCAACTTCCTTCAACCAAAACTCGCATTTGCTGAATTTGGCATATAACTGATGTTCTCTTAGTTTCTCCAAAACCAAACGCAAATGTTCCTTATGCTCCTCTTCATTCCTTGAGTAAACTAGGATATCATCCATGAACACTACGACGAACTTATCCAAAAACTCCATAAACACTTTGTTCATCAGGTTCATAAAATAGGCAGGTGCGTTAGTCAATCCAAATGACATAACGGTATACTCATACAGTCCATATCTTGTGGTGAATGCTGTCTTAGGTATGTCCTGCTCTCGAATCTTCAATTGATGGTACCCTGATCGCAAATCCATCTTGGAAAACACTTTAGCTCCTTGCAAACGATCAAACAGATCATTAATCATTGGCAGTGGGTACTTGTTCTTGATGGTTACTTCATTCAATCCTCGATAATCAACAACCATCCTTAATGATCCATCCTTCTTTTCCACTAGAAGTACGGGTGATCCCCAAGGCGAAGAACTTGGGCGAATGTAACCTTTCTCCAATAACTCCTTAATCTGATTCTTAATTTCCACCAAATCCTTTGCTGGCATCCGGTACAGTCGCTTCGATATTGGGCCTGTACCTGGCAATAACTCAATCAAAAACTCAATGTCTCTATCCAGTGGCATGCCTGGCAATTCCTCAGGAAATACATCAGGAAAATCCTTCACCACTGGTACTTCCTCTTGCACAATTCCTGTTAGGCAGTTTACTTGTGTCCTGTTTGGCACATGCCGGGATACATACTTGATCCTTCTTCCTTCTGGCGTGGTAAGCAAAATTGACTTACTAGCGCATTCAATGTTCCCTTCATACTTTGATAACCAATCCATGCCTAATATCACATCCAATCCTTGAGATTCCAATACTATTAGGTCTGAGGGAAACACATAGTTACCAATCCTTAATGGTAACCGATCACACCATCTTCTGGCCATAAACTCCGCTCCTGGTGAGCTTACTAACATGGGTGACCTAAGGGCTTGGGTTGGCAGGTTATATTTATCCACAAATCCCCTTGATATGTATGAATGCGATGCATCAGTATCGAAAAGAACGAGTGCGGTAAATGACTTAACCAAAAACTTACCAATTACTGCATCAGGCTGACCTTCAACCTCCTCCACATTAATGTGGTTCACCTGTCCCCTATTGAAAGGGTTCAGCTTCTTCCCAGAGCTTCCATTGCCATTTCCATTCTGGCCTTCGGGACATTCATTGGCATAATGTCCGGTCTTCGAACACTTGAAACAAGTGACTTGACTCAGATCTCTCTTAGTTGGGGTCGATGGGGTGGTCCGATTCTGGCCGTTGCTTCCTCCATTCCCATTACCATTCTTGTGGCCATTATGGTTGTGCGAGCTACCTCCTCCATGGGTATGCTGAAACTGAAATCCCGGTTTAGGGGTAAAACGGGGCTTCTGCTGGGCTCCAGAGTTATACTTCCCCTGTCCATACTTCCTCTTACGGTTCTCAATCTGCTGTTGCTTCCCTTGAATCATGATGGCACGATCTACCAACTCCTGGTAGTTGTTGAAACTTGCTACCATCAACTGCATGCTTAGTTCATCATTCAGTCCTTCCAGAAACTTCTCCTGCTTAGCTGCATCCGTAGCAACGTCATCTGGGGCATAATGTGCTAACTTGCTGAAGTCGTCAACGTACTGGCCAACTGTCCTTCCTCCTTGGCGTAAGTTGTGAAACTCACGCTTCTTTATGGCCATAGCTCCTGCTGAAACATGGGCAGTGCGGAAAGCTTGCTGAAACTGATCCCATGTGACCGTGTCAACTGGGTAAGTGGCTGTGAAATTCTCCCACCATGCTGCCGCGGGTCCGTCAAGTTGATGTGCGGCAAACTTCACTTTCTCACCATCCGTGCATCCTGCAGTGGTCAACTCCCTTCCTATCTTGCGGAGCCAATCGTCGGCTACTATCGGCTCGGTGCTACTGGAAAACACCGGCGGATTCAGCCTAAGGAAACGGGCTAAGTGGTCAATAGGTGGTGGTGGTGGTGGGTTGTTGTTGTTGTTGTTGTTCTGTTGGTTCTGAACTAACATCTACATCAATTGGTTCTGCTGCTGGATCAAGTAAGTGAGCTCCGGTGGGAATCCATTGTCACGTCTCGGAGGCATCTGAGGGTTTAGAAAAGATGAGAGATAAGAATAGAGCGAGGTCTACAGAGAAAACACTACCCCAATGCACATGAGCAAATGCACACAAATCACTTCATTCAATCAAACTAGGGCTTACAAGCGGTCTAAAACTATCGCAAAAGTGCTTGAACTATAATGATTACAGGGGGGAATGCTAGTACTATCTGGTGGTCATCTAGAAATTTGAACCGGTGGAAGACTCCATGATATCTGCTCCAGCTTCGTCTTCAAAGTCGGGTTCACTTGGACCCGAATCGGTGTCGTCGATGATGATGTAGTTGTCCGGACATGCGACGTACTCGTCATCCTCCTTGGGTGCTAACTTCTTCTTGAGTTCTTCAATCTCCTGCTTAAGATCGCAATTGTGTCTTGCTAGAACTACGATCTCGTCCATGTAGTCCTTGCGTGTAGACTTCAGTTCTTCTTCTAGCTCGATGATCCTTGCCTTCGCATTCTTCAACTCTATCATATCATTGCACATCTGGTTCTCGTGGCGTCGAATGTGCTGGTTTAACTCCTGGATGAATGATGCAATGGATCTATCCTTCTTGGTGCTGACTAACTCCCATTGTTCATCTCGGCGTCTGCAAATCTGGTAGATAGTGTCCTTGAGGTCTTCTTGATAAACTTCTCCAATGCGTCCCATGGTGATATGAGCTGCCATGCTCTTTCCCAGACTCCAGGATGGTGCATTGAAAACACTATCTATGGGCTTCGTGATTGGCGCGAATGTCCTTCCCGGAACGTGATCTTGAATCTTCCAGCGCTCCTCTTCAGGCAGAGTGGCGTTGAAGGTTCCCGTGAAGCTTGGTAATCCAATGTTTAGGTACTTGGTGACTTCCTTTAAGTGAGATCCAAAAGGTGTGCCTTCATCCAGTTGAGCGTACTTAATCTTCGCGTTCGTCATCCTAATAGAGTAGAAAAGATGAGGAGTTAGAAAATGAGAGGAGAATGGTGATCTATGGCTTTAACTTAGTGGTCGTGTCCAACAGTCAGCGTGTGCTCTGATACCATTCTCTGTGGCGACCAGACCCGAATGGATCAAGTCTACTGTGGTCGGGTGTCATCCCTGGATCAGTAATGCTGACACCACACAGTACTTCGAAGGATTTATATCAGAGTTGCAATCACACACTTATTACATCGTTGCCTCAAAGAGGACTTATTGCAATAAATATGGCTTAAGGCCATCTAAAATCGATAACAGCGGAAGACTCGGAAGATAAATGGGTCCATCAACTCCAACGGCATCACTGAGTATAGAACCATGACCTAAAAGCACCTTAATCGTCGTCTGAAAAGTCTGCAACATGAAAAGTTGCAGCCCGAAAACGGGTCAGCACATGGAATATGCTGGCAATGTAACACATAGAGAGCAATGGAATGAAACAGCTATACTATATGCATATATGGCTGGTGGTAAGCTCTATGGTTACAGTTTTGCGTAAAGCCAGTTTTTCCCTACTGCAAAGGAATAAATTTATTTAACTATCATGGTAGTTGTTAAACATCGAGAATGGTTGACAGCATTCTGATCCCAATTAAGTGAACAATTAAAACCCATCAATATTAATTAGAGTAACATGTTGAGATTCACATGATATTCAAGTACTAGATACTCAAGTTGTCCATAACCGGGGGACACGGCTAATCATGATTAGTTTGTTACACTCTGCAGAGGTTTGCGCACTTTTCCCCACAAGACTCGATCGCCTCCGTTTGTTTTCTCGCACTACATGGTGTTTGAGAAGACGGATGACCGAGACACAGTCTTTCAGAAGCGCTAGCACCTTACGTTCGGGTAGACCGTACCTCCTAATCCCCTACATCTGCTAGTCTACCTTGTAAGAGTTCGCACGACTTAGTCAACTATGCCAGAGCCCATAATGGCTTGTGGCTGCACACGGAAGTTACTAGCATGAATGATCTTATGATCCCTTTGAGCCTGGGTGGCGGTCCAAAATAAAAACAGGCAAGTCCTGATAGACATCAGGTGCCTCAATCCACCCAGATGTGTGTTTAAGTTGCCACCTTAGATAAACCATTAAATTATCAATCTCACATCTGTCATGGATATCACTCACCCAATCCACGTCTACTAGCATAGCATGGCATAGTAAGCAAACGTAGAAGTAACTCCCAAAGGTTTCATAATAATACAGGTAATAGGTACTACCTCATCTACTTCCCATCCCACAGTTTAATTAGATCCTAATCATGCAATGTGTGAGGATTGATCTAATGCAATAAAACATGGGTTGTAGAAAAGGTATGATCAAAGTGTTACTTGCCTTGCTGATGATCCGCTTGTCCTAGGGTTTCGAAGTACACAATAAGTACTCATCTAATGCACAGGTAAAACTCGAACAAAAGAATGAACCAGAAAGTTCAACTTAAGAACTCCGGTTGCAAAGAAAGAAAGAACCGAACAAAGAACCGGAAAAAAAAACGGCGGAAGAAAACAACTCGGTTCTAGCAAGTTGGAACTAGGTCAAATTTTAATGTAGCAAAAGCTTGTTCAAGTTGATTAGACGGAACGGCGGTTTCGAGACGAAACTCCAGGCGCTTGAATCACCTGATTCCGTTAAACGAGCGAGAAGAAAGACTAGAACAAAGATCGGATCTGAGATCGCGATCGCGGAATAAATCCGACGAAAAGAAAGAGACGAACGGTTAAATGAACGGGCGCTCGTTAACCGGGAATAATCGGTGATCACGTTCGTTGAGACGAACAGTCTGAAAGAAGAATGAAAACCAATCTAGGGTTTTCGGAAAAGAAACCGAAAAGAAACGGAAAATCCGATCTAGGGTTTCAGAAGAAAACCGAAACGAAAAACCGAAAAGAAAACCGGAACGGTTTAGAAAAGAACCAGAACGGTTTAGAAGAAAAACCGAACCGAGGGGAGAAAAAGAGACGCGGCGCGGGGCTAAGGCGGCGGCGGGTGAGGCGCGGCGCGGCGGCGGCTTGGGCGCGGGGTGGGGTGCGGCTTGGGAGGAGAGGGGCTTGGGATTTGGTGTGAGGAGAGGGGGGGGTTATGGGGGTATTTATATAGGTGAGGGGGAGGATTTACTTGGGGTAGGGGGCAAGCAAATAGGAGAGGAACAAGGAAAAACGAAACAAGGAAAGAGGGCTAGGGCTAGAGTCCAAACCGGACTCAGTGAGGGGCGGTGGTGGCCTGCGCCTGCGCCTGGCGCCTGGCGCGTGCAGGGGCTGGGGAGGCGGTGGCCTGGCCGGCTGGCTGGGCCTTTGGCCCGGCTGGCCTGGCGGAAGTTTTTTTTTAAACGGTTTCGCACGCAGAAAACAAAAGTAAAGAAAATCTAAACGGGCTCCGAAATTACTAAAGTAAATTTTCCCCGACTCCTAAAAATGAGTCGAACAAAATGAACTTTTCCTCGCGCCTAAAATGTAATTTTTGAAAACGCGCATTTTTCCCTATCCAAAAAAAGCAAACAAACACCGGCAAAACCAAAACTTGATTTATTTATTAAATCTTCATTTTTCCTAAATTGGGAAAAGTCATATTATTTCCCTCTCTCATATTTTGACATCGGAAAAATAATTGAAGATAAGATGAATAAACCAAATGATCCTCTTTTCAAAATTTGAGAAAACTCAAATATGAAAATAACGAAATCTCCAACTCTCTCCGAGGGTCCTCGAGTTGCGTGAAATTTCTAGGATCAACCAAAATGCAAGAAAAAATGATATGCATGATGATCTCATGTATAACATTCCAAAT
Source organism: Triticum urartu (assembly GCF_056163025.1). Lineage (NCBI taxonomy): Eukaryota > Viridiplantae > Streptophyta > Magnoliopsida > Poales > Poaceae > Triticum > Triticum urartu. The sequence continues at coordinate 52,792,353 of NC_141874.1, read as the reverse complement.
TGCAAATTTGGGATGTTACACAAATATGCTGTCTACTGTACAACATACGAAATTATAGTATTTACAATAGTGTTCATACAACCAGATATGCTGGCCACTGTACAACATAACTAGCACTACATTATAACTTGCTACTCTTTTCTTTGTCAGGCTTCAAGCTTATTCAAATTTCTTCAGCTGGGAGCTCCTGTAAAGAGAGGTAACACCACACTTTTAGAGCTAGATCAAGGCACAAAATGTTTATTTGGTTGGGTCAGGCTGTAACAACCACATAGAAGCATAATTATAAGCACAAATACACCAACCATCTAAGTTCAAGCAAATGATCTATAGTAGCAAAGCATGAAAAAGGAAGCAGCACATGGCAGGAATGTTTACAACATCTCAGTTGATGACTTCAAATAGGAATAATGTATACAAGTATAATAGAAAAATATGAGAAACTATCACAGTACAAAAATGGTATCGCGGAATTATATAGCTAACTCAATGACAGATTGAAATGTTTTACTCAACGTATGGAACTCAAAAGAACTTTTCTGGTTAGTCAAGAGCATCTTTACTGCAGAAATTAGATAGTATGAAGGCAATATTATAATTATCAAAACAAATGAAGCTGGCAACATAATATAAGCAGAAATTTATCTACTCATATTTTGTGTCCAAGTAGGTACCGGTGGAAGGGTGTACCTACATGTAGGGCATGAGGAGGAGCTAGAGCGCCCACCTAAACTGGAGCTGCAGTAACCATGCAGGCAAGCGTCACCCAATACTTGGGCGCGCCAAAAAGAACAGCATGTCCTCAACAACAGTCATGTGCACCTGCATCAACAAGAGGCGCCAAAACTGAGAAATGAGAACAAAATTTACATATTCATATTTTCAGATTGATAGTCTCTGAACTTTCATGTATCTTGGAAAGAGAAGGACTGCCGGCAAATAGCACATATTCATATTTTATTATTGTTCCAAGGCAACAGTGTGCAAATTAAATTGTACTGTACTATACCGAGGAGACATCTAATTTGACTACCACAATCGTTGAGTGAAAGCAAAATGAAAGCTAAATCCTTACTCCTAATTTTATGATATTAATGAGCAAGAACACATGTTAAGTAACTTATTACTGGACCTTACTTGAATTACTAATGCGACTATCAAGCAACGACTGCTGCAAGCAGTACAGCACAACAGCAGCATGTTCTACCAGCCGCAATTGCTTGCAAGACCATGGCTGCATTCAAAAGAGAAATGCTTGCACAAGATCATGGCTCATCTGATATCTGACGGTATTAACAAGGAATAAAGTTAGAGGCACAACAGCTTGACCTTACTCTACATCCCAACATTGGCAGGTGACAACTAATAACTCATTTCCAACAAAAAGACTCCAGGAATTCTTTGCTTATTGTTAAGAAAAAAATGTTACAAGTTAAGCCTTTGTTTAACAACAGGTCTAAGGAAATAAAATGTGCATTTGGTGAGAATTTAGCAACAGATTAAGAGCATATTGTTCAACATCACACAAATAGTAGAACAATGGTACATGCAACTATTGGCACAAAGTAGAGATTTTACATGAATAAATCACATAAGTAACTAGACAGAGAAAGAAAACGTATAAGTGGTAGCGAGGCATGAATGGTGTCATGAGTAACTCCTACAGCGGCCGTAACAGAGGCCGAGGAAGTCACTATGATGGGTTGCTGCATCTGTGCTGATGCAGTCTCAGCCACAGGCTCCTCCTCACACCTGAAATGAAACAGGCAAGCTGGTCAGCACAACTACAACACTTTAGCTTTGGAGATGACGAATAACTCAAATTACCCTTGTAATCTGTTTTAAAAAATTAACCTTCTGGTATGGCCATGTTAATAGATAAATTAACCTTTTCCCTTTTACTTTCTATGAAAAAGGTAAGAGGCCAGAATTCTACATGCAGCTTCTGTAGACAGAAATCCAAGAGAAATACATCTCCATACGAGAACCTCCCCAAATATGAACAGAACAATTCGGTATCACCTAGACGAGGAATTGAAAATGCACGAGCTGATGCTATTATATGAAACAAGTATATACTCCCATAAAAGAAGTTTGTTTAAGTACACTCTGTTCTCTTTATTCTGTCTATTGTTTATGACTTTACACAATTCCTGGCCATCCCTTTTCCAAATAGTTCAGCTATGCATGTCAATTCTATTGCTACCATTTTTTCCAGAGCTAGGCTAGCTCAAATGAATCACATCATGTATTGGACAGATGATGATTCATGAGAACGACAACCCTGCTCAATTCAAAACCACTACTACATTCGATCTAAATTAAAGACCGAAACAAGCACAAAGGTGTTTTTTCTTTCTGTCGTTGTTGCTCTGCTACTAGATGTGTTGAGATGTGTGTTACACATGTCTTAGTTGGACTTAGAAACAACCATCCACGGCAATGAAATAGAGGAAAGAGCAGAAAGGAAGTCACCATGGCATGGCAGAGAGGCCATGTCGAGGTTGGTCAGTTCTCCACCTCCTGGTCCAGTACGCACGTCAGTTGTCCCCTTGCCAATGCGATTCCGCAGACACAAGGAAGGATGGGGGTCGGATCTGCAGCATGCAAGCCATATATGAGAGGAAATGGAAGACATGTCAAGGACGACATCTTAGAGAAATAAATATAGCATGCCTGAACATTGCTCTCCTCCATCAAGATATCCTTGGCATTCTCGCACAGTGCTCTAACCTGTACGGCTAGTATTCAAGGGCCAGAGAAAAATCAGTGGTAAACTATATGTGGGCAGATCAACCAAATGCATTATGCGCATGATGGTAGTTTGTGTCGGATTTCGGGTTCCGCTAGACCCTTAAGGTTCGAACACTGGGGTGTGCGCGGAGATTACGCCTTCTACCCCCCCCGCCTCGCAAAGATCTAAACTACTAAAAGAACTGCACAAGGGACACAAGATTTATACTGGTTCGGGCCACCGTTGTGGTGTAATACCCTACTCCAGTGTGTGGTTGGTGGATTGCCTCCTGTGGCTGATGATGGTGAACAGTACAAGGAAGAACAACCTCGCGAGCGTCTGTTCTCGGCTGGGGTGATGAACTGCTAGGAGGAGTTCAGCCACCTTTCTCTCTCCCTCTTACTCTGCTTCCTACCGATCGAACGAACAGAGCCCCAACCGACCCCCCTGCTATGTGGGTGGCTGGTTCCATTTATAGAGGCCCTGGTCCTCTTCCCAAATATTGAGCGGGAAGGGAGCCAACAATGGCGGGCTAATTTGAAGGGGGACATCAAGTATCAACTATCCTGACAAAAGCAGTCTTCGCCTGCGCAAGGCTCTGGTGATGACGCCGTCCTGGGCTCCACGGTGACCTTCGTCTCGTAGTCCTCCTGGTCTTGGTCTCGTTGCACCGAAATGGCAACCTTTGCCTGATGCCTCGGTACTCCGTGGCTGCGCTTGCCCCCCTTGCACCAAAGAGGAAAGAAGGATGCTGCGCGCGCTGGCACCCGCCTGGCGCCCTGAGTCGTCATGGCTTGCGTCACGGGCACCTCGCGAGGTACCCCGCCTTGATCTCTCCGCCTCCTCGCGAGCCAGCCTGACGAGGCCGTGCCTGAGGAAGCTCCGTGTCGTCCGCCTCGCGAGGCTTGGCCCCTCGCGAGGATCTTGAGTCTTGTGTCGATGAATATGGGCCGTGCTGGGCCTCCTTTGAGCCACGCCGCAGGCAGGCAAGTCTGGGGACCCCCATTCCCAGAACGCCGACAGTAGCCCCCGGGCCCAAGGCGTGCCCGGACTTGGCCGTGCCGAGAGGCGAAAGGGCAAGGGCGAAGCGTCGCGGGCCCTAACAGCCTACGGCCTTGGGCGCCGCGTGGCGGTTGATGGGACGTGGGCGCCTCCGCTTCCCCACGATGCCTCGGTGATCGCACGAGTTGGACAAGTCCCTGCATGCAAATTGTGTCATGATTACCTGTGATCGTGGAGGCCGGCGGTTGGCCTTCGCCGGCTATAAGTACGGGGCTGCGCGTGCCCTTCCAGTCCATTCCTCCTTGCTTCTCCTTCTTCTTCATGGCCCCGTCGAAGAGATTCTCGGCCGCCGAGAAGGGGAAGACTTGCCCGGTTGAGCCCACCTCTCCCCAACCCAAGCGCGGCAGAGGGCACCCTCGCAAGCATCCTGTGGCCACCACGGCGGCTCCCCGCGGCCGTGGAGGTGATCTTCAGCACGGCGACGGGCGGGTAGCTGCAGCCGGGGGGCGCGCTCCAGCTGCGCGTCCTCCTAGGCCGTGCGTTCGTGCTGCTGAAGTGCTGCCGGAGTTCGTCGTGTGGTCAGTGGAGCCGGCTAGCACCCGGCTCCCGCTTTCTCGCTTCCTCCTAGGCGAGCTCCCGGCCGGTGCCCCGGGCGGCCTCTGGCTCCAGGTCGACGGCTGCTGCAGCCAGGCCTCATGGGTCTCCCTGGAGGTCTTCGCGGCTGGGAGCTTGTCCCTAGCCCGCGGTTGGCAGACGTTTGCCCGTGCGCGTGGCCTGGGCCGCCGGTGCACCCTACACTTCAAGTTCGACGGTGACGCCACCCTCTACGTGAGGGTGTTTGGGGAAGATGGTCGCCACGCGGGGTGCTGCCCCGGAGGTGACGACCGCGGCTGGGAACCCAGCTCCAGTGACGATGGAGGGAGCAGCGCTCGCGCGGCTGGCGGCGCTCGGAGTTCCTCAAGCTTCTTTGGTTCTTCTTCAGGCGGCGACTCCTCCAGCGGCGGCCACGATCAGCCTCCACGCCGCTGCGCCCTGGTGAGGCGCGAGAGGGAGTCCGCCTGAGCTCCAGAGGCAGCCCGGGCCTTCCCTGCGGGCCGGTGTGAGGCGAGCCACGCCGGATTTGTTCTTTCTTTTTCCCTTCTTCCCGCGCAACAAAGACAATAGTGCGGAGCCCCGCGGGGGCGTGTTTGGGTTATTGCTGTTAATTATCGTTTCTCTTTGTTACCGTTTCTTCCGGCTATGTGCCCGAGCGTGGATAGTTCCCGACCCCGGCCGTGGGGGGCGACCGACCCAGCCCTTTGTTTGTGTCGCGACGCCCGTGGGGCTCGGACTGGAGGGGTGCTCCTGAAAGGGGCCCAGGTCGCGAACTCTTTGAATGACTAGGATAGGAACGCTCGCGAGGGCGCTCAGCTGCCCCCCTCGCGAGGCCTTGCGCAAGAGAAAACGAGACAGGAGAGCGAAAATCCGAAGAACCGCAAGCCAAAGACGGCAACAACTTCAATAAAACTTCAAATGAGAAGGAACAAGCCAACTTCGGAAAGCAAATGAAAAACCGCGTCCGGCGCCTAATCTAGTCTTCGACGTCTTCTCACCAGCGCGGAGCTAAGTGCTGCCACTGGGCGTGGGTGGGAGCCCCAGGGCCTGAGGCCGGCGCTCCTGAGACTCCGGGGCGTGTACAGCCCCAACTCATTATTACGTGAGAGTGTCACGGGCGGCGAGCTTCACAGGCATTGGCCTTCTTCACAGGCTCCGGGCCTTTTCCGAAACGCGATAGCTTCACAGGCACTCACTTGCTTCACAGGCTCTGGGCCTTTTCCAAAACGCGATAGCTTCACAGGCACTCGCCTTGCTTCACAGGCTCTGGGCCTTTTCCAAAACATGATAGCTTCACAGGCACTCGCCTTGCTTCACAGGCTCTGGGCCTTTTCCAAAACACGATAGCTTCACAGGCACTCGCCTTGCTTCACAGGCTCTAGGCCTTTTCAGGGGTAGAACCTCCGGAGGTGCTGGATGTTCCATGCATTCTGGACCGGCACTCCCTCCTGAGTCTCCAAGCGTGCGGAGCCGGGCCTGGAAACATGAACAACCTTGAACGGGCCCTCCCACATGGGAGAGAGCTTGTGCAGTCCCTCCCTGGAGAGAACCCGCCTGAGCATGAGGTCTCCTACCTCAAGAGTCCTGGGGCGGATGTTGCGGCAGTGATATCGCCACAGCGCTTGCTGGTACCTCGCCGCTCGCAGCGCGGCTTCTCGGCGGCGTTCCTCCCCCCAGCACGAGGTCCATCCCCCGCGTGGCGTCCTGCTGTGCCTCGTCGAACGCCAGGACCCGCACGGAGCGACATCTGACCTCATGAGGGGGGACCGCTTCCGCTCCGTAGACCAGGAAGAACAGGGTCTCCCCAGTCGGTTTGGTTGCGGTGGTGCGGATGGACCACAACACGGATCGAAGCTCGTCGTACCAACCTCTGCCACAGGCTTCCAGCTTCTTCTTGAACGTCCTGGTCTTGAGGCCCCTCAGGACCTCCGCGTTGGCTCGCTCGGCCAGGCCGTTGCTCCGGGGGTGCACCACTGAGGCGTAGCATATCTGCGTTCCAAGGTTAGCACAGTATGTTTTGAAGAGGTTACTGGTGAACTGCGAAACATTGTCTGTGATGATGTGATTCGGCACCCCGAACCGGCTTACGATGCCCTTGATGAACTTGACCGCGGAACCTGCGGGGATGGTGCGGACAGCCTCTACTTCAGCCCACTTGGTGAATTTGTCCATGGCAACGTAGAGGTAACGATAGCCCCCTGGCGCCTTAGGAAACGGGCCCAAGATGTCCAGCCCCCAGACTGCGAATGGCCACGAAAGGGGAATAGTCTGCAAGCCTCCTGCTGGCTGATGGATCTGCTTGGTGTGGAACTGGCAGGCTTCACAAGCTTTCACTAGTTCCACGGCGTCATTGAGCGCGGTGGGCCAATAAAACCCACTGCGGAACGCCTTGCCGACGAGGGTCCACGATGACGAATGATGTCCGCAGTCTCCGCCGTGTATATCTTCCAGTAGCTCCTTCCCTTGCTCCCTGGAGATGCAGCGCAGGGATACATCGTTTGGTCGCTTCCGGTAGAGCTCTCCGTCTCTAATGCAGTATGCCGTGGCCTGGCGTGCCACTCGCTCTGCCTCCTCCTCCTTCTCCGGCAAGGTCCCTTGCGTCAAGTAGCTCCGGAGCTCCGTGATCCAACATCCCTCCTGAGGTTCCATCGTCAGGAGAAGGCACGCTCCTGAGGCCGGGCCACAGGCCGGAGCTCCTGAGGCAGGTGGCTGGGGGAGCTCCTCCAAGGGCTGAGCCATGTTTGACAATGACGGCAGAGCTGAGGGCTTGAAGAGCCGCTCCTTGAAAACGCCAGGCTCCTGGGGTAACCGTCTGGACGCGCGTTTGGCGATATCGTCGGCCTCCTGATTGGTGCCACGGGGCACATGCTGCAACTCCAACCCCCAGAATTGCTTCTCCATCCTGTGGACTTCCGCAAGGTAGGCTTCCATGTGCTCATCCTTCGGCTCGTACACCTTGTTGGAGAAGTTGACAAGGAGCTGCGAATCGCCCTTGATGGTGAGGCATTTCACTCCCAGGGCGGCCGCGGCCTTCAAGCCTGCTATTAAACCTTCATACTCTGCTATGTTGTTGGAGACCTTTTCGCCTTGCTGGAAACAGAGTTGCACGGCGTAGTAGAGCTTGTCCTACGTGGGTGATATAAGCACCGCCCCAGCTCCAGCGCCATGCCTGGAGAACGCCCCATCGAAGTACATGACCCAGTCTTCTGGCGCCTCGCTTCCCGGGGATAGGGACCGATCCTCATCGGCCTTGAGTCCTGGCGCCTCCGTCCACTCTGCCACAAAATCTGCCAACGCTGCTCCCTTGATGACCCTGGTCGTGCTGAATTCGAGCTGAAATGCTTGCAGTTCCATGTTCCACTCATCGACCCTTCCAGCTGAATTAGGGCTCCTGAGCACTCTCTCCAGGGGGTACAACGAGACGACCTTGATGGGGTGACCCTGAAAATAGTGCCGCAGCTTGCGCGAAACCACCAGTAGCGCGAGGAGGAGTTTCTGAGGCATAGGGTACCGTGCTCTTGCATCCCGCAACACTGTGCTGACGAAGTACACTGGGTGCTCAACGAGGCGGAGTGCATCAGTGCTGGTGGCTCCTTTCGGAGACCGTGGTGCCTCTTGAGGCAATGAGGCCTCCTGAGATTGGCCATCTGGAAGAGGGGCCTCTTCCGCCTCCGGTGCACCCCTCTGCGGCGGCTGATCCTCCTCAGCTGCAGTGGTGGTTTTTGTAGGCCTTCCTTGTCCCTATTCTGCATTGTCCTGAGCTACTGCCGTGGTTTTGATTCGGCGCTCCTCTCTGACTACCACCAAAGCTGCGCTGGCGTAGTAAGGAGTGGCAGCGAGGTAAAGCACCAGGGGCTCCTGAGGGCGCGGGGCCACCATGACCGGCGGACTGGTCAGGTATCTCTTGAGATCCTGGAACGCCTTGTCGGCCTCTTCAGTCCACTCGAAGGGCCCCTTTTTCTTCATTAGCTGGAAGAAAGGCTGGGCTCGCTCTCCCAACTTGGAGATGAAGCACCCTAGCACGGTCACGCGCCCCGTGAGCTTCTGCATTTCCCTAAGGGTCTTTGGCGGGCTCATGTCTTCCACCGCCTTGATCTTCTCTGGGTTAGCCTCAATGCCTCGGGGGGACACGAGGAAACCCAAGAGCTTGCCCGAGGGGACTCCGAACACACACTACTCTGGGTTGAGCCATAGGTTCACTGCGTTGAGGCTCGCGAAGGTTTCCTCCAAGTCCTGTATCAGGGTCCCGGCCTCCCGAGACTTTACCACAATGTCATCGACGTAAGCTTCAACATTCTTCCCGAGCTGCGGGCCCAAGGTGATGTGCATCAGCCGCTGAAAGGTCGCCCCTGCATTACGCAGCCCGAATGGCATGCACGTGTAGCAGTATACCCCGCATGGGGTTAGGAATGCTGTCTTCTCGACGTCTTCTACCGCCATCTTGATCTGGTGATATCCAGAGAAGGCATCCAGGAAGCATAACAGATCGCATTCTGCAGTGGAATCGATGATCTGGTTGATGCGGGGGAGCGGGAACAGATCTTGCAGGCATGCTTTGTCGTTGAGGTTGGTGAAGTCAACACACATACGCTCCTTCCCTCCTTTCTTTGGCACAACGACAGGGTTGGCCAACCAATCTGGGTATCGGACCTCGCGGATGACCCCAGCGGCCTCTAATTTGCGGGTCTCCTGGACGATGAAGGTCTGCTTTTCTGTGGACTGCCGCCTGGCCTTCTGCTTCACAGGGCGCACGTTGGGGCACACGTTGAGGTGATGCTTGATTACACTCCTGGGGATCCCTGCCAACTGGTCCGGCTCCCAAGTGAATACCTTCTTGTTTGCGCGCAGGAACCTGACCAGGGCCTTTTCCTGCTCGGGTTTGAGGTGGGCGCCTATGGTGAAAGTGGCGTTGGTGGACCCGTCCTCATCGACGGGTATCTGCTTGGTTTCCGCCTTGTCTTGGGTGAACAACTGCTTCTTCTTGGCGGGTGCAGCCCCCTTGGCCTCGGGGGGCTCCAAGTCGGCGGGCCGTGCCAACGCCGCCGTCTTGAAGGCGAGCTTGAGCACCCGCAGCGCGTCCCCGGTGTCCCCGTGCACAGTGAGGACACTGTTGCTCCCGGGCATCTTCATGAGGTTGTACGCCGGGTGCGTCGCGGCCATAAATTGGGCTAGCGCTGGGTAGCCGAGGATGGCTTTGTAGGGGAGGCTGATGGGGGCGATGTCGAAGTCGACCAGCTCCGTGCGGAAGTTTTCGTAGGTGCCGAAGGTCACTGGGAGCTGGATTTTCCCCAAGGAACTGGACGGCTTGCCCCCGACGCCTGAGAAGGGCCGGCTGGGTTGCAGCCGTTCCAGGGGTATGCGGAGGAGGTTGAAGGCCTCGACCGAGAGCACGCTGAGGCCCGCGCCGCCATCAATGAGGGTTTTGGTGACGGCCACCTGGCGGATGGTGGGGGTGCACAACATGGGGAGCGCACCTGAGCAGGCCGAGTTGGAGGGGTGGTCCTCCGAACTGAAGGTCAGGCCGGTCTCGGGCGCCGTCAGATCCGGGGGAGCCCCCTGCCGCGTGGAAGCGGCGCTGACCCGGCGGATGAACGGCTTGACGTGGTGACTTGTGGGCGGCGCCTGCGAGCCGCCCAGGAGGGCCGCGGCGACCGGGGGTGTTGGTGTAGCGCGATGGGATGGCGCAGGGGAGCCCCCTGCGGCGCGGACGAGCTCGGCGACGCGGTCGAGCCATTCCCCGTAGACGTCGTCGGCGGGGCAGCAGCGCAGGAGCTCGCTTGCCGCACGAAGAACCAGCTGGTGCCTTCGAGGAGCGCCTCCGAGGGGGCGCGGAGCGAGCGGAACGAAGAACCAGCTGGTGCGGGCGATGGAGTAGCGGTGCGGCCGTCCTGCCGCACGGACGGATGCTGAGACGACGCTTGCTGCTCACCCCTCGCCGGGCTAGTGGCGGCGTTGACGGCGGGCGACGGGGAACGACGAGGACATCCACCGACGGGCGCCGTCTGGGCGATGCGAGAAGCAATGGTGGCCCGGCGCTCGGCGCGGGCCCGACGAGCGTCGGACATGGATGCGACGGTCGGAGGAGAACGGGGCGGTGGACGACGAATTCCGGTGCACCCCTACCTGGCGCGCCAATTGTCGGATTTCGGGTTCCGGCAGACCCTTAAGGTTCAAACACTGGGGTGCGCGCGGAGATTACGCCTTCTACCCCCCGCCTCGCAAAGATCTAAACTACTAAAAGAACTGCACAAGGGACACAAGATTTATACTGGTTCGGGCCACCGTTGTGGTGTAATACCCTACTCCTGTGTGTGGTTGGTGGATTGCCTCCTGGGGCTGATGATGATGAACAGTACAAGGAAGAACAGCCTCGCGAGGGTCTGTTCTTGGCTGGGGTGATGAACTGCTAGGAGGAGTTCAGCCACCTTTCTCTCTCCCTCTTACTTTGCTTCCTACCGATCGAACGAACAGAGCCCCAACCGACCCCCCTGCTACGTGGGTGGCTGGTTCTATTTATGGAGGCCCTGGTCCTCTTCCCAAATATTGAGCGGGAAGGGAGCCAACAATGGCGGGCTAATTTGAAGGGGGACAGCAAGTATCAACTATCCTAACAAAAGCAGTCTTCGCCTGCGCAAGGCTCTGGTGATGACGTCGTCCTGGGCTCCACGATGACCTTCGTCTCGTAGTCCTCCTGGTCTTGGTCTCGTTGCACCGAAATGGCAACCTTTGCCTGATGCGTCGGTACTCCACGGCTGCGCTTGCCCCCCTTGCACCAAAGAGGAAAGAAGGACGTTGCGCGCGCTGGCACCCGCCTGGCGCCCTGAGTCGTCATGGCTTGCGTCACGGGCACCTCGCGAGGTACCCTGCCTTGATCTCTCCGCCTCCTCGCGAGCCAGCCTGACAAGGCCGTGCCTGAGGAAGCTCCGTGTCATCCGCCTCGCGAGGCTTGGCCCCTCGCGAGGGTCTTGAGTCTTGTGTCGATGAAGATGGGCTGTGCTGGGCCTCCTTTGAGCCACGCCGCAGGCCGCAGGCAGGCAAGTCTGGGGACCCCCGTTCCCAGAACGCCGACAGTTTGCTAGAGTTGGTAATGTGAAGACTGAATCCACTCACAGCTGCTATTCATCCCTCTGACCGCCAAACACGATCTTGTCGGAGACCATCTCTTTGTTAAGCATACATGTAATCAGCACAACCGCATCGTTTCGAGGGAGGGTCCGGGCGTGACCTGGAGGTCGTTGGAGAGCTAGACGTCGACGATGGTGGTGAGGGAGGAAAGGTAGCTTTCAGCGTCGAGGGCGGCCTCGGGGAGGATGACGCGCTGCATGACGGGGTCGCGGGTCAGCATGTCCGCCAGCTCCCACTGGATCTGCTTCGCCACCATCCGCACCTGCCGCTCCTTGGCCATGCACCGCACCACGCACAGCGACGTCGACGGCCATGGTAGCCGCCGCGGCGGCGAGGGCCCGCGGCAGCGGTGGGGACACTAGCGGCCAGCACGAGTGTTGGGGAACATAGTAATTTCAAAAAATTTCCTACGCACATGGAAGATCATGGTGATGCACAGCAACAAGAGGGGAGAGTGTTGTCTACGTACCCTCGTAGACCGGAAGCGGAAGCGTTATAACAACACGGTTGATGTAGTCGTACGTCTTCCGAGTTATTGCACACGTTCAGCTCGATGACGATCCCCGGACTCCGATCCAGCAAAATGTCGGTGATGAGTTCCGTCAGCACGACGGTGTGGTGACGATCTTGATGTTCTACCGTCGCAGGGCTTCGCCTAAGCACCGCTACAATATTATCGAGGATTATGGTGGAGGAGGGCACCGCACACGGCTAAGAGATCAATGATCAATTGTTGTATCTTTGGGGTGCCCCCTTGCCCCCGTATATAAAGGAGTGGAGGAGGGGGCCGGCCAAGGAGGGTGGCACGCCCAAGGGGGGGAGTCCAACTCCCACCGGGAGTAGGACTCCCCTTTTTCCTATTAGGAGTAGGAGAGGGAAGAAAGAGGAAGGAGGGAGGAAGGAAAGGGGGGGCCGGCCCCCTTCCCAATTCGGATTGGGCTTGGGGGGGGCCTCCCTTGCTCCTTTCCCCTCCTTTCCACTAAGGCCCAATAAGGCCCATATACCTCCCGAGGGGTTCCGATAACCTCTCGGTGATCCGGTATTGTCCCAATCTTACACGGAACCTTTTCGGTGTCCAAATATAGTCGTCCAATATATCGAACTTTATCTCTCGACCATTTCGAGACTCCTCGTCAAGTTCGTGATCACATCCGGGACTCCGAACAACCTTCGGTACATCAAAATATATAAACTCATAATGAAACTATCATCGTAACGTTAAGCGTGCGGACCCTACGGGTTCGAGAACAATGTAGACATGACCGAGACATGTCTCCGGTCAATAACCAATAGCGGAACCTGGATGCTCATATTGGCTCCTACATATTCTACAAAGATACTAATCGGTCAGACCGCATAACAACATACGTTGTTCCCTTTGTCATCGGTATGTTACTTGCCCGAGATTCGATCGTCGGTATCTCAATACCTAGTTCAATCTCGTTACCGGCAAGTCTCTTTACTCGTTCCGTAATACATCATCCTTCAACTAACTTATTAGTTGCATTGCTTGCAAGGCTTAAGTGATGTGTATTACCGAGAGGGCCCAGAGATACCTCCCCGACAATCGGAGCGACAAATCCTAATATCGAAATACGCCAACTCAACATGTACCTTTGGAGACACCTGTAGAGCACCTTTATAATCACCCAGTTATGTTCTGACGTTTGGTAGCACACAAAGTGTTCCTCCGGTAAACGGGAGTTGCATAATCTCATAGTCATAGGAACATGTATAAGTCATGAAGAAAGCAATAGCAACATACTAAACGATCGGGTGCTAAGCTAATGGAATGGGTCATGTCAATCACATCATTCTCCTAATGATGTGATCCCGTTAATCAAATGACAACTCATGTCTATGGTTAGGAAACACAACCATCTTTGATTAACGAGCTAGTCAAGTAGAGGCATACTAGTGACACTTTGTTTGTCTATGTATTCACACAAGTATTACGTTTCCGGTTAATACAACTCTACCATGAATAATAAACATTTATCATGACATAAGGAAATAAATAATAACTTTATTATTGCCTCTAGGGCATATTTCCTTCAGTCTCCCACTTGCACTAGAGTCAATAATCTAGATTACACAGTAATGATTCTAACACCCATGGAGCCTTGGTGCTGATCATGTTTTGCTCGTGGAAGAGGCTTAGTCAATGGGTCTGCTACATTCAGATATGTATGTATTTTGCAAATCTCTATGTCTCCCACCTAGACTAGATCCCGGATGGAATTGAAGCGTCTCTTGATGTGCTTGGTTCTCTTGTGAAATCTGGATTCCTTTGCCAAGGCAGTTGCACCAGTATTATCACAAAAGATTTTCATTGGACCCGATGCACTAGGTATGACACCTAGATCGGATATGAACTCCTTCATCCAGACTCCTTCGTTTGCTGCTTCCGAAGCAGCTATGTACTCTGCTTCACATGTAGATCCCGCCACGACGCTTTGTTTAGAACTGCACCAACTAACAGCTCCACCATTTAATGTAAATACGTATCCGGTTTGCGATTTAGAATCGTCCGGATCAGTGTCAAAGCTTGCATCAACGTAACCATTTACGATGAGCTCTTTGTCACCTCAATATACGAGAAACATATCCTTAGTCCTTTTTAGGTATTTCAGGATGTTCTTGACCGCTGTCCGGTGATCCACTCCTGGATTACTTTGTTACCTCCCTGCTAGACTTATAGCAAGGCACACATCAGGTCTGGTACATAGCATTGCATACATGATAGAGCCTATGGCTGAAGCATAGGGAACATCTTTCATTTTCTCTCTATGTTCTGCAGTGGTCGGGCATTGAGTCTTACTCAACTTCACACCTTGTAACACAGGCAGGAATCCTTTCTTTGCTTGATCCATTTTGAACTTCTTCAAAACTTTGTCAAGGTATGTGCTTTGTGAAAGTACAATTAAGCATCTTGATCTATCTCTATAGATCGTAATGCCCAATATGTAAGCAGCTTCACCGAGGTCTTTCATTGAAAAACTCTTTTTCAAGTATCCCTTTATGCTATCCAGAAATTCTATATCATTTCCGATTAGCAATATGTCATCCACATATAATATCAGAAATGCTACAGAGCTCCCACTCACTTTCTTGTAAATACAGGCTTCTCCAAAAGTCTGTACAAAACCAAATGCTTTAATCACACTATCAAAGCGTTTATTCCAACTCCGAGATGCTTGCACCAGTCCATAAATGGATCGCTGGAGCTTGCACACTTTGTTAGCTCCTTTTGGATCAACAAAACCTTCTGGCTGCATCATATACAACTCTTCTTCCAGAAATCCATTCAGGAATGTAGTTTTGACATCCATCTGCCAAATTTCATAATCATAAAATGCGGCAATTGCTAACATGATTCGGATAGACTTAAGCATCGCTACGGGTGAGAAGGTCTCATCATAGTCAATACCTTGAACTTGTCGAAAACCTTTTGCGACAAGTCGAGCTTTGTAGACAATAACATTACCGTCAGCGTCAGTCTTCTTCTTGAAGATCCATTTATTTTCAATTGCTTGCCGATCATTGGGCAAGTAAACCAAAGTCCATACTTTGTTCTCATACATGGATCCCATCTCAGATTTCATGGCTTCAAGCCATTTTGCGGAATCTGGGCTCACCATTGCTTCTTCATAGTTCGTAGGTTCATCATGATCTAGTAGCATGACTTCCAGAACAGGATTACTGTACCACTCTGGTGCGGATCTTACTCTGGTTGATCTACGAGGTTCATTAGTAACTTGTTCTGAAGTTTCATGATCATCATCATTAGCTTCCTCACTAATTGGTGTAGGTGTCATAGAATCCGGTTTCTGTGATGTACTACTTTCCAATAAGGGAGCAGGTACAGTTACCTCATCAAGTTCTACTTTCCTCCCACTCACTTCTTTCGAGAGAAACTCCTTCTCTAGAAAGGATCCATTCTTAGCAACAAATGTCTTGCCTTCGGATCTGTGATAGAAAGTGTACCCAACAGTCTCCTTCGGGTATCCTATGAAGACACATTTCTCTGATTTGGGTTCGAGCTTATCAGGTTGAAGCTTTTTCACATAAGCATCGCAGCCCCAAACTTTCAGAAACGACAACTTTGGTTTCTTGCCAAACCATAGTTCATAAGTCGTCATCTCAACGGATTTTGATGGTGCCCTATTTAACGTGAATGCGGCCGTCTCTAAAGCATAACCCCAAAACGATAGCGGTAAATCTGTAAGAGACATCATAGATCGCACCATATCAAGTAAAGTACGATTACGACGTTCGGACACACCATTACGCTGTCGTGTTTCGGGGGGCTTGAGTTGCGAAACTATTCCGCATTGTTTCACATGTAAACCAAACTCGTAACTCAAATATTCTCCTCCATGATCAGATCATAGAAACTTTATTTTCTTGTTACGATGATTTTCAACTTCACTCTAAAATTCTTTGAACTTTTCAAATGTTTCAGACTTATGTTTCATTATGTAGATATACCCATATCTGCTTAAATCATCTGTGAAGGTGAGAAAATAACGATATCCGCCACAAGCTTCAACATTCATTGGACCACATACATCTGTATGTATGATTTCCAACAAATTTGTTGCTCTCTCCATAGTACCGGAGAACGGCGTTTTAGTCATCTTGCCCATGAGGCACGGTTCGCAAGTACCAAGTGATTCATAATCAAGTGGTTCCAAAAGTCCATCAGTATGGAGTTTCTTCACGCGCTTTACACCGATATGACCTAAACGGCAGTGCGACAAATAAGTTGCATTATCATTATCAACTCTGCATCTTTTGGCTTCAACATTATGAATATGTGTCTCACTACTATCGAGATTCATCAAAAATAGACCACTCTTCAAGGGTGCATGACCATAAAAGATATTACTCATATAAATAGAACAACCATTATTCTCTGATTTAAATGAATAACCGTCTCGCATCAAACAACATCCAGATATAATGTTCATGCTCAATGCTGGCACCAAATAACTATTATTTAGGTCTAATACTAATCCCGATGGTAGATGTAGAGGTAGCGTGCCGACCACGATCACATCGACTTTGGAACCATTTCCCACGCGCATCGTCACCTCGTCCTTCGCCAGTGTTCGCTTAATCCGTAGTCCCTGTTTCAAGTTGCAAATATTAGCAACAGAACCAGTATCAAATACCCAGGTGCTACTGCGAGCTCTAGTAAGGTACACATCAATAACATGTATATCACATATACCTTTGTTCACCTTGCCAACCTTCTTATCCGCCAAATACTTGGGGCAGTTCCGCTTCCAGTGACCAGTTTGCTTGCAGTAGAAGCACTCAGTTTCAGGCTTAGGTCCAGACTTGGGTTTCTTCTCCTGAGCAGCTATTTGCTTGCTGTTCTTCTTGAAGTTCCCCTTCTTCTTCCCCTTGCCCTTTTTCTTGAAACTAGTGGTCTTGTTGACCATCAACACTTGATGCTCCTTCTTGATTTCTACCTCCGCAACTTTTAGCATTGCGAAGAGCTCGGTAATTGTCTTATCCATCCCTTGCATATTATAGTTCATCACGAAGCTCTTGTAGCTAGGTGGAAGTGATTGGAGAATTCTGTCAATGACGCAATCATCCGGAAGATTAACTCCCAGTTGAATCAAGTGATTATTATACCCAGACATTTTGAGTATATGCTCACTGACAGAATTGTTCTCCTCCATCTTGCAGCTATAGAACTTATTGGAGACTTCATATCTCTCACACCGGGAATTTTCTTGAAATATTAGCTTCAACTCCTGGAACATCTCGTATGCTCCATGACGTTCAAAACATCGTTGAAGACCCGGTTCTAAGCCGTAAAGCATGGCACATTGAACTATCGAGTAGTCATCAGCTTTGCTCTGCCAGACGTTCTTAACGTCGTCAGTTGCATCAGCAGCAGGCCTAGCACCCAGCGGTGCTTCCAGGACGTAATTCTTCTGTGCAGCAATGAGGATAATCCTCAAGTTACAGACCCAGTCCGTATAATTTCTACCATCATCTTTCAACTTTGCTTTCTCAAGGAACGCATTAAAATTCAATGGAACAACAACACGGGCCATCTATCTACAATCAAACATAAACAAGCAAGATACTATCAAGTACTAAGTTCATGATAAATTTAAGTTCAATTAATCATATTACTTAAGAACTCCCACTTAGAAAGACATCCCTCTAATCTTCTAAGTGATCACGTGATTCAAATCAACTAAACCATAACCAATCATCACGTGAAATGGAGTAGTTTTCAATGGTGAACATCACTATGTTGATCATATCTACTATATGATTCACGCTCGACCTTTCGGTCTCAGTGTTACGAGGCCATATCTGCATATGCTAGGCTCGTCAAGTTTAACCTGAGTATTCTGCGTGTGCAAAAATGGCTTGCACCCATTGTAGATGGACGTAGAGCTTATCACACCCAATCATCACGTGGTGTCTGGGCACAACGAACTTTGGCAACGGTGCATACTCAGGGAGAACACTTTTATCGTGAAATTTAGTGAGAGATCATCTTATAATGCTGCCATCAATCAAAGAAAGATAAGATGCATAAAAGATAAACATCACATGCAATCAATATAAGTGATATGATATGGCCATCATCATCTTGTGCTTGTGCTCTCCATCTCCGAAGCATCGTCATGATCACCATCATCACAGGTGCGACACCTTGATCTCCATCGTAGCATCGTTGTTGTCTCGCCATTCTTATGCTTCTACGACTATCGCTACCGCTTAGTGATAAAGTAAAGCATTACAGGGCGATTGCATTGCATACAATAAAGCGACAACCATATGGATCATGCCAGTTGCCGATAACTTGGTTACAAGACATGATCATCTCATACAATAAAATTTAGCATCATGCCTTGACCATATCACATCACAACATGCCCTGCAAAAACAAGTTAGACGTCCTCTACTTTGCTTGTTGCAAGTTTTACGTGGCTGCTACGGGCTTAGCAAGAACCAATCTTACCTACGCATCAAAAACCACAACGATAGTTTGTCAAGTTGGTGCTGTTTTAACCTTCGCAAGGAACGGGCGTAGCCACACTCGGTTCAACTAAAGTTGGAGAAACTGACACCCGCCAGCCACCTGTGTGCAAAGCACATCGGTAGAACCAGTCTCGCGTAAGCGTACGCGTAATGTCGGTCCGGGCCGCTTCATCCAACAATACCGCCGAACCAGAGTATGAAATGCTGGTAACCAGTATGACTTATATCGCCCACAACTCACTTGTGTTCTACTCGTGCATATAACATCAACACATAAAACCTAGGCTCGGATGCCACTTTTGGGGAACGTAGTAATTTCAAAAAAATTCCTACGCACACGCAAGATCATGGTGATGCACAACAATGAGAGGGGAGAGTGTTGTCTACGTACCCTCGTAGACCGAAAGCGGAAGCGTTATAACAACACGGTTGATGTAGTCATACGTCTTCACGACCCGACCGATCAAGCACTGAAACTACGGCACCTCCGAGTTTTTGCACACGTTTTGCTCGATGATGATCCCCGGACTCTGATCCAGCAAAGTGTCGGGGATGAGTTCCGTCAGCACAATGACGTGGTGACGATCTTGATGTTCTACCGTCGCAGGGCTTCGCCTAAGCACCGCTACAATATTATCGAGGATTATGGTGGAGGGGGGCACCGCACACGACTAAGAGATCAATGATCAATTGTTGTATCTCTGGGGTGGCCCCTACCCCCGTATATAAAGGAGTGGAGGAGGGGGTCGTCCAAGGAGGGTGGCGCACCGAAGGGGGGGAGTCCAACTCCCACCGGGAGTAGGACTCCCCTTTTTCCTATTAGGAGTAGGAGAGGGAAGAAAGAGGAAGGAGGGAGGAAGGAAAGGGGGGCCGGCCCCCTTCCCAATTCGGATTGGGCTTGGGGGGGCGCGCCCTCCCTTGCTCCTTTCCCCTCCTTTCCACTAAGGCCCAATAAGGCCCATATACCTCCCGGGGGGTTCCGATAACTTCTCGGTGATCCGGTATTGTCCCAATCTTACCCGGAACCTTTCCGGTGTCCAAATATAGTCGTCCAATATATCGATCTTTATGTCTCGACCATTTCGAGACTCCTCGTCAAGTCCGTGATCACATCCGGGACTCCGAACAACCTTCGGTACATTAAAATATATAGACTCATAATGAAACTGTCAATGTAATGTTAAGCGTGCGGACCCTACGGGTTCGAGAACAATGTAGACATGACCGAGACACGTCTCCGGTCAATAACCAATAGCGGAACTTGGATGCTCATATTGGCTCCTACATATTCTACGAAGATCTTTATCGGCCAGACCACATAACAACATACGTTGTTCCCTTTGTCATCGGTATGTCCAATATATCGATCTTTATGTCTCGACCATTTCGAGACTCCTCGTCAAGTCCGTGATCACATCCGGGACTCCGAACAACCTTCGGTACATTAAAATATATAGACTCATAATGAAACTGTCAATGTAATGTTAAGCGTGCGGACCCTACGGGTTCGAGAACAATGTAGACATGACCGAGACACGTCTCCGGTCAATAACCAATAGCGGAACTTGGATGCTCATATTGGCTCCTACATATTCTACGAAGATCTTTATCGGCCAGACCACATAACAACATACGTTGTTCCCTTTGTCATCGGTATGTCCTAGGTACATAAGTATCTATTTAATCAGAGAAACATCAAAAGTTTTCCAAGATTCAACCACTAGCTAGGAACAGTCAAGCCCACCATTTTGACCGCATTTTGAAACGTGCATAAAAAATTCAAAACAAAAATAAAAAATTTGTAAAACCTTCACATTGTGTCATTATATGTGACCAAGTTGCCAGAAAAAAATAATAAACTTGTATTACGGCAATTATTTTAAAGAAGTGTTCTCAGAAATGAGCTATCATGCGCGAAGATTCATGACTTTCAAGTCAAATGATCAAATCTTATGGCCACATTCATGGCATAGATTGTTCAAATAATCTCATATTGTGCACAAGGGTGCATGTTGGAATTCCAAAAAATGTTGCCTAAGGGAGTTTTCATTTTCTTTGCACGGAAATTTCATTTTCCATTTTTTGAGTGCCTGAAATGAGTTTTTTTGTGAAGGACCTACCATATATTTGTTGCAAAATTGGACCAAATATTTTTTCTAAAATACTAGGCCATATTTAATGCACAATTGACCAAATGGTTGGGTGTAAAAAGTTTTGATCCACATCTCGTGAAAAAGACAAATTTCTGCCGATTCAGCTGGAAGCGGGTCAAATTTGAACTGCAGCTGCCTTGTAGTTTGCTCTTTATTTTTTCAAAAAAAATCATTTATAGGTACATAAGTATCTATTTAATCAGAGAAACATCAAAAGTTTTCCAAGATTCAACCACTAGCTAGGAATGGTCAAGCCCGCCGTTTTGACGACATTTTGAAATGGGCATAAAAAATTCAAAAAAATTCAAAAAAAAAATGGAAAAACCTTTGCATTTTGTCATTATATGTGACCAAGTTGCCAGAAAAAATAATAAACTTGTATTACGACAATTATTTTCAAAAAGTGTTCTCATAAATGAGCTATCATGCGTGAAGATTCATGACTTTCAAGCCAATTGATCAAATCTTATGGCCACATTCGTGGCATAGTTTGTTCAAATGATCTCATATTTTTCACAAGGGTGCATCTTGGAATTCCAAACAATGTTGCCTAAGGAAATTTTCATTTTCTTTGGATGAAAAATTCATTTTTCATTTTTTGAATGCCCGAAATGAGTTTTTTTTGTCAAGGAGCTACCATATATTTGTTGCAAAATTGGACCAAATTATTTTTATAATATATTAGGCCATATTTAATGCATAATTGACAAAATGGGTGGGTGTCAAAAGTTTTGATCCACGACTTGTGAAAAAGACAAATTTCTGCCGATTCAGTAGGAAGCTGGTCAATTTTGAACTGCATCTACCTTATAGTTTGCTCTTTATTTTTTACAAAAATCATTTCTAGGTATATAAGTATCTATTTATCAGAAATACATGGTTTGGCAGCGATACATCGAGGTTTGGATGGTGGACGAGGACCCCAACTCCAGTGCGCGTAAACTCGCATGCCCGCCGCGTGGTCACCGCATACCGTGGCGTTGCCATGTGTTCTGGGCGGCCTAGGCATGTCTAGGGGGTTGGGTACTCCCCAGGCAGGTGCTAAGAAGAAAATTACAATATAAGATTCTCACGAGGAGACCGAACTATGCTCAAACATGAATTAGCAGCCAAGTGTTTGATTTGCGATACGAGAAATGCACGTGACCAATGGGCGTGAGTTTTGGCTGAGGATGATCATCTACTAAGAAGACTGTCTTCACAATTTTTAGCTCAAAAGGAGGAGCCTAGGTGGTACTTGCTTTGCAAAGTACCACACTGGACAGAAATATGAATGTTGAAGTTGGGCTCAAAATAATGAATGGATTGAGCTGCAATTTTGTGGGGGATGGTTATTTGGGCATAGGAAATCACTATAGAAAATTCATACCATTTGGACATGCCAAAGTGGTACTTCCTTCACAATGCTATTCCCTGGACAGAAACTTGGGAAAATTAGTGAGATAAATTGGATAAATGAAATGAGCTCAAATTTGGTGTAGGTAAGTTAAATACGTATGGTCATGCCCTGGTAAATTTTCAGATCATTGGGTAAGCCTAGCTAGTACTTACTTCACAAAGCTTCTCTCGAGATAGAAACTTTGGAAATTTCCTAAGAAAGATTTACCAGGAAAATGGAGCTGAATATTATCATGTGGCAATGATTTGGGTATGGAAGAGTGCCCAAAAAGTTTGAGGGTAATAGGAGGGATCTGGATAATACTTGCTTTGCAATGTGCCAATATGGCCATAAAATATAAATTGAACCTGGGCTCACATTGATGATTTGACTGAGATGCAATTTGGATGAGGGTGATAATTTGAGCATATGAAGGAACTGTATAAATTTCATGTCAGTTGGATATATAAAAATGGTACTTTCTTCACAATGCTTCTAGGTGGAAAAAACTTTGGAAATTTGCCGAGGAAGATTTACAGGGCAAATGGAGCTGAATTTTGTTATGAGGTAATGGTTTGGATAGGAAAGAGTACCCAAAAGTTTTGAGGGCAATCAAGAATATATAAATAGCACTTCCTTCACAGAGTATTGTTGTGAACAGAATAGGAAAATGAATATTGTTGAATTATTTTTGGACTAGGCAAGGAAGGATTTTTACATATTTGATGAAGATATGACCCAAAGAATTTATGAGATTTTTTGGGGAATTTTGGGAATGACAGAAATATAGGTTGCTTCACAACCTAGGGCACAAATTGACACATGGACATGACACATAGGCAAAACTGATGAGGTGGCGCCTAGTCATAGAAATCCACCACAATTTAAAGGTTATGACCATCTATATTGGTCGTGATCAGCTAGAAATAAAGCAGCAGACCGGTGCTGTCTGCTTTATGACCATTTGTGTAAAGAAATTACGACCTATCTGACCAAAATGGTTGATATAGTTGAGGGTTTGGAGCCCCCCCGAACAGCTTTTGACCAATTGATCTCAAATGGTCGTAGATCTATGACCAATTCTTCCAGGGCCACTAACAGAAGGTCACTAATTGACATATTTCTTATAGTGTGTACTCATTGAAAAATTTATCAAGCGTCTTGATCTATCTCTATAGATCTTGATGCCCAATATGTAAGCAGCTTCACCGATGTCTTTCATTGAAAAATTCTTATTCAAGTATCCTTTTATGTTATCCAGAAATTCAGTATCATTTCCGATCAACAATATGGCATCCATATGTAATATTAGAAATGCTACAGAGCTCCCACTCACTTTCTTGTAAATACAGGCTTCTCCAAAAGTCTGTATAAAACTATATGCTTTGATTAACTCATCAAAGCGTATATTCCAACTCCGACATGCTTGCACCATTCCACAGATGGATCGCTAGAGCTTGCACACTTTGTTAGCACCTTTAGGATTGACAAAACCTTCTGATTGCATCATATACAACTCTTCTTTAATAAATCCATTAAGGAATGTAGTTTTGATATCCATTTGCCAGATTTCATGAAATGCGGCAACTGCTAACATGATTCAGACATACTTTTAAGCATCGATATGAGTGAGAAAATCTCATCGTAGTCAACACCTTGAACTTGTCGAAAACCTTTTGCGACAATTCGAGCTTTGTAGATAGTAACACTACTATCAGCGTCCGTCTTCCTCTTGACGATCCATTTATTCTCAATGGCTTGCCGATCATCGGGCAAGTCCACCAAAGTCCACACTTTGTTCTCATACATGGATCCCATCTCAGATTTCATGGCCTCAAGCCATTTTGCGGAATCTGGGCTCATCATCACTTCCTCATAGTTCGTCGGTTCGTCATGGTCAAGTAACATGACTTCCAGAACAGGATTACCGTACCACTCTGGTGCGGATCTTATTCTGGTTGACCTACGAGGTTCGATAGTAACTTGATCTGAAGTTTCGTGATCATCATCATTAACTTCCTCACTAATTGGTGTAGGCATCACTGGAACTAATTTTAGTGATGAGCTACTTTCCAATTCGAGAGAAGGTACAATTACCTCATCAAGTTCTACTTTCCTCCCACTCACTTCTTTCGAGAGAAACTCCTT
Organism: Triticum urartu; assembly: GCF_056163025.1. NCBI lineage: Eukaryota > Viridiplantae > Streptophyta > Magnoliopsida > Poales > Poaceae > Triticum > Triticum urartu. The sequence continues at coordinate 52,768,199 of NC_141874.1, read as the reverse complement.
CTCTAGAAAGAATCCACTCTTAGCAACAAAGATCTTGCCTTCGGATCTATGATAGAAGGTGTATCCAACAGGTTCTTTTGGGTATCCTATGAAGACGCACTTCTCTGATTTGGGTTTCATCTTATCAGGCTGAAACTTTTTCACCTAAGCATCGCAACCCCAAACTTTAAGAAACAACAACTTGGGTTTCTTGCCAAACCACAATTCATATGGTGTCGTCTCAATGGATTTAGATGGTGCCCTATTTAATGTGAATGTAGCTGTCTCTAATGCATAACCCCAAAAAGATAGTGTTAACTCAGTAAGAGACATCATAGATCGCACCATATCTAATAAAGTGCGGTTACGATGTTTGGACACACCATTATGCTGTGGTGTTCCAGGTGGCGTGAGTTGTGAAACTATTCCGCTTTGTTTCAAATGAAGACCAAACTCGTAACTCAAATATTCTCCTCCAGGATCAGATTGTAGAAACTTTATTTTCTTGTTACGATGATTTTCCACTTCACTCTGAAATTCTTTGAACTTTTCAAATGTTTCAGACTTATGTTTCATCAAGTAGATATACCCATATCTGATCAAATCATCTGTGAAGGTTAGAAAATAACGATACCCGCCGCGAGCATCAACATTCATCGGACCGCATACATCAGTATGTATTATCTCCAACAAATCTATTGCTTGCTCCATTGTTCCAAAGAACGGAGTCTTAGTCATCTTTCCCATGAGGCATGGTTCGCAAGCATCAAGTGATTCATAATCAAGTGATTCCAAAATCCCATCAGCATGGAGTTTCTTCATGCGCCTTACACCAATATGACCTAAACGGCAGTGCCACAAGTATGTCGCACTATCATTATCAACTTTGCATCTTTTGGCATCAATATTATGAATATGTGTATCACTACGATCGAGATTCAATAAACCATTTATATTAAGTGTATGACCATATAACGTTTTATTCATGTAAACAGAACAAAAATTATTCTTTGACTTAAATGAATAACCGTATTGCAATAAACATGATCCAATCATATTCATGCTCAACGCAAACACCAAATAACATTTATTTTAGGTTCAACACTAATCCCGAAGGTAAAAGGAGTGTGCGATGGTTAGCTTATCAACCTTGGAATCATTTCCAACACACATCGTCACCTTGCCCTTAACTAGTCTCTGTTCATTTTGCAACTCCTGTTTTGATTTACTAATCACAACAACTGAACCGGTATCAAATACCCTGGGGTTACTATGAACACCAGTAAAGTACACATCAATAACATGTATATCAAATATACTTTTGTTCACTTTGCCATCCTTCTTATCCGCCAAGTATTTGGGGTAGTTTTGCTTCCAGTGACCATTCCCTTTGTAGTAGAAGCACTTATTATCAGGCTTAGGTCTAGCTTTGGGCTTCTTCACGGGAGTGGCAACTTGCTTGCCATTCTTCTTGAAGTTCCCTTTCTTTTCCTTGCCCTTTTACTTGAAACTAGTGGTCTTGTTAACCATGAACACTTGATGCTTTTTCTTGATTTCTACCTTCACCAATTTCAGCACCGCGAAGAGCTTGGGATTGGTTTCCGTTATCCCTTGCATATTATAGTTCATCACGAAATTCTAGTAACTTGGTGATAGTGACTAGAGAACTCTGTCAATCACTATCTTATCTGGAAGATTAAATCCCACTTGATTCAAGTGATTGTAGTACTCAGACATTTTGAGCACATGCTCACTAGCTGAGTTATTCTCCTCCATCTTGTAGGCAAAGTAATTGTCAGCGGTCTCATACCACTTAACACGGGCATGAGTCTGAAATACAAATTTTAGCTCTTGGAACATCTCATATGCTCTGTGGTGTTCAAAAAGTTTTTGAAGTCCTAGTTCTAAGCCGTAAAGTATGGCGCACTAAACTATCAAGTAGTCATCATACCGAGCATGTCAAACATTCATAACGTCTGCATATGCTCCTGCAAAAGGTCCGTCACCTAGCGATGCATCAAGGACATAATTCTTCTGTGCAGCAATGAGGATAACCCTCAGATCACGGAGCTAGTCTGCATCATTGCTACTAACATCTTTCAACATAGTTTTCTCTAGGAACATATCATAAATAAAACGGGGAAGATATACGCGAGCAATTGATCTACAACAGAGATATGCAAATACTATCAGGACTAAGTTCATGATAAATTTAAGTTCAATTAATCACATTACTTAAGAACTCCCACTTAGATAGACATCCCTCTAGTCATCTAAATGTTCATGTGATCCATATCAACTAAACCATGTCTGATCATCACGTGAGATGGAGAAGTTTTCAATGGTAAACATCACTATGTTGATCATATCTACTATATGATTCATGCTCGACCTTTCGGTCTCAGTGTTCTGAGGCCATATCTGCATATGCTAGGCTCGTCAAGTTTAACCCAAGTATTCTGCGTGTGCAAACCTGGCTTGCACCCATTGTATGTGAACGTAGAGCTTATCACACCCCGATCATCACGTGTTGTCTCAGCACGACGAACTGTAGCAATGGTGCATACTCAGGGAGAACACTTATACCTTGAAATTTAGTGAGAGATCGTCTTATAATGCTACCATCGTACTAAGCAAAATAAGATGCATAAAGGATAAACATCACATGAAATCAATATAAGTGATATGATATGGCCATCATCATCTTGTTCCTTTGATCTCCATCTCCAAAGCACCATCATGATCACCATTGTCACCGGCTTCACACCTTGATCTCCATCGCAGCATCGTTGTCGTCTCGCCAATTATTGCTTCTACGACTATCACTACCACTTAGTGATAAAGTAAAGCAATTACATGGCGATTGCATTTCATACAATAAAGTAACAACCATATGGCTCCTGCCAGTTGCCGATAACTGTTACAAAACATGATCATCTCATACAACAAATTATATATCATCACGTCTTGACCATATCACATCATAACATGCCCTGCAAAAACAAGTTAGACGTCCTCTACTTTGTTGTTGCAAGTTTTACGTGGCTGCTACGAGCTTCTAGCAAGAACCGTTCTTACCTACGGCATAAAACCACAATGTGGTATAGTGATTGCTTTTTGATCTTCAGAAAGAACCATTTTCATTAAATCTGATTCTACTAAAGTTGGAGAAGCTGACACCCGCCAGCCACCTGTGTGCAAAGCACATCGGTAGAAGCAGTCTCATGAATGCGGTCATGTAATGTCGGTCTGGGCCACTTCATCTAATAATACCGCCGAATCAAGAAACAACTAGTGACGGCAAGCAATATGTATATACCCACGCCCACAACTCCTTTGTGTTCTACTCGTGCATATAACATCTACGCATAGACCTGGCTCGGATGCCACTGTTGGGGAACGCAATATTTCAAAAAAAAATCTTACGATCACGCAAGATCTATCTAAGAGATGCATAGCAATGAGAGGGGGTTAGTATGTCTACGTACCGTCGTAGACCGAAAGCGGAAGCGTTGAGTAGCGCGGTCGATGTAGTCGAACGTCTTCGCGATCGAACCGATCAACTACCGAACGCACGGCACCTCCGTGAACCACACACGTTCAGCTCGGTGACGTCCCTCGAACTCTAGATCCAGCTGAGGCTGAGGGAGAGTTTCGTCAGCATGACGGCGTGGTGACGGTGATGATGAAGTTACCAATGCAGGGCTTCGCCTAAGCACTACGACAATATGACCGAGGTGGAAATCTGTGGAGGAGGGCACCGCACACGGCTAAGAGATCAACTTGTGTGTCTATGGGGTGCCCCCCTCTCCCATATATAAAGGAGTGGAGGAGGGGAGGGCCGGCCTCCTATGGCACGCCCTAAGGGGCGGACTCCTACTCCTAGTAGGAGTAGGTTTCCCCCTTTCCCTAGTTGGAGTAGGAGAAGGATGAAGAGGAAGATGGATAGAAGGAAAGGGGGGCCGGCCCCCTCCTAATTCGGATTGGGCTTGGGGGGCGTGCGCCTCCCACTTGGCCGCCTCCTCCTCTCTCCCACCATGGCCAATTAAGGCCCATTAACTCCCCGGGGGGTTCCGGTAACCCCCCGGTACTCCGGAAAATACCTGAACCATTCAGAACCTTTCCGATGTCCGGATATAGCCTTTCAATATATCAATCTTTATGTCTCGACCATTTAGAGACTCCTCGTCATGTCCGTGATCTCATACGGGACTCCGAACAAACTTCGGCCATCAAATCACATAACTCATAATAGAAATCATCATCGAACGTTAAGCATGCGGACCCTACTTGTTCGAGAACTATGTAGACATGACCGAGACATATCTCCGGTCAATAACCAATAGAGGAACCTGGATGCTCATATTGGCTCCTACATATTCTACGAGGATCTTTATCGGTCAAACCGCACAACAACATACGTTGTTTCCTTTGTCATCGACATGTTACTTTCCCAAGATTCGATCGTCGGTATCATCATACCTAGTTCAATCTCGTTACTGGCAAGTCTCTTTACTCGTTCCGTAATGCATCATCCCGTAACTAACTCATTAGTCACATTGCTTGCAAGGCTTATAGTGATGTGCATTACCGAGAGGGCCCAGAGATACCTCTTCGACAATCGGAGTGACAAATCCTAATCTCGATCTATGCCAACTCAACAAACACCATCGGAGACACCTGTAGAAAATCTTCATAATCACCCAGTTACGTTGTGACGTTTGATAGCACACAAGGTGTTCCTCTGATATTCGGGAGTTGCATAATCTCATAGTCTGAGGAACATGTATAAGTCATGAAGAAAGCAACAACAATAAACTAAACGATCATTGTGCTAAGCTAACGGATGGGTCTTGTCCATCACATCATTCTCTAATGATGTGATCCCGTTCATCAAATGACAACACATGTCTATGGCTAGGAAACTTAACCATCTTTGATTAACGAGCTAGTCAAGTAGAGGCATACTAGGGACACTTTGTTTGTCTATGTATTCACACATGTACGAAGTTTCCGGCTAATACAATTCTAGCATGAATAATAAACATTTATCATGATATAAGGAAATATAAATAACAACTTTATTATTGCCTCTAGGGCATATTTCCTTCATCTTGGCGCTCCAGTGCACTTTCTGTTGCCTCCCAACGCCTCCGCCATGGGGTCTGCCACGAGCTGCCACAAAGCCGGCTAGGCACACGAGACGGAGGAAGGACCGCAGTCCCGCATGCTCCAACGGCGGCTGCCGGACGCTGCAGTCATGGTGGCCGGGAGCTATGGTGTTCGGCGACCAAGATCCTCCAACCACGGCGGGGTTATGAAGTGGTTCCGGTGCTGGAACCGGCACCGCATGATGTTGCAGCCAGCATGCACCGATGCTGGAACCGGCCACCGCGGGTGCTGGAACTGGCTGCCGAGGTTGCTGGCATCAGTAACGCTCAATGAAAAAAGCTTCAACTAGCACACTCCAATGCTGGAACTGGCCACCACGGGTGCTGGAACCGGTGCTACCTCTTGAGCATGCATTGGTTTTTCCTTGAAGAGGAAAGGGTGATGCAGCAAAGTACCGTAAGTATTTCCCTCAGTTTTTTAGAACCAAGGTATCAATCCAGTAGGAGATAACACACAAGTCACCTAGTACCTGCACAAACAACCAAGAACCTTGCAACCAACGCAATAAAGGGGTTTTCAATCCCTTCACAGTCACTCGCAAAAGTGAGATCTGATAAAGATAGTAAGATAAATACTTTTGGTATTTTTGTTGTATAGATTGGAAAGTAAAGATTGCAAAATAGTAAACAAGATGCGATGTAAATAAAAAGAGATGCAATATAATAAGAAAGAGACCCGGGGGCCATAGGTTTCACTAGTGGCTTCTCTCATGATAGCATGTATTACGATGGGTGAAAAAATTACTGCCGAGCAATTGATAGAAGAGCGCATAGTTATGAGAATATCTAGGCAATGATTATGAATATAGGCATCACATCCGTGTTAAGTAGACCGAAAGGAATCTGCATCTACTACTATTACTCCACACATCGACCACTATCCAGCATGCATCTAGAGTATTAAGTTCATAAGAACAGAGTAATGCATTAAGCAAGATGACATGATGTAGAGGGATAAACTCAAGTAATATGATATAAACCCCATCTTTTTATTCTCAATGGCAACAATACAATACGTGCCTTGCTGCCCATACTGTCACTGGGAAAGGACACCGCAAGATTGAACCCAAAGCTAAGCACTTCTCCCATTGCAAGAAAGATCAATCTAGTAGGCCAAACTAAACCAATAACTCGAAGAGACTTGCAAAGATATCAAATCATGCATATAAGAATTCGGAGAGAATCGGATATTATTCATAGATAAACTTGATCATAAATCCACAATTCATCGGATCTCGGCAAACACACCGCAAAAAGTATTACATCAAATAGATCTCCAAGAATATCGAGGAGAACTTTGTATTGAGAACCAAAGAGAGAGAAGAAGACATCTAACTAATAACTATGGACTCGAAGGTCTATGGTAAACTACTCACACATCATAGGAGAGGCCATGGTGTTGATGGAGAAGCCCTCCGTAATCTATTCCCCCTCCGACAGATTGCTAGAAAAGGCCCCAGATGGGATCTCACGGGTACAAAAGGTTGCGCTGGTGGAAAAGTGGTTTCGTGGCTCCCCCCTGATGTTTTTAGGGTATAAGAGTATATATAGGCGAAAGAAGTACATCGGTGGAGCTCCGTGGGGCCCATGAGGGTGGGGGCGCGCCTACCCCCCCCCCCTGGGCGCACCCTCCTGCCTCGTGGCCGCCTCACGAACTTCCAGACTTCCACTCCAACTCCCCTGGATTGCATTTGTTCCAAAAAAGATCCTCGCGAAGGTTTCGTTCTTTTTGGATTCCTTTTGATATTCCTTTTCTGCGAAACACTAAAATAGGCAAAAAAACAGAAACTGGCACTAGGCCTCCGGTTAATAGGTTAGTCCCAAAAATAATATAAAAGACCATATGAAAGCCCATTAAACATCCAAAACATATAATATAATAGCATGGAACAATCAAAAATTATAGATACGTTGGAGACGTATCAAGCATCCCCAAGCTTAATTCCTACTGGTCCTCGAGTAGGTAAATGATAAAAACAGAATTTTTGTTGTGGAATGCTACCTAACATAATTTTCAATGTAATTTTCTTTATTGTGGCATGAATGTTCAGATCCGAAAGATTCAAGACAAATGTTTAATATTGACATAAAAATAATAATACTTCAAGCATACTAACCAAGCAATTATGTCTTCTCAAAATAACATAGCCAAAGAAAGCTCATCCCTACAAAATCATATAGTTTGGCTATGCTTCATTTTCGTCACACAAAATGCTCCAATCATGCACAACCCCGATGACAAGCCGAGCAATTGTTTCATACTTTAGAATTCTCAAACTTTTTCAACTTTCACGCAATATATGAGCGTGAGCCATGGACATAGCACTATAGGTGGAATAGAATGGTGGTTGTGGAGAAGACAAAAAAAGAGGAAGATAGTCTCACATCAACTAGGCATATCAATGGGCTATGGAGATGCCCATCAATAGATATCAATGAGAGTGAGTAGGGATTGCCATGCAACGGATGCACTAGAGCTATAAGTGTATGAAAGCTCAACAAAAGTAACTAAGAACTAAGAGGGTATGCATCCAACTTGCTTGCTCACGAATACCCAGGGCAATTTGAGGAAGCTCATCATTGGAATATACAAGCCAAGTTCTATAATGAAAAATTCCCACTAGTATATGAAAGTGACAACATAAGAGACTCTCTATCATGAAGATCATGGTGCTGCTTTGAAGCACAAGTGTGGAAAAAGGATAGTAACATTGCCCCTTCTCTCTTTTTCTCTCTTTTTCTGTTTGGGCCTTCTCCTTTTTTTATGGCCTCTTTTTTTTCGTCCGGAGTCTCATCCCGACTTGTGGGGGAATCATAGTCTCCATCATCCTTTCCTCACATGGGACAATGCTCTAATAATGAAGATCATCAGACTTTTATTTACTTACAACTCATGAGTTACAACTCGATACCTAGAACAAAATATGACTCTATGTAAATGCCTCCGGCGGTGTACCGGGATGTGCAATGAATCAAGAGTGACATGTATGAAAAATTATGAATGGTGGCCATGCCACAAATACGATGTCAACTACATGACCATGCAAAGAAATATGACTATGATGAAGCGTGTCATAATAAACAGAACGGTGGAAAGTTGCATGACAATATATCTCGGAATGGCTATGGAAATGCCATAATAGGTAGGTATGGTGGCTGTTTTGAGGAATGTAAATGATGTGTTTATGGTACCTGCGAATGTTGCGCGGCACAAGAGATGCTAGCAATGGTGGAAGGGTGAGAGTGTGTATAATCCATGGACTCAACATTAGTCATAAAGAACTCACATACTTATTGCAAAAATCTACAAGTCATCAAAACCAAGCAGTACGCGCATGCTCCTAGGGGGATAGATTGGTAGGAAAAGACCATCGCTCGTCCCCGACCGCCACTCATAAGGAAGGCAATCAAAAAAACACCTCATGCTTCAAATTTGTCACATAATAGTTACCATACGTGCATGCTACGGGACTTGCAAACCTCAACACAAGTATTTCTCAATTTCACAATTACTCAACTAGCACGACTCTAATATCACCATCTTCCTATCTCAAAACAATCATCAAGTATAAAACTTCTCATAGTATTCAATGCACTCTATATGAGAGTTTTTATTATACCCATCTTGAATGCCCATCATTTTAGGACTAATTTTATAACCAAAGCAAATTACCATGCTGTTCTAAAAGACTCTCAAAATAATATAAGTGAAGCAAGAGAGATCAATAATTTCTATAAAATAAAACTATCACCATGCTCTAAAAAGATATAAGTGAAGCACTAGAGCAAAATTATCTAGCTCAAAAGATATAAGTGAAGCACATAGAGTATTCTAATAAATTCCGATTCATGCGTGTCTCTCCCAAAAGGTATGTATAGCAAGGATGATTGTGGTAAACTAAAAAGCAAAGACTCAAATCATACAAGACGCTCCAAGCAAAACACATATCATGTGGTGAATAAAAATATAGCCTCAAGTAAAGTTACTGATAGACGAAGATGAAAGAGGGGATGCTTTCCGGGGCATCTGTCGGCGTTTTGGGAACGGGGGTCCCCAGACTTGCCTGCCTGCGGCCCACGGTGTGGCGCTGCAAGCAGGCCCGTACGGCCCATCTTCACCAACAAGCACCCAAGACCCTCGCGAGGGGCCAAGCCTCGTGAGGCGGACGACACAAGACCTCCTCGGGAGCGCCCTCACCAGGCTGGCTCATGAGGGGCGGAGAGTTCAAGGCAAGGCAAACCTCGCGAGGTTTCAATGACGTGAGCCATGACGATCAAGATCAGGCGGGTGCCAGCGCGCACAGTGCCCTTGTTTCCTATTTGGTGCTAAGGAAGCAAGCGCAGGAGCGGAGTACCGAGGCGTCAAGCAAAGGTTTCCATATCAGTGCAACGATACCAAGACCAGCAAGACGACAAGATGGAGGTCACCATGGAGCCCAAGGCGGCGTCACCACCAGAGCCTTTTGCAGGCGAAGACTGCTTTTGTCACGTGATGTCTACTACACAACCTTCTTCTTGTAGATGTTGTTGGGCCTCCAAGTGTAGAGGTTTGTAGGACAGTAGCAAATTTCCCTCAAGTGGATGACCTAAGGTTTATCAATCTGTAGGAGGCGTAGGATGAAGATGGTCTCTCTCAAGCAACCCTGCAACCAAATAACAAAGAGTCTATTGTGTCCCCAACACACCCAATACAATGGTAAATTGTATAGGTGCACTAGTTCGGTGAAGATATGGTGAAACAAGTGGTATATGGATAGTAGATAAAGGTATTTGTAATCTGAAATTATAAAAACAGCAAGGTAACTAATGATAAAAGTGAGCGTAAACGGTATTGCAATGCTAGGAAACAAGGCCTAGGGTTCATACTTTCGCTAGTGTAAGTTCCCTCAACAATAATAATATAATTGGATCACATAACTATCCCTCAACATGCAAGAAAGAGTCACTCCAAAGTCACTAATAGCGGAGAACGAACGAAGATATTATGGTAGGGTACGAAACCACCTCAAAGTTATTCTCTCCAATCAATTCGTTGGGCTATTCCTATAAGTGTCACAAACAGCCCTAGAGTTCGTACTAGAATAACATCTTAAGACACAAATCAACCAAAACACTAATGTCACCTAGATACTCCAATGTCACCTCAAGTATCCGTGGGCATGATTATATGATATGCATCACACAATCTCAGATTCATCTATTCAACCAACACAAAGGACCTCAAAGATTGCCCCAAAGTTCTACCAGAGAATCACGATGAAAACGTGTGCCAACCCCTATGCATAGGTTCATGGGCGGAACCCGCTAGTTGATCACCAAAACATACATCAAGTGAATCACGTGATATCCCATTATCACCACAGATATCCACGGCAAGACATACATCAAGTGTTCTCAAATCTCTAAAGACTCAATCCGATAAGATAACTTCAAAGGGAAAACTCAATTCATTACACGAGAGTAGAGGGGGGAAGAAACATCATAGGATCCAAATATAATAGCAAAGCTCGCGATACATCAAGATCGTATCATCTCAAGAACACGAGAGAGAGAGAGATCAAACACATAGCTACTGGTACATACCCTCAGCCCCGAGGGAGAACTACTCCCTCCTCGTCATGGAGAGCACCGGGATGATGAAGATGGCCACCGGAGAAGGATTTCCCCCTCCGGCAGGGTGCCAGAACGGGTCTAGATTGGTTTTCGATGGCTACGAAGGCTTCTGGCGGCGGAACTCCCGATCTATTCTCCATTCTGGAAGTTTTAGGATACGTGGGTATATATGGGTGCAGGGAGTACGTCAGGGGAGCCATGAGGGCCCCACAAGGCAGGGGGCGCGCCCCACACCCTCGTGGCTTCCTCGTTCCTTCCTTGACGTGGGGTCCAAGTCCATCGGGTGGCTTTCGTTCAAAAAGTAACTTCTCTAGTTGATTTTGTTCCATTTCGACTCCATCTGATATTCCTTTTCTTCGAAACACTGAAATAGGCATCAAACAGCAAATATGGGCTGGGCCTCCGGTTAATAGGTTAGTCCCAAAAATAATATAAAAGTGGATAATAAAGCGCAATATTGCCCAAAACAGTAGATAATATAGCATGGAGCAATCAAAAATTATAGATACGTTGGAGACGTATCATCAGGATAAGTTGTACTAGCTGTCCCCTTTCAAATTGGCCGTTGTTGGCTCCCTTCCCGCTCAATATTTGGGGAGAGGACCAGGGCCTCTATAAATAGGACTAGCCACCACCATAGCTAGGGGCAGATCCGAACAACCACAAGTTCACCAAGCACAAGAACACCTCGCCTCAGGAGGCTGTTCTTCCCCTTATACTGTTCATCCTTAGCCCAAGAGGCAATCCACCACCACCACACTGGAGTAGGGTATTACACCACAACGGTGGCCCGAACCAGTATAAATCTTGTGTCCTTTGTGTTGCGAGTTCGTCGAATTTTCCCTTGAGATCTTAGCGAAGCTAGGACGTGGACCGGTAGGGGGAGATCTTCACACGCACCCCTGTGTTCGAACCTTGACGGTTTTGCCGGAACCCGAGATCCTACATTTGGCGTGCCAGGTAGGGGTGCGCCGAAGCTTCCCTTCCGTCGCTCCGCGTCCCGTTGCTTCATGGCGGACGCATTGCTCAGACGGCTCCTGTCGGCGGGCCACCCCGTCGTTCTCCGTCGCCTGCTGCCAACGCCTCCATCGGCCTAGCGGGGAACAAGCAGCAAGCATCCTCGGTGCACCCCTCGGTGCGGTGGGACGGCCGCACCGCCACTCCATCGCTGACCCCGGCCGGTTCGTCATCCCACGTTCGTCGTGCTCCCGTGGACGCGCAGGCCGCTCTGTGCATGGCGCGCGAGCTCCTGCGCTACCGCCCCGTCGACGACCTCTACGAGGACTGGCTCGACCGCATCGCCGAGCTTGTCAGCGCCGCAGGGGGCTCCCCTGCGCCGTCCCTCTTGCTGCCTCGCCCTCCGCTAGCCGCGGGCGGTGTGGCCCATGGAGCGCCTCCACCACCTCTGCCCCAAGACGGAGTCTTGGCGCCCAGGTGTGTGGCCCCATGGCGCGACCTGCCACGTCTAGCGCCCGCGCAAGAAGAAAGAAGCTGCCAAGAATTCGCTCGGCCGCGAGAAAACGCCCCCGTGCTCCCTGCGCCACCACGGCAAGACCGCGTGCCGCCTGCGGCGGCAGTGCGCGTACCCCATCAAGGACAAGTTCTCCACCAACGCAGAGTCCTGGTGACCATGGCAGGCTTCCGTGCCTTCACCCATGAGCTGCGTAGCGTCGCTTGGTTGGGCAAGTTCAAGCCAGATCTGCCTCCTCGCTATGACGGCACCCCCGACCCCATGGATTTCCTGTAGCTCTATGAGCTGAGCATTGAGGCGGCCAACAGCGACAAGAAAGTCACGACGAAGTGGTTTCCGATGGCTCTCAAGGATGGTGCCCGCTCCTGGCTCCTGAACTGTAACACCCCGGATATCACTTCCCCAATATGTATTCCAACTCTTGCCGTTTCCGGCTTTAAGTTATTTTATTTTCTCGGGTTCGGGTTTTTGTCTCCATGTGTTGTTCTCGTTGTCATGCATCTCATATCATGTCATCATGTGCATTGCATTTGCATACGTGTTCATCTCATGCATTCGAGCATTTTCCCAGTTATCCGTTTTGCGTTCCGGCGCTTCGTTCTCCTCCGGTGGTCATTTCTAACTTTCTTTCGTGTGTGGGGATTAAACTTTTCCGGATTGGACCGAGACTTGCCAAGCGGCCTTGGTTTACTACTGGTAGACCGCCTGTCAAGTTTCATACCATTTGGACTTTGTTTGATACTCCAACGGTTAACCGAGGGACCGAAAAGGCCTCGTGTGTGTTGCAGCCCAACACCCCTCCAATTTGGCCCAAAACCGACCAAAACCCTCTCCATCATCTAGACCGTTTGATCACGATCACGTGGCCGAAAACCGTACCTCATTTGGACTCTCCTAGCTCCCTCTATGCCTATATATAGACCCCTTCCCCGAAATCCGGATCTCCCTTGTCCGAAACCCTAAAAATATCTCCTCCGCCACCGCCGGACACGTCCGGACGGAGCCGGACGTTGTTCGCCGCCGCCACCGACCAACCTCGGCGTGCCACGTGTCCCCGGGAGAGCCCCACTTCGCCGCCACCGCCCGCGGCCCGCCGAGCCTGCTCGGGGCCCCCGCGGCCCAGGGAGCGCCGCCCGCGCCTTCCTCGCCTAGAGCCGGCCGCGCCCCCTCCCGCCGCCTTCTTCTCCGTCGCCGGTGACCTCACCGGCCTCCGCCGCCATCCGCCTCCTTCCCCGGCCGAGCCGGCAAGCTCGGGCCGCCGTCCCGCGCAGGCGAGCGCGTCGCCCCGCCGCCAACCGCATCCATCGCCGTCCCCCACTCCGGCCTCCTCCTCTCCCTCGTCTCCGGCTAGTCCCCGACAAGCTCCACCGCCGCAGCTACAGTTCCGGCCGGCGAACATCAGGAAGCGTGCCACTGGATCTCAGATCTAGATCCAGTTTGGGTTGACTTTTTGCCGGAACCCTAGTTCATATGCTCCTGTTCATCGCATCGTAACTTTGCATCCGTAGCTCCGTTTTGGGCATATAGCATATCAAAATTTTCGTCTCAGAGAGCACATCATTTCATTCCATTGCATAATTTTCATTTGAGTTCATCTTGATGCCCGAAATGCTGTTAGAAGAGGGCTACTTGAGATAATTGTCAGATCTGCTGCTCCATTTAGATATTTGTCATTTTTGCCATGATTAATGTGTGCATGATATGCCCATGAGCTCTACATATGTTTAGTTAAGGGTTTTGCCATCTTTCCAGAGGTGCAACCCATGTATTTTTGTGATGTATGTGGTGACTAGCACAAGCCTGCAAAGTGAGGCACTTGGTAATGCTGATTTCAGGGACTTAGCATTTCCACTAAGTCCTTGACCTGTTTATCTCATATGGCCATATGTTCATGTTGTTTGCTAGTGATCCGTGCCTCTTTTGAGGATGATCAGTAAGGATGTTTTGTTAATCTTGTAGTGCTCTATCCATCCATGTCTTTGATTGCAATTATGGAGCACCCTAGCTTGAGTCAATCGAGCTCTACTTTCGCTACTTCGTGAATCTGGGCAGATTGTCTACTTGTTAGCGATTTTGCCGATGATGTTGTAGTTGATCCGTGCATGATATGTTATTGTTCTTGCCACGTCTAGCTTGAATTTTGTGTATTCTTGATGGGTGTATGCTTAGATTATCATGACTTGCTCTATGGTGAGTGCATCGAGCTCGTAAACATGCCTACTTGATATCTGTTTTCAGCATGCTCCAGTTTTCACTAAGTCTGAGAACTGAATATGTTTTTGCCATGTTCACATGCTTGCAATTGTATTTTCTGATCCCTTTTGGCTCAAGGTCACTAAGGGAATTTTGTTAAGATCTTTGAGTAGCTCCATGCCATGTTTTACTTTGCCTTGTTCAGGTCCTGTAGCATGTAGTTTTGTTGCTCCGAAGAGTGCTACCTGATCTGAAATTCCAGACAATTGTTAATTTCCCTAAGTCTGAAATCTGCTTGTCATATGCATTTTTGCCATGCTTGTTTGAACCTGTTAATGGATGATTTGGCCGTAGCTCAGTGCTAGAATTTTGTTAAGCATCTTGAATGCATCCCTGACATGTATTTTGTTGTCATGTTTGAATGCTGTAGGATGTTCATCTCATTGCATTTAAATGACTACTTGCTGTAAATTGCAGAACGTGGTCATATTTGAATCGCTTGCCATTTCCAAACCGTAACTCCGATTCCAGCGTTCTTTATATCATTTTCAAGCGATTTCATCTCATCTTTCCAGTGGCACACTTGGATTTCCAAGTTGAGGCCAGGTTCATGCATTCCTTGTCAAATCTTGCATATGCATCCCGCATCGCATTCCGCATAGCATTCCATGTTTGCATCATATTGCTTGATCCTTGCACGTGGTTGGTTGTGTTCCGTTTGCTTGTTTTTCTTGTTTGGATAGAGCCGGGAGACGAGTTCGCTAACGAGGAGCCCGTTGAGTTTGCTTTCGAGGATCCAGTCAACTCTGACAACTTTGCAGGCAAGATGATCATACCCTCGAAATCACTACTATCTTTGCTTTGCTAGATGCTCGCTCTTTTGCTATGCCAATGCTACGATGCCTACCATTTGTTTTCAAGCCTCCCAAATTGCCATGTCAAACCTCTAACCCACCATGTCCTAGCAAACCGTTGATTGGCTATGTTACCGCTTTGCTTAGCCCCTCTTATAGCATTGCTAGTTGCAGGTGAAGATCGAAGCCCGTTCCTTGTTGGAACATTATTTACTTGCTGGGATATCATGATATTATCTTGTTATCTTAATGCATCTATATACTTGGTAAAGGGTGGAAGGCTCGGCCTCTCGCCTAGTGTTTTGTTCCACTCTTGCCGCCCTAGTTTCCGTCATATCGGTGTTATGTTCCCGGATTTTTGCGTTCCTTACGTGGTTGGGTTATAATGGGAACCCCTTGATAATTCGCCTTGATTAAAGATTTTCCAGCAATGCCCAACCTTGGTTTTACCATTTGCCACCTAGCCTCTTTTTCCCTTGGGTTTCCGGAGCCCGAGGGTCATCCTATTTTAACCCCCCCCCCCCCCCGGGCCAGTGCTCCTCTGAGTGTTGGTCCACCTGTCAGCTGCCGGTGGCCACCAGGGGCAACTCTGGGCTAGCCTACCCGTGCCTAGGACAATCTGAGTGTGCCCTGAGAAAGAGATATGTGCAGCTCCTATCGGGATTTATCGGCACATTCGGGCGGTGTTGCTGGATTTGTTTTAACCTGTCGAAGTGTCTTGAAGAACCGAGATACCGAGTCTGATCGGAACGTCTCGGGAGGAGGTCTATTCCTTCGTTGACCGTGAGAGCTTGTCATGGGCTAAGTTGGGACTCCCCTGCAGGGATTTGAACTTTCGAAAGCCGTGCCCGCGGTTATGGGCAGATCGGAATTTGTTAATGTCTGGTTGTAGATAACTTGAACCTTAACTTATTTAAAATGAATCAACTGTGTGAGTTACCGTGATGGTCTCTTCTCGGCGGAGTCCGGGGAGTGAACACAGTGTTGGAGTAATGCTTGCCGTAGGATGCCCCTTAGTTGTTCGACCGTGCTTTGCCTCCTCTTCTCGCTCTCTTTTGCGAACAGGATAGCCACCATATATGCTAGTCGCTTGCTGCAGCTCCACATATTTACCCTGCCTTACCCCTTTTAAGCTTAAATAGTCTTGATCGCGAGGGTGCGAGATTGTTGAGTCCCTGTGGCTCACAGATTACTATTAAACCAGATGTAGGGCCTGATGATTCCGCTCCAGGTGACGCGCTCGAGCTCAAGTGGGAGTTCGACGAGGACTCTCAACGATATTATGTTTCCTTTCGTGATGATCAGTAGTGGTGCCCAGTTGGGGGTGATCGGGACTGTGTTGCATGTTGGGTTATCTTTTATTTTGGCGCCGTAGTCGGGCCATGAGTGTTTGGATGATGTAATGTTATTTTTGTACCTTGATTGACGTGGCGAGTGTAAGCCAACTATGTTATCTCCCCTTTATTATTTATATTACATGGGATGTTGTGAAGATTGCCTAACTTGCGACATATGCCTTCAATGCGATTATGCCTCTAAGTCGTGCCTCGACACGTGGGAGATATAGTCGCATCGAGGGTGTTACATGAACCTTCCTCCAGGCTCGATCTCCTCCTGAAACGAGATGCACAATTGTTTCGTTGCCAACTTACAGGGCACTCGCAACCACCCACCGGCTGTGGGTGACCTACGCTGCGTCAAGCAACAACCAGGAGAGACCCTCCAGAAGTACATCCAGCGCTTCAACAATGTTCGCCTCAAGATCCCCAAGGTGGCGGATGAGGCCATCATCTCCGCGTTCTCCGATGGAATCTGCGACGTCACGATGAAGGAGGAGCTCGCCATCCACGAGGAGTTGTGCACGTCACTGGAGCTGTTCAACCTGGCGACCAAGTGCGCAAGAGCTGAGGAGGAGCGCCTCTCCCTCCTTGAGCTCCCGGCTGCGGACCCAAAGGAGAAGAAAGCCAAGGCCAAAGACGTGAAGCGCAAGGGAGCAGCCGTGCTCGCGGCGGAGTCAGACACAAAGCACGGCAGGGACGAGCCCGAGTCATCCAAGAGTAGCCGACCATTATGCGCCTTCCATAACCTGCATAGCCACAACACCAGCGACTATCAAGAGCTCAGAGCCATTCGAGAAGGACGCTTCGGTCGACGCCCCGAGGGCAACAACCGGGGCTACGGCCGAGGAGGAGTACGTGGTGGCAGATGCTCGGATGACCGTGGCCCACGCCAGGAGTGGCGCGACCGACCTTGATACGTCTCCAACGTATCTATAATTTTTTATTGCACCATGCTATTTTATCTACTGTTTTGGACATTATTGGGCTTTATTATCCACTTTTATATTATTTTTGGGACTAACCTATTAACCGGAGGCCCAGCCCAGAATTGTTGTTTTTTGCATGTTTTAGGGTTTCGAAGAAAAGGAATATCAAAAGGAGTCCAAACGGAATGAAACCTTCGGGAACGTGATTTCTCATCGAGTACAACTCGGGAGACTTGGACCCTACGTCAAGACACGTAACAGGAGGCCACGAGGTAGGGGGCGCGCCAACCCCCCCCCCTCCCAGGCGCGCCCTCCACCCTCGTGGGCCCCCTGTTGCTCCACCGACGTGCTTCTTCCTCATATATATACCCATGATATGTCTCCAACGTATCTATAATTTTTGATTGTTCCATGCTATTATATTTTCAACCTTGGATGTTTTATATGCATTTATATGCCATTTTATATGATTTTTGGGACTAACCTATTAATCCAGAGCCTAGTGCCAGTTTCTGTTTTTACCTTGTTTTAGGGTTTCGAAGAAAAGGAAAATCAAACGGAGTCCAATTGACCTGAAACTTCACAGAACTCATTTTTGGAAGGAAAGAAGCCCAGAATACTTGAAGTGCATGTAAGGGAAGCTTCGAGGAGGCCACGAGGTAGGGGGGCGCGCCCACCCCCGAGGCGTGCCCTCCACCCTTTTGGGGCCCTCGTGGCCCCCCTGACGTACTTCTTCTGCCTATATATCTCCATATACCCTAAAAACATCGGGGGGCACAATAGATCAGGAGTTCCGCCGCCAGAAGCCTCCTTAGCCACCGAAAACCAATCTAGACCCGTTCCGGCACCCTGCCGGAGGGGGAATCCCTCTCCGGTGGCCATCTTCATCATCCTTGTGCTCTCCATAACGAGGAGGGAGTAGTTCTCCCTCGGGGCTGAGGGTATGTACTAGTAGCTATATGTTTGATATCTCTCTATCTCTCTCTCTCTCTCTCTCTCTCGTGTTCTTGAGGTGATACGATCTTGATGTATCGCGAGCTTTGCTATTATAGTTGGATATTATGTTTCTTTTCCCCCTCTACTCTCTTGTAATGGATTGGGTTTCCCCTTTGAAGTTATCTTATCGGATTGAGTCTTTAAAGATTTGAGAACACTTGATGTATGTCTTGTCGTGCGTATCTGTGGTGACAATGGGATATCACGTGATTCACTTGATGTATGTTTTGGTGATCAACTTGCGGGTTCCGCCCATGAACCTATGCATAGGGGTTGGCACACGTTTTCGTCAGGATTCTCTGGTAGAACTTTGGGGCACTCTTTGAGGTCCTATGTGTTGGTTGAATAGATGAATCTGAGATTGTGTGATGCATATCGTATAATCATACCCACGGATACTTGAGGTGACATTGGAGTATCTAGGTGACATTAGGGTTTTGGTTGATTTGTGTCTTAAGGTGTTATTCTAGTACGAACTCTAGGGCTGTTTGTGACACTTATAGGAATAGCCCAATGGATTGATTGGAAAGAATAACTTTGAGGTGGTTTCGTACCCTACCATAATCTCTTCGTTCGTTCTCCGCTATTAGTGACTTTGGAGTGACTCTTTGTTGTGTGTTGAGGGATAGTTATGTGATCCAATTATGTTAGTATTATTGAGGGAACTTGCACTAGCGAAAGTATGAACCCTAGGCCTTGTTCAATGCATTGCAATGCCGTTTACACTCACTTTTATCATTAGTTACCTTGCTGTTTTTATAATTTCATATTACAAATACCTTTATCTACTATCCATATACCACTTGTATCACCCTCTCTTCGCCGAACTAGTGCACCTATACAATTTACCATTGTATTGGGTGTGTTGGGGACACAAGAGACTCTTTGTTATTTGGTTGCAGGGTTGCTTGAGAGAGACCATCTTCATCCTACGCCTCTTATGGATTGATAAACCTTAGGTCATCCACTTGAGGGAAATTTGCTACTATCCGGCAAACCTCTGCACTTGGAGGCCAACAACGTCTACAAGAAGAAGGTTGTGTAGTAGACATCAACCCACGTACCCCCAAACGATCAGATACGGAGCAAAAACCCTAATTCCACCGCCGTAACTTTCTGTATCCTTCTACTAGATTGATACCTTGTTTTTTGCAGGTGCGAGGGACTCGCGCATAGCCTCCTACTAGATTGATACCTTGGTTCTCAAAAACTGAAGGAAATACTTATGCTACTTTGCTGCATCATCCCTTCCTCTTCAGGGAAAACCAACGCAGTGCTAAAAGAGGTAGCAGGCCTCGTGAGGACTGCTTGCAGGATTAGTCTCGGGAGGGTGCCTGGAGGGATCAGCCTCGTGAGGATCGCTGGCAAGATCAGTCTTGCGAGGGCGCCTGGAGGGATCAGCCTCGTGAGGATCGTCCTCAGGGCAACGCCGGTCTCCCTCCACTACCGCCACCACCAAGAAGGAATGACGACCACTGTCGGTGTCAAAACCGGCGGATCTCGGGTAGGGTGTCCGGAACTGTGCATCTTGGCTGGATGGTAACAGGAGGCAAGGGACACGAAGTTTTACCCAGGTTCGGGCCCTCTTGATGGAGGTAAAACCCTACGTCCTGCTTGATTAATATTGATGATATGGGTAGTACAAGAGTAGATCTACCATGAGATCAGAGAGGCTAAACCCTAGAAGCTAGCCTATGGTATGATTGTTGTTCTGTATGTTGTCCTACGGACTAAAACCCTCCGGTTTATATAGACACCGGAGAGGGTTAGGGTTACACAAAGTCGGTTACAATGGTAGGAGTTCTATATATCCGTATCGCCAAGCTTGCCTTCCACGCCAAGGAAAGTCCCTTCCGGACACGGGACGAAGTCTTCAATCTTGTATCTTCATAGTCCAGGAGTCCGGCTGAAGGTATAGTTCGGCCATCCAGACACCCCCTAATCCAGGACTCCCTCAGTAGCCCCCGAACTAGGCTTCAATGACGATGAGTCCGACGCACAGATTGTCTTCGACATTGTAAGGCGGGTTCTCCTCCAAATTCTGTGTACCTGTTGAATAAAGTCCGGTTTCTTGTAAATGTTGCGCTCCTTGGCTTCTGCACCCAATAACGGCCGTCTCCCACGTGTCAAACGAATATGAAAAGTCTGAGTGTTTTTACATCCACACCCCTAGCCGCTTAAATGAGCCGCCCATTTAAGGGGACGAGGATTTAGATCCAAACCACACCTTCTCCCCTTCGCGAGTGTTCATCAGAGCGCATCCGACAAAGGTCCATACCACCATGGCCAGCTGTCGCAACTCCTCCTTTCGCCCTTCCAGCCCTCAGCCTGGATATTGGGAGAGATGCTCCATCCCGCATAGCGAGCTAGTGACGTTCCAGACCAAGGGATTTCTCCCCCCGGCCTATATGGTCCCGGTTCGAGCCGGTCTTGCCATCTATAATGGCAGAGAGCAAGCGGAGAGTGCCCCTAATCCCTCCAAAGGAGAGCGGGTGTGCCTCGTCCCTTATTTAATAAGAGGGCTTGAATTTCCAATCCATCCATTTCTCCGGGGGCTCCTGGAGTTCTATGGCCTCCAGCTACACAATCTCACGCCTGCTTCCGTATTGCATATGGCGGGCTTCGTAGCCCTCTGCGAGCTGTTTTTGGGTGTTGAGGCTCATTCCGGGCTGTGGAAAGAGCTATTCTGCCTTGTGCCCCGTTCTCAGAAGGGGTCGATATATCAAGTGGGCGGAGCCGAAGTGTGGCGCATCGCCGGGACCGGATATCTATCCGGAACCCCAAAGAAGGCGTCCGAGGACTGGCCTTCGGAATGGTTTTACATAGAGGACGTCCCGCTACCGGATCCTATCCGAATCGGCCTCCCTGAGTTCGACAGTGCTCCACTAAAGAAGCGCCAAGTTGGCGTCCACGGAGCCCTCAGAGAGAAAGTGACAAGGACGTCTGTTACCTGATGGGCCGGATAAGATTGTTAGCTCATTCCGGACTGACCATGATCGGGGTCATGGCCGCATGCATCATGCGAGGGGTGCAGCCGCTACAATATAGAGGCCACCCCATGTGGGATTTCAACGGGGAGGACGACGCCACCTGCTACGACCATAAGGGACCGGATTCGACTACGGCCCTAACAAAGACCTTGTCCGCTTTGTACAAGGGAG
Organism: Triticum urartu; assembly: GCF_056163025.1. Lineage (NCBI taxonomy): Eukaryota > Viridiplantae > Streptophyta > Magnoliopsida > Poales > Poaceae > Triticum > Triticum urartu. The sequence continues at coordinate 52,746,495 of NC_141874.1, read as the reverse complement.
AAGAGGAGGAATTTCTCCGCATCAACCCATAGGATGGATTCTCTATGTACAATCCCCCAAGTTGGGTAAGTGGTTTACTTGCCCATCCGTTTTATATTCCCATTGTTAAATGTTCAGTCTAACGACTTCAACGCAGGAACTGCGCCAGGCTGTTAAAGAAATAAACAGCCCTCCTCCACAACCCGAGGACCCAGGACGGTCCCTTGACCCGGTCTCTCAAGAGGATCCGGACTTATCTGTGGAGCTGATTGATAGAGTGTTCCATCAATTAAGCAAGGATAACGCCTTGGTGGCCATTACGGCCGATTACCCAGGGCTAATCCCGGCCTCCTAGGTAACTGAGATCGAAGTCCCAGTACCTCGAATAGGGGTCCGCCCTCTCGTGTTTTCAGTTTCCTGATTACAACCAAGCTTTGCAGGGGAGGTTTTTGAGACGGGAGGCCGAACCTGCGGCGACAAGCCAACGAGGGGCCGCAGGGCCCCGTGGGCAGAAAAGAAGTGCAGTCCGAGCTGAGGCGTCAGCGCAAAGGTATGGCGCGCCCCCTTATCCCAGGTGTTATACCTTCAAGGCATATTAACACTCGTGCTCTCTTCAGGACAAAGAGACCTCGCTGGAGTATATCCGGAGAGGCTGTCAATCGTGCCTCCACCAGCCAGGCACCAAAGCCTGGTCCGGAGGCGGAGGCGAACACAAGGCGCGCACCGGACGCTCCTCCGACGGAGGATGTGGATAGGTTGTCTGCCACCAACTCTGAGGTGGAGAGTGCCATGAACCACAGGCGTCGCCGGACAATTCTTCGTGACGCTTGTTTCTCCCGAGAGGCATTAGATGCCTTCAATTCGGGAGATGCGTACCTCCGTGCCGCTCAAAATGGTCTAGCCAGAGCCACGGAGCAATATGTAAAAGACATACGGGCAAGAAAATTTTGGTAATTGTATATATATACCAGTAGCCCCCGAGACTTGAAACAGTTAGAATAACTGATTTAAGGATCATTTGTTATGCAGGTTCTTACAGAAAAGAATTCTCTACTGTCCCAGGAGCTGGAAGAGTGCAAAGCCCAACTTGAGGCCGCACTAGCCGCGACAGGGGAGCCCAAGGAGACCCCCTCTGGTAATATACACTTCGAAAGATAAGTATTTTGCGAAGCACGACATGGGTGCGAATCTGACAAATGAATTTGCAGATGGCGCCGGATTGAGTCCGGAAAGGCAACAACTCCTACGCCAGCTGAAGGCTGGTGAGAAGGTGCTAACAAAGGTGAGGCGGGAGAAGAACGATCTCCAAGATGCCAACACCAAGCTGGGCGTCGACCTGAAAGATGTTCATGCCAAGCTGTCAGACTCCGTTAAGGAGAATCAGCGGCTGCGGCGCGGCATATTTAGTAAGTGCTTGAACGAACCTTTGAAAAAAAGTTTGGCGGGGAAGTCAACTAACAAAGTAATGTCTGTAGGTGTGCTAACAGGTCGTCCTGCAGAGGAGATGCCCGGTTCTACGGGTGACCTTCTTCCCGAGCTCTCGCAACTGCTCGAGCGAGTTCGGCAAGCGATGCAAGGCGTTGCCCAGGCCTTGTGGCCATCCATCTCCATGCCCGAAGGTCTTGGAGAGCTTGCGGAGAAGCTAAAGGGAGCACGGTGGCACTTCCGATTGTGGAAGATATCGGCCTGCCGTCAAGGCGCTAGGGAGGCTTGGGCCATGGTGAACACGCGGTACACAAAGGCTTACCCCAACCACATGGCTGAGGTCGGTCCTGTGGGGGCCCGATGGGAAGGAGATCCCTGTAAGCTTAATATACGGCCAAGTAGAATTGTCCGCAAAGTATTCCTAGCAGGACTGTAAATTAGACAGCCTGTTAGATGGTATTGAAGAGGAATACAATCAGTCAGAATGACTATGTAATTTAATTGACATTTATAATGCCTTCTAGCAGGATTGTAGATCATTTGTCATGGCCGACCTTTTCGCTTCAGCCTCGGGACCTGACGGTCTGGAGTGTGTCCTAATTCCCATGTGGTTATATAAGAACCGGGGAATGCATGGAGACCAGGCGTAGGGGTCATTAGTGCGTGAACAGACAAGTGCCCGACTAGTTATGTTATATTACATGGTTAGTAAGAAACATCTTCCGGGGAGAATAGTTCCGTTAGGGGTTCCTTTCCTTGGGAGGCATGCCCTAAAGTGCATGCCCGTTCTACGAAAAAGACGCAGGAAAAAGCATCTGGGGGCGCATGAATAAATAAGTGAAAAGATCATCTTTTAGGTCACCGATCGAATATTCCCTTAAGAACGCTAGCTTTCGGATTCACCCAGTCTGAGGTACACATTCGGCTGATCCGGCAGTAACAATCGCAGAGGTGCTCCCTTTACCGCCTAGCCGAATTATCGGGAACGTAGGGGTAAGCACAGGAGCCAGGCAACCCAGCTTGGCCAAAACTTAATTCATATCGATGCATATAATGGTGAAATAAAAGGTACATGCGGAAATGTAACACATGTGTTGGGCATGAAGCCCGTATAAATAAGCTTCTGTTAAAAGAAGCCCCCAGGTTTAATGAGTGCGAATAGCACATCATTTGATGAGCCTTTAAAGGCTATAAGAAAAAGGAAGGAGAGAAGGAGAGAAATGTAAGGCAGATAGTATATAAAAAATGGACAGAGGAAGGAGACGAACATAGAGTCCGGCGCTAGGCATAGAATCTTCGGAGACGGGCTGCGGTCCATGGGTTCGGCTTGAGTCGGTTATCCGATGCATCTTGCAGGCGGTACGCTCCACCAGCCAGGACTTGGTCAATTATGAAGGGACCTTCCCACTTGGGCTTGAGTTTGTCCTTTTTCTTGTCCGACAGGCGTAGAACTAATTCGCCAACGTTGTAATTTTTGGCCCGTACTTCTCTGCTTTGGTATCTTCGAGCCTGCTATTGATAGAATGCGGAATGGGCTTTTGCCACGTCACGCTCCTCCTCCAATGCGTCCAAACTGTCCTGCCGATCGAGCTCGGCTTCTCTTTCTTCGTACATGCGCACTCGAGGTGAGTCATGAATTATGTCGCAAGGCAAAACTGCCTCTACGCCGTACACCATAAAGAATGGTGTGTATCCGGTGGTGCGATTCGGCGTGGTCCGCAGCCCCCAGAGTACGGAGTCGAGCTCCTCTACCCAATGCGTGTTAGATTCGTTGAGGGACCGCACTAATCTAGGTTTGATGCCGCTCATGATAAGACCATTTGCACGTTCGACATGGCCGTTAGTTTGTGGGTGATAGACGGAAGCATAATCGAGCTTGATGCCCATGTTTTTGCACCATAGTTTTACCTCGTCGGTCGTAAAGTTCGTGCCGTTATCTGTGATGATGCTGTGGGCGACGCCATAATGGTGTACAACCCCGTATATAAAGTCTATCACCGGTCCGGATTCGGCCGTCTTAAAAGGCTTGGCTTCTATCCATTTGGTGAACTTATCCACCATGACCAGTAAGTATTTTTGCTTGTGGGTTCCGCCTTTAAGGGGTCCAACCATGTCAAGCCCCCAGACCGCGAAGGGCCAAGTGATGGGGATAGTTTGGAGGGCGGTGGGTGGCATATGGCTTTGATTTGCAAAGAGCTGGCAACCGATGCATTGTTGGACTAAGTCCTGGGCGTCTGCCCGGGCCGTCGGCCAATAAAAGCCTGTACGGAATGCCTTGCTTACAAGGGACCGAGCTGCAGCGTGATGACTGCCGAGTCCGGCATGAATTTCAGCCAGGAGGTTCCGCCCTTCCTCTTCGGAGATGCACCTTTGAAGGACGCTGGTAGTGCTTTTCTTATAAAGCTCTCCCTCGTGGACTTTGTAGGCTTTGGATCGCCGCACTATGCAGTGTGCCTCATTTTGGTCCTCGGGGAGTTCCTGCCTAGTAAGGTAGGCGAGGAATGGTTCTGTCCACGGGGCGATGACGGCCATTATTATGTGGGCTAAAGGTGTTATTTCATTGGCAGAGCCTCCGATTGTGTCAGAATGTTCGGTGTCGGGTAGTGCGGTTGGGTTCGGGCTGTTATTGTTCGGCTCCCCTTCCCACACTACGGATGGCTTGAACAGCCTTTCCAAGAAGATGTTGGGGGGGACTACATCGCGTTTTGTGCCGATGCGTGCCAGGACATCTGCCGCCTAATTATTTTCCCAGGCTATATGGTGAAATTCGAGCCCTTCGAACCGAGCTGACATTTTTAGGACGGCGTTGCGGTAAGCTGCCATTTTTGGATCCTTGGCATCTAAGCCTCCATTTATTTGGGATATTGCGAGGTTCGAGTCCCCGTGCACCTCTAGGCGTTGAATGCCCAAAGATACTGCCATCCGGAGACCATGTAAAAGGGCCTCATATTCGGCTGCATTGTTGGAGTCTGTGTACATAATCTGGAGTACGTATTGAACTGGGACGTCAAAATGACGCCAGCCCCTAGTCCGGCCAACATCTTGGAGCCATCGAAATGCATGATCCAATTTGAATATGTGCCGTACTCTTTAGGGAGTTCGGCCTCCGTCCATTCTGCGACGAAGTCGGCCAAAACTTGCGACTTGATGGCTCGCCGTGGCTTATAAGTTATGTCGAATGGGAGGAGCTCAATGGCCCATTTTGCAATCCGGCCCATTGCGTCACGGTTGTTTATAATATCGTTAAGTGGTACTTCCGAGGCTACTGTTATTGAACACTCTTGAAAGTAGTGTCGTAGCTTCCGGGATGCCATGAATACCGCGTACGCGATCTTTTGATAATGCGGGTACCATGATTTGCACGGAGTGAGGACAGTGGACACATAATAGACTGGCTTTTGAAGGGGCAATTTGTGTCCGTCCGTTTCTCGTTCGACGACGAGCACTGCGCTTACAACCTGATGTGTTGCTGCAATGTACAATAGCATTGGTTCACCAATGTTTGGCGCGGCCAGGACTGGGTTTGTGGCCAATATGGCTTTTATTTCGTCGAGTCCGGCCGTGGCTACATCCGTCCATTCGAAGTGTTCGGTGCGCCGAAGGAGGCGGTAAAGGGGTAGGGCCTTTTCTCCCAAGCGGGAGATAAAGCGTCTTAGAGCCGCCACGCATCCGGTTAACTTTTGTATTTGTTTGAGGTCCTTTGGGATATCCAATTGTGACAAAGCTCGGATCTTGGCTGGATTTGCTTCAGTTCCTCTACCGGATACAATGAAGCCCAAGAGCTTTCCGGCTGGGACGCCGAAAACGCATTTTTCCGGGTTGAGCTTGATGTCGTATGTTCGGAGGTTATCAAATGTGAGCCTCGAGTCGTCTACTAGAGATTCGACATGTCTTGTTTTGACGACCACATCATCTACATATGCCTCCACTGTTTTGCCGATCTGGTTTGCCAGACATGTCTGAATCATGTGCTGATATGTTGCGCCGGCATTTTTGAGCCCGAAGGACATTGTGTTGAAGCAGAATGGGCCGTATGGTGTGATAAATGCCGTTGCGGCTTGGTCTGATTATGCCATCTTCATTTGATGGTAGCCGGAATATGCGTCGAGGAAACACAACGAATCGTGTCCTGTGGTAGCGTCGATAATTTGATCGATGCGGGGGAGGGGGAAGGGATCCTTTGGGCAAGCCTTGTTAAGGTCTTTAAAATCAATGCACAAGCGCCAGGATTTGTCCTTCTTGGGTACCATCACCAGGTTTGCTAGCCAGTCCGGATGTTTTATATCTCTGATGAATCCGGCCTCCAATAGCTTTGCTAGCTCCTCTCCCATGGCCTGTCTCTTAGGTTCGGAAAAATGTCGAAGAGCTTGTTTGACAGGTTTGAATCCTTTTACGATATTTAAGCTGTGCTCGGCCAGCCTGCGTGGGATTCCTGGCATATTTGAAGGGTGCCAGGAAAAAATGTCCCAGTTCTCTCGTAGGAACTCTCGCAGTGCGGCGTCTACATCAGGGTTTAACTGTGCCCCGATAGAAGCTGTTTTATTGGGATCTGTTGGATGGACCTGGAATTTGACTATTTCGTCCGCCGGTTTAAAGGAGGTGGACTTGGATCTTTTGTCGAGTACCACATCGTCCCTATTCACCATGGAGCGCAGCGCAGTCAGTTGCTCAGCCGCTAGGGCTTCGGATAGTGCCTCGAGGGCCAGTGCGGCTGTCTTGTTTTCGGCGCGGAGTGCTATGTCTGGATCACTAGCGAGAGTGATGATCCCGTTAGTCCCGGGCATCTTGAGCTTCATGTACCCGTAACGGGGTATTGCTTGGAAGATTGTAAACGCTTCCCGCCCTAGCAGAGCGTGATAATCGTTGCTGAACGGAGCCACATGGAACGTGACCTCTTCGGACCTGTAATTATCCGGCGTGCCGAACACCACATCTAGTGTGATTTTTCCTGTACAGCGCGCTTCCCGACTGGGGATTATTCCTCTAAAGGTTGTGCTGCTTCGCTCAATGCGGTTCCAGTCTATTTTCATTTTTTGAAGGGTTTCCTCATAAATGAGGTTCAATCCGCTGCCGCCGTCCATGAGTACCTTGGTAAGATGAAAGCCGTCCACTATTGGACTAAGGACCAATGTGGCTGGTGCTCAGGTTGTTCGAAATTTAGTTTCATCACTGGCGTTAAAGGTAATAGCCGTGTCACTCCATGGGTTTATTGTTGCTACTTGGTAGACTTCGGCAAGGCTGCGGAGTGTCCTTTTTCGCATATTATTTGATGCGAAAGTCTCGAAGACTGTTAATACCGTATTGGTGTCTCTGGGGTGGCTTTCTGTGGCCTCCGGAATTAGGAGATCTTCGCCAATTTTGGCCACCTGCCGGAGTATCCAACATGCTCTAAGGTTGTGAGTTGGTGTGGCGTCCTCTGTACTATGAATTTTACAGGGTCCATTAAGCCAACCTTCCAGTATGGTTCCATGCCCTGTAGAGGGTTTTTGCTTTTTGGTGTTTGACCCGGGTGTCTGGCGATGATGCACCCTTTTATTTCATACTGGGTTTGTATTCAGGGCCGGATCGTCCCAAAATTTTATTTCGGTTTTCCAAGCGCTTTCCGTCGCACAGTACTTTCGTACAATGGACACTAAGTCAGCAAAGCGTGTAATATCACGGCGACTTATGGTGTTGAGGATTCCCTTGTCCATGCAATTATTGCAGAAGATTGAGATTGCGTCTTCCTCGCGGCAGTCCCTTATCCTGTTCCTAACCAGGAGGAATCTGGCCCAGTAATGATGTACTGTTTCATCGGGCTCTTGCCTGATTTGGGATAGATCGCTTATGTTCGGGTGGGTGGGTGGAATTAAATCCGAAGCCTCACCCATTCTGAGGCTCAGAGGCCAAGGAATTTCCGAACTCGAAAATTTGGATTCCTGGATGTTGTCCAATGAATCCAACCCGTCGCCTAATTCTAAGTTCAGGTCTTGAGTGATATCCTCCCCTCCGCGGGTATCTGGCTTGGAGGGATCGGGAATCAGGACGTAGCTAGTCCTTAAGATAGATGAAGGGTCGCCGCACTGTCCCTCTACCATGGCAACGTGATGGGTGACTTGGGGAGAGTTAATCTCTCTCAGATCGGGTTTAGGCCCAATCTGGTTGTAATCCGTAGCGACTCCGAGGACGGCAATGTGATCCAAGAGCTCGTTTATGGAGGAGAGCTCCATTGGATCTAACTGCTCGGCGAGTTCCAAGCTGACATGAAGATTGTTTTTGATGGCTCGAGAGGTCATCGTCGGCGTAGAAGCCGAACAGGCAGTCATAAGAAAACCACCTAGCCGGAGGGTTTGGCCGACAGCCAAAGCTCCCTTAGAAACGGTATCATCTTTAAACAAGGGACGAGGCATCCTTCCTGATGGCGACTACATAGAGGAACTCTCAATGAAAGCACCAATGTCGGTGTCAAAACCGGCGGATCTCGGGTAGGGGGTCCCGAACTTTGCGTCTAGGCCGGATGGTAACAGGAGGCAAGGGACAGTTTTACCCAGGTTCGGGCCCTCTTGATGGAGGTAAAACCCTACGTCCTGCTTGATTAATATTGATGATATGGGTAGTACAAGAGTAGATCTACCACGAGATCGGAGAGGCTAAACCCTAGAAGCTGGCCTATGGTATGATTGTTGTTCTATATGTTGTCCTACGGACTAAAACCCTCCGGTTTATATAGACACCGGAGAGGGTTAGGGTTACACAAAGTTGGTTACAATGGTAGGAGATCTATATATCCGTATCGCCAAGCTTGCCTTCCACGCCAAGGAAAGTCCCTTCCGGACACAGGACGAAGTCTTCAATCTTGTATCTTCATAGTCCAGGAGTCCGGCTGAAGGTATAGTCCGGCCATCCGGACACCCCCTAATCTAGGACTCCCTCAACCACCATCAGGATGAGGGGGCTGGGGGCTTCCAGGAGCCGCGTGCCATCGCCTGCATCTTGGGCGGAGCTCAAGCCCTAGCCTCGTAGCGTATCTTCAAACAGTCCGCTCGTGAAGTGAATGCAGTCCTCCCCAAGGTTGAGGCCACGCGCCCGCTCAGATGGTCCAAGTGCGCCATCATGTTCAGCTCAGCAGATCAACTCAAGTGTGCGGCTACCGCCGGCGCCCCCCGATGCTTTGTTCACTAGTCATTAGCAACATGCAAGTTACCAAGACTCTCATCAATGGCGGCGTAGGGCTCAACGTCCTGTCCATCGACACATTCGACAACCACCAAGTGTTGTATGATCAGCTTCAGCCCACCAAGCCTTTCTCAGGAGTGACCGACAGCTCCACCACCCCGATCAGGCAGGTCCGCCTCCCCGTCACTTTTGGACAGTGCGACAACTACCGCACCGAGCTCATCGACTTCGACATCGCCCACATCCGTCTGCCATACAATGCCATCCTTAGGTATCCGGCCCTGGCCAAGTTCATGGCCGTGATGCACCGCAACTACAACGTCCTCAAGATGCCAGGAAGTGGTGGGATTATCATAGTCCCCTGCGAAGAAAGAGATGCGGTGTGCTCCCTCGAGTGAGCCTTCCAAGTAGCGTCAAATGAAGACCCCGGCAACAATGCAGCTCGGTACCCTCCTGAGGTCGTCCCCAAGAAGAAGAAGCAGCTCCTCCGTGCCGGACCTCAGGAGGGCAGCGCCGCAAGTGGCACCTCGCCAGGATCACCGCCTGCACCTGGGGCGCTGATACGTCTCTGTTGTATCTATAATTTTTGATTGTTCCATGCCAATATTCTACAACTTTCATATACTTTTGGCAACTTTTTATACTATTTTGGGACTAACATATTGATCCAGTGCCCAGTGCCAGTTCCTGTTTGTTGCATGTTTTTTGTTTCGCAGAAAATCCATATCAAACGGAGTCCAAATGGGATAAAACGGATGGAGAATATTTTTGGAATATTTGTGAAATATGGGAAGAAGAATCAATGTGAGACGGTGCCCGAGGGGCCATGAGGCAGGGGTCGCGCGTGCCCCCCTGGGTGCGCCCCTGACCCTCATGCCCCCCCCCCCCCCGTAAGGCGGTTGCTGCTCTTCTTTGGCCGCAAGAAAGCTAATTTTCGGAGAAAAATATGGGCGAAGGTTTCAATCCAATCGGAGTTACGGATCTCCGGATATATAAGAAACGGTGAAATGGCAGAATCCTAGAACGCCGAAACAGAGAGAGAGCCAGAGAGACAGATCCAATCTCGGAGGAGCTCTCGCCCCTCCCATGCCATGGAGGCCATGGACCAGAGGGGAAACCCTTCTCCCACCTAGGGAGAAGGTCAACGAATAAGAAAAAGAAGGGGGGGCTCTCTCCCCCTCGCTTCCGGTGGCGCCGAAACACCACTAGGGGCCATCATCATCACCACAATCTACACCAACACCTCCGCCATCTTCACCAACATCTCCATCACCTTCCCCCTCTATCTACAGAGGTCCACTATCCCGCAACCCGCTGTACCCTCTACTTGAACATGGTGCTTTATGCTTCATATTATTATCCAATGATGTGTTGCCATCCTATGATGTCTGAGTAGATTTTCGTTGTCCTATCGGTGATTGGTGAATTACTATGATTGATTTAATTTGCTTGTGGTTATGTTCCTGTCCTTTGGTGCCCATCATATGAGAGCGCACGTGGATCACACCATAGGGTTAGTTGTATGTTGATAGGACTATGTATTGGAGGGCAAGAGTGACAGAAGCTTCAACCTAGCATAGAAATTGATGCATATGGGATTGAAGGGGGACCAATATATATTCATGCTATGGTTGGGTTTTACCTTAATGAACGTTAGTAGTTGCGGACACTTGCTAATATTTTCAATCATAAGTGCATAGAATTCCAAGTCAGGGATGACATGCTAGCAGTGGCCTCTCCCACATAAAACTCGCTATCGGTCTAGTAAAGTAGTCAATTTCTTAGGGACAATTTCGCAACTCCTACCACCACTTTTCCACACTCGCTATACTAAATTTATTGCTTCTTTATCTAAACAGCCCCTAGCTTTTATTTACGTGCTCTTTATTATCCTGCAAACCTATCCAAAAACATCTACAAAGTACTTCTAGTTTCATACTTGTTTTAGGTAAAGCGAACGTCAAGGGTTCGTAGAGTTGTATCGGTGGTCGATAGAACTTGAGGGAATATTTTTTTCTACCTTTAGCTCCTCGTTGGGTTCGACACTCTTACTTATCGAAAGAGGCTACAATTGATCCCCTATACTTGTGGGTTATCAAGACCTTTTCTGGCGCCGTTACCGAGGAGTTATAGCGTGGGGTGAATATTCTCATGTGTGTTTGTTTGCTTTATCACTAAGTAACTTTTATTTGCTGTTCTAATTTGTTCTCTATCTTTAGTTATGGATATGGAACACGAAATACCAAAAAAAATTAGGTGTACCTGCTACTCATGGAGATGGGGAACCTCCTAAAACCTCGATGCTGGTTATGTGAAAAATATTATGTACTACTTTGATAATCCTGAGAAAACCCCATTCAATTATGTAATGGGAGACACGTTGGATCAACGTGAATACTTTAGGGATTATTGCTTGACTCAAAAAGGGAAACTATTATGGGATCAAATTCATAAGTTGCATTGGTATGCTCGGGAACTATGCTTGAGATATGACTATACTTGTTGCTCTAGGATGAAGGCTCCACACCTTCCTTTTTCATGCAAATTTAATGATGATAAAAACTTGGCTTCTTATGCTAATGGTATATATGATTACTATGATGTGGAACAAATAGAAGAATTTGTTGCTTTTATGGGTGCTTATGAAATTGAATCTTTGTTTAAAGAGTGTGAAAATCTTGATGATGTTGTTTACAGACCTAAAAATTTTGCTATACTTAAATATTTCTATGAGAATTATGAATTCAATTCCGATATTGATGATTTTATTGAGAGAGTCTCCGCTGTCCAAGAAGAGACTAATATTTTGCAGGAGTCTATGGAAGAAGAAATTGATGAAACCGTGAGCTCATTGGATGAAAAAGATGAGGAGGAGAGTGAAGAAGAAAAGGAGGAAGAGAGGATTGATCACCCGTGCCCACCTTCTAATGAGAGTAACTATTTATCCCATACAATGTTTAATTTCCCTTCGTGCTTACCGGAGGATGATTTCTATGATGATTGTTATGACCCCGTTGATACTTTTGAAATATCCCTTTTTGATGATGCTTGCTATGCTTGTGGCCAAGATGCCAATATGAATTATGCTTATGGAGATGAACTTGCTGTAGTTCCTTATGTTAAACATGAAATTGTTGCTATTGCACCCACGCATGATAGTCCTATTATCTTTTTGAATTCTCCCAACTACACTATATTGGAGAAGTTTACCCTTATTAAGGATTATATTGATGGGTTGCGTTTTACTATTACACATGATGATTTTGATAGATATAATATGCATGTGCTTGCTTTTCCTACTTGCAATTATTATGAGAGAGTAACTACATCTCCGCCTCTTTATGTTTCCAACACGAAAAAATTGCAAGAAACTGTTTTTACTATGCATTGGCCTTTACTTTGTGTACATGAATTGTTCTTTTATGACATGTCGATGCATAGGAAGAGATTTAGACTTTGTCATTACATGATATATGTTACTTTGTGCTCACTACTAAATTACAAATCATCGTTAATTAAAATTGGCTTTGATATACCTTGGGATCCGGGTGGATCCATTACTTGAGCACTATATGCCTAGCTTAATGGCTTTAAAGAAAGCACTGCCAGGGAGACAACCCCGAAGTTTTAGAGAGTCATTTATTTCTGTTGTGTGCTTTTATAAGGTTTAAAAATAAAAATAATGTGCCAAGGTTTGCCTTTAGGATGTTTACAATGCTTATTGGTTTGTGCGGTGCAGGACAGAAACTTTGGCTGTAGTGCGCGATTTTACAAATTTTTACTGGAACGTCAAACGGTTTTGAAACTTTTTTGCACTGTATTTATATACAAATTATTTATTTTTACTAATTTTGGTAGAATTTTTGGAGTACCAGAAGTATGGTGAATGTTCATATTACTACAGGCTGTCATGTTTAAGACAGATTCTGTTTTTGATGCATAGTTTGGTTGTTTTGATGAAACTATCGATTTATATCATTGGATTAAGCCATGGAGAAGTTATATTACAGTAGCTACAATGCAAAAACAAAATATGAATTGGTTTGCAATGGTACTTAGAGTAGTGATTTGCTTTATTATGCTAACAGATCTTACCGAGTTTTCTGTTGAGTTTTGTGTGGATGAAGTGTTCAAAGATCAAGGATGTCTTGATGTGAGGAGAAGAAGGAGAGGCAAGAGATCAAGCTTGGGGATGCCCAAGGCACTCCAAGTAAGTATTCAAGGAGACTCAACTGTCTATAAGCTTGGGGATGCCTCGGAAGGCATCCCATCTTTCTTCAACAAGTATCGGTATGTTTTCGGATTCGTTTCGTTCATGCGATATGTGCAAATCTTGGAGCGTCTTTTGCATTTAGTTTTCATTTTTATTTTATGCACCATGCTGGTATGATATAGTCCTTGGTTGATTTATATAATGCTCTTTGCACTTCACTTAAATCTTTTGAGTATGGCTTTATAGAATGCTTCATGTGCTTCGCTTATATCATTTGAAGTTTGGATTGCCTGTTTCTCTCACATAGAAAACCGCCATTTGTAGAATGCTCTTTTGCTTCACTTATATTTGTTAGAGCGTGGGCATATCTTTTTTAGAAAGAATTAAACTCTCCTGCTTCACTTATATCTATTTAGAGAGTTGACAGGAATTGGTCATTCACATGGTTAGTCATTAAATCCTACATAAAACTTGTAGATCACTGAATATGATATGTTTGATTCCTTGCAATAGTTTTGCGATATAAAGGTGGTGATATTAGAGTCATGCTAGTTGAGTAATTGTGAAATTGATAAATACTTGTTTTGAGGTTTGCAAGTCCCGTAGCATGCACGTATGGTGAACCGTTATGTAATGAAGTTGGAGCATGAGGTATTTATCGATTGTCTTCCTTATGAGTGGCAGTCGGGGATGAGTGATGGTCTTTTCCTACCAATCTATTCCCCTCTGGGCATGCGTAGTAGTACTTTGCTTCGAGGGCTAATAAAATTTTGCAATAAGTATATGAGTTCTTTATGACTAATGTGAGTCCATGCATTATACGCACTCTCACCCTTCCATCATTGCTAGCCTCTTCGGTACCGTGCATTGCCCTTTCTCACCTCGAGAGTTGGTGCAAACTTTGCCGGTGCATTCAAACCCCGTGATACGATACGCTCTATCACACATAAACCTCCTTATCTTCCTCCATACAGCCACCATACCTACCTATTATGGCATTTCCATAGCCATTCCGAGATATATTGCCATGCAACTTCCATCATCATAATATACATGACTTGAGCATTTATTGTCATATTGCTTTGCATGATCGTAAGATAGCTAGCATGATGTTTTCATGGCTTGTCCTTTTTTTGATGTCATTTCTATGCTAGATCATTGCACATCCCGGTACACTGCCGGAGGCATTCATATAGAGTCATATCTTTGTTCTAGTATCGAGTTGTAATATTGAGTTGTAAGTAAATAAAAGTGTGATGATCATTATTATTAGAACATTGTCCCATGTGAGGTTATCAAAATAAAAGAGGCCAAAGAAGCCCAAATAAAAAAAGAGGCGAAAGAAGCCCACCAAAAAAACAAAAAAATGGGAGAAAAAGAGAGAAGGGGCAATGTTACTATCCTTTTACCACACTTGTGCTTCAGAGTAGCACCATGTTCTTCATATAGAGAGTCTCTTGAGTTATCACTTTCATATACTAGTGGGAATTTTCATTATATAACTTGGCTTGTATATTACAATGATGGGCTTCCTCAAATGCCCTAGGTCTTCATGAGCAAGCAAGTTGGATGCACACCCACTTAGTTTTAGTTTGAGCTTTCATACACTTATAGCTCTTAGTGCATCCGTTGCATGGCAATCCCTACTCCTCACATTGACATCAATTGATGGGCATATCCATAGCCCGTTGATTAGCCGCGTCGATGTGAGACTTTCTCCCTTTTTGTCTTCTTCACACAAATTTCCATCATCATATTCTATTCCACCCATAGTGCTATGTCCATGGCTTGCGCTCATGTATTACGTGAGGGTTGAAAAGGCTGAAGCGTGTTAAGAAGTATGAACCAATTGCTCGGCTTGTCATCGGGGTTGTGCATGATTTGAATGCTTTGTGTGGTGAAGATGGAGCATAGGCAGACTATATGATTTGTAGGGATGAGCTTTCTTTGGCTATGTTATTTTGATAAGACATAATTGCTTGGTTAGTATGCCTGAAGTATTATTGTCTTAATGTCAAATGATAGACTATTTCTTTAAATCACTCGTGTCTTAATATTCATGCCATGATTAGATATATGATCAAGATTATGCTAGGTAGCATTCCACATCAAAAATTATCTTTTTTATCATTTACCTACTCGAGGACGAGCAGGAATTAAGCTTGGGGATGCTGATACGTCTCCGTCGTATCTATAATTTTTTATTGTTCCATGCCAATATTCTACAACTTTCATATACTTTTGGCAACTTTTTATACTATTTTGGGACTAACATATTGATCCAGTGCCCAGTGCTAGTTCCTGTTTGTTGCATGTTTTTTGTTTCACAGAAAATCCATATCAAATGGAGTCCAAATGGGATAAAAACAGAAGAAGAATATTTTTGGAATATTTGTGAAATATGGGAAGAAGAATCAACGTGAGACGATGCCCGAGGGGGCCACGAGGTAGGGGGCGCGCCCCTGACCCTCGTGGGGCCCCCGTAAGGCGGTTGCTGCTCTTCTTTGACCGCAAGAAAGCTAAGTTTCGGAGAAAAATCTGGGCAAAGGTTTCGATCCAATCGGAGTTACGGATCTCCGGATATATAGGACATGGTGAAAGGGTAGAATCCTAGAACGCAGAAACAGAGAGAGACAGAGAGACAGATCCAATCTCGGAGGAGCTCTCGTCCCTCCCATGCCATGGAGGCCATGGACCAGAGGGGAAACCCTTCTCCCACCTAGGGAGAAGGTCAAGCAAGAAGAAAAATAAGGGGGGCTCTCTCCCTCTCGCTTCCGGTGGCGCCGGAACACCGCCGGGGGCCATCATCATCACCGCAGTCTACACCAACACCTACGCCATCTTCACCAACATCTCCATCACCTTCCCCCCTCTATCTACAGCGGTCCACTCTCCTGCAACCCGCTATACGCTCTACTTGAACATGGTGCTTTATGCTTCATATTATTATCCAATGATGTGTTGCCATCCTATGATGTCTGAGTAGATTTTCGTTGTCCTATCGGTGATTGGTGAATTACTATGATTGATTTAATTTGCTTGTGGTTATGTTGCTGTCCTTTGGTGCCCATCATATGAGCGCGCGTGTGGATGACACCATAGGGTTAGTTGTATGTTGATAGGACTATGTATTGGAGGGCAAGAGTGATGACCCACAAGTGTAGGGGATCTAACGTAGCTTTTCGATAAGTAAGAGTATCGAACCCAACTAGGAGCAGAAGGAAATGATAAGCAGTTTTCTGTAAGGTATTCTCTGCAAGCACTGAAATTATCGGTAACAGATAGTTTTCTGATAAGGTAATTCATAACGAGTAGCAAGTAATAAAAGTAAATAATGTGCAGCAAGATGGCCCAATCCTTTTTGTAGCAAAGGACAAGCCTGGACAAGCTCTTATATGAAGGAAAGCGGTCCCGAGGACACGTGGGAATTATCGTCAAGCTAGTTTTCATCACGTTCATATGATTCGCGTTCGGTACTTTGATAATTCGATATGTGGGTGGACCGGTTCTTGGGTACTGTCCTTACTTGGACAAGCATCCCACTTATGATTAACCCCTATTTCAAGCATCCGCAACTACAACAGAAGTATTAAGGTAAACCTAACCATAGCATAAACATATGGATCCAAATCAGCCCCTTATGAAGCAACGCATAAACTAGGGTTTAAGCTTCTGTCACTCTAGCAACCCATCATCTACTTATTACTTCCCAATGCCTCCCTCTAGGCCCAAACAATGGTGAAGTGTCATGTAGTCGACGTTCACATGACACCACTAGAGAGATGACAACATACATCTCATCAAAATATTGAACGAATACCAAATTCACATGACTACTATTAGCAAGACTTCTCCCATGTCCTCAAGAACAAACGTAACTACTCACAAAGCATATTCATGTTCATAATCAGAGGGGTATTAATATGCATAATGGATCTGAACAGATGATCTTCCACCAATTAAACTAACTAGCATCAACTACAAGGAGTAATCAACACTACTAGCAACCCACAGGTACCAATCTGAGGTTTGGATACAAAGATTGGATACAAGAGATGAACTAGGGTTTGAGATGAGATGGTGCTGGTGAAGATGTTGATGGAGATTGACCCCCTCCCGGTGAGAGGATCGTTGGTGATGACGATGGTAATGATTTCCCCCTCCAGGAGGGAAGTTTCCCCGGCAGAACAGCTCCACCGGAGCCCTAGATTGGTTCCGCCTCGTGGCAGCGGAGTTTCATCCCGTAAGCTTGCTTATTATTTTTCCTCGGATGAAAGACCTCATATAGCAGAAAATGGGCATCGAAGGGCCACCAGGGAGCCCACGAGGCAGGGGGCACGCCCCCACCCTCGTGGCCAGGGTGTGGCCCCCCTCTGGAACTTTATTCGCTCAATATTTTATATATATTCTGGAAATAACTTCCGTGAAGTTTCAGGACTTTTGGAGCTGTGCAGAATAGGTCTCTAATATTTGCTCCTTTTCCAGCCCAGAATTCCAGCTGCCGGCATTCTCCCTCTTCATGCAAACCTTGTAAAATAAGAGAGAATAGGCATAAGTATTGTGACATAATGTGTAATAACATCCCATAATGCAATAAATATCGATATAAAAGCATGATGCAAAATGGACGTATCAACTCCTCCAAGCTTAGATCTCGCTTGTCCTCAAGCGAAAGCCGAAATCGAAAAATATGTCCACATGTTTAGAGATAGAGGTGTCGATAAAAATAAAAAATGGACATGAGGGCATCATGATCATTCTTAGAACAGCAACATATATATATATTGTCATATGATCTCTTATGCTAAAGTAACAATTCAATCACAATTTCAAGTATGAATCATAAACTTCATTGAAAGCTAACAAACTCTAATCTCAGTCATTGAGGCAATTGCAATTTATCATAACATAGGAAAGAGTCAATATAAGAGCTTTTCAGCAAGTCCACATAATCAACTATCATTTAGTCTTTCACGATTGCTAACACTCATGCAATATTTATGGGTATGGAGTTTTAATTGGACACAGAGAAAGATGGGGGCTTATAGTTTTGCCTCTCAACGTTTTACCTCAAGGGTAATGTCAACAATAATAGCTCATGCAGACTCACATCCAATTAGCTATATGTATCTGGATCTTTCCAACACATTGTGCTTGCCAAAGGATAAAATGTAAAAAAGGAAAGGTGAAGATCACCATGACTCTTATGTAAGGCAGAAGATTAAAGTAAAAGATAGGCCCTTCATAGAGCGAAGCAGAGGTTGTCATGCGCTTTTATGGTTGGATGCACAAAATCTTAATGCAAAAGAACGTCACTTTATATTTCCAATTGTGATATGGACCTTTATTATGTAGTCCATCGCTTTTATTTCTTCCACATCACAAGATCGTATAAAGCTTATTTTCTCCACATTAATAAGTCATACATATTTAGAGAGCAATTCTTATTGCATGCACCGATGACAACTTACTTGAAGGATCTTACTCAATCCATAGGTAGGTATGGTGGACTCTCATGGCAAAACTGGTTTTAAGGATATTTGGAAGCACAAGTAGTATTTCTACTTGGTGCAAAGAACTTGGCTAGAAAGAGAGGGAAGGCAAGCTCAACATGTTGGACGATCCATGACAATATAATTTATCTCAGATGTAAGAAAACATAACCCATTACATTGTCTTCCTTGTCCAACATCAACTCTTTAGCATGTCATACTTTAATGAGTGCTCACAATCATAAAAGATGTCCAAGATAGTATATTTATATGTGAACCTCTCTTTCTTTATTACTTCCTATTAATTGCAACAATGACCAAAACTATGTTTGTCGATTCTCAACAACTTTTACTCATCATACTTTTTATATGTGAGCTCATTACTCTCCATAAGATCCATATGATCTCTTTATTTATTTTTATTTCTTTTCTTTTATTTTATTCCCTCTAGATCATAGCAAGACAATCTAGCCCTTGACTCAATACTAATCTTTATTATATATAGCTCATGGACTCGATTACATAGAAGGATCATAAAGCAAGGCTCACAACTAAATCATACTAAAAATTTGTTCTACTAGATCAAGATATTATCAAAAGGATCAAACTAAGAAAAATGGTAAAGATAAAAGTGATGGTGATACGATACCGGGGCACTCCCCCAAGCTTGGCAATTGCCAAGGGGAGTGCCCATACCCGTGTGATTATGTCTGCTTCTTCGGGGGTGGTGATGTGATATTCTTGGCGATGATGCCCCTCAGGATACAATTCTCTTCCTCGAGCTTATTGACTTGCTGCTTGAGGTTCATTATTTCCTTACAGAGCTTGCCAGTGATGGCTAAAGCTCCTTTCACCCAAGGATGTTGCATAGCCGCGGGAGAACAAGTAACACTCTTTTTCATATTTTCATAAGAGAGAAATCTAACATTGGAAGGATGACCGAGTTTGGAATAGCTGAGCTCTGTAGTTCCCCCATCGTGAATCCTGTCCAGAAACGAGAAGTAACTTCTTGATCCTCCTCCATGGCATCTATCCTTTTCAAGTCAGCTTCCATCTCTTCCTCCGCTGAGGGCCCAAAGTGATAGGCATCACTGTTTGCCCCTGGACCTGGTGCCGGATGAGACACCCGACTCTCCCCGACTAACTCTTGAGAGGACATCTTGCTCTGATCTGCGGCAGAAACAACTCAAAACAAAGACAGGAGATATTTGCGTGATACGGAGGTCAAAACCTTCGGGAGATTATATAATGAATTCTTACCGACTAAAAGAAGTATCGTACAAGAAAACGGAGCCCGGAGAGCGCACGAGGTGCCCACGAGGCAGGGGGCGCGCCCAGGGGGTAGGACGCACCCTCCACCCTTGTGGAAGCCTCCTGTACTTTCTGGTCTGCTTCTTATTTTCAAATTTTCTCAAATATACCAAAACGGAGAAAAATTTCCATTAGAACTGTTTTGGAGTCGGTTTACTTACCATACCACGTACCTATTCCTTTTCGGAGTCTGAAACATTCCAGAAAGTGTCTCTTATGTATTCCTCCGGGGTTACGGTTTCAATAACTTTAGTTTCAACATTTATAGGATTACCTGAGATATAAGGCTTGATTCTTTGACTGTTCACCATCCTCGGATTTGTGCCTTCAAAGTTGTTGATTTTTATGGCACCAGAACAATAGACCTCCTCGATAACGTAAGGACCTTCCATTTAGAGAGAAGTTTGCCTGCAAAAAAATCTTAAACGAGAGTTGTATAGTAATACATAATCACCTACATTAAACTCATGCTTTTGTATCCTTTTGTCATGCCATCTTTTAACTTTTTCTTTAAACAGCTTCACATTTTCATAATCCTGGGCTCTCCATTCATCAAGTGAGCTAATGTCAAAAAGCCTCTTCTCTCCGGAAAGTTTGAAGTCATAGTTGAGCTATTTAATAGCCCAATATGCCTTATGTTCTAGTTCAAGAGGTAAGTGACATGCTTTTCCATAAACCATTTTATACGGAGACATGCCCATAGGATTCTTATATGCAGTTCTATAAGCCCATAATGCATCATCAAGTTTCTTGGACCAATTCTTTCCAGATCTGTTAACACTCTTTTGCAAAATTAATTTGAGCTCTCTGTTACTCAGTTCTACTTGACCACTAGACTGTGGGTGATAAGGAGATGCAATTCTATGATTAACATCATACTTAGCAAGCATTTTACGAAAGGCACCATGAATAAAATGTGAACCACCATCAGTCATTAAGTATCTAGGGACTCCAAACCTCGGGAAAATAACTTCTTTAAGAATCTTAATAGAGGTGTTATGATCAGCACTACTGGTTGGAATAGCTTCTACCCACTTAGTAACGTAATAAACATCAACTAAAATATGTGTATACCCATTAGAGGAAGGAAACGGTCCCATATAATCAAAGCCCCAAACATCAAATGGTTCAATAACAAGTGAATAATTCATAGGCATTTCTTGATGTCTACTAATATTACCAATTCTTTGACATTCATCACAGGATAAGACAAACTTACAGGCATCCTTGAAGAGAGTAGACCAATAAAAGCCGGATTGCAATACCTTATGTGCAATTCTATCTCAAGCTTGGTGTCCTCCATAGGCTTCGGAGTGAAACTTGGGTAGGATCTGTTCCTGTTCATGCTCAGGTACACAACGTCTAATAACACCATCTACTTCTTCTTTATAAAGATGTGGGTCATCCCAAAAGTAATGTCTTAAATCATAGAAGAACTTTTTCTTTTGCTGGTATGTGAAACTAGGTGGTATAAATTTAGTAACAATATAATTAGCGTAATCAGCATACCATGGAGCAGTACGAGAAGCATTTATGACATTTAATTGGTCATCAGGAAAGCTATCATCAATAGGTAGTGGGTCATCAAGAACATTCTCTAACCTAGACAAGTTGTCTGCAACGGGATTCTCAGCTCCCTTTCTATCAATAATATGCAAATCAAATTCTTGTAGCAGGAGAACCCATCTAATAAGTCTAGGTTTAGCATCTTTCTTTTCCATAAGATATTTAATAGCAGCATGATCAGTGTCAATAGTTACTTTAGAATCAACAATATAAGGTCTGAACTTATGACAAGCAAATACAACTGCTAAAAATTCTTTTTCAGTAGTAGCATAATTTCTCTGGGCATTGTCTAGACTTTTAGTAGTATATTGGATAACATTTAGTTTCTTATCAACTCTTTGTCCTAGAATAGCCCCTACAGCATAATCTCTAGCATCACACATAATTTCAAAGGGTAAATTCCAATCAGGTGGCTGAACAATAGGTGCAAAAATCAAAGCTTTCTTAAGTACATCAAATTCTTCTACACAATCATCATCAAAGACAAAAGGAATATCTTTTTGTAATAGATTAGTCCGAGGCCTGGACATTTTTGAAAAGTCCTTAATGAACCTCCTATAAAAACTGGCATGACCCAGAAAACTTCTTATACCTTTGAGGTCCTTGGGACACGGCATCTTTTCAATAGCATCAACTTTAGCTTTATCAACTTCAATACCTCTTTTAGAAATTTTATGCCCCAAGACAATACCTTCATTAACCTAAAGTGGCACTTCTCCCAGTTCAAGACAAGATAAGTTTCTTCACATCTCTGCAAAACTCGATCAAGGTTGCTCAAGCAATCATCAAAAGAGGATCCATAAACGGAGAAATCGTCCATGAAAACCTCACAATTCTTTTCACAAAAGTCAGAGAATATAGCCATCATGCATCTTTTAAAGGTAGACATTTGTATCTGGTATACTAATGGCGCACCATCCAGTGCGCCATTAGTATATAACACCATGCGCCATTAGTATGCCTCCCAGGGGCCATATTTAACCATGTGCTTTGGCACACTAATGGCGCACTGTGGATGGATGCGCCATTAGTATACTTGGCATACTAATGGCACAATCTGTAGTGATGCGCCATTAGTATTTATATTAGGTTTTATTTTTTTTACTTTTCTAATTTTTGCACATGTTACAAAATATATTATTTGACAGAATATAGACAGTAGCACATAGCAACAGCAGATTCATCGAATACAATAGAAGATTAGTCTCCGAATACAATTCATCATATTAGTCTCTGAATTCAAAAGACCGAACAAAGATAAAACATTACAAGTCTCGAGACCGCGAGTATCGAGTTTGTCAGAAGTAATACTAATCCTAACAAGTCCTACTAATCATCATCATACAACTTCTACTCGTTATTCATAACAAGTCATACGATCATCATCTTGATAGTCAACGAACCAACCCTACTTAATTGTTCTTAGCACATGATCATCAGTATTAGGCAGGACCTAAATACCCTATTTAAGCTAAAATAGCATAAAACAATATAGACCCTGACTCTCCATTATGGAGAATGGAGAACATCCTGTCTCCAATTCTTGTGCTTCGCTTCCTTTTGCTTCCAAGAAGCTCCTTACGACTGTCCATACATTTTTTCCATCCTTTGATTTTCATGTCTCCACTTCTTTTAGAAATCTCATATGGACAGTTGAGATTCGTAGGACGACCTTGCTGTATGTTCAAAACATTAACACTACCTTTCTGATACATCATAGGAGCCACACAATTCTCTGGATTATCTGTTGAAAAACATAGTAATAACTTCATAGTTAGCAATGATGTACTAGTTTTAGAAGTATGCAAAAGATGCACGAATGTCATAATAGTAAAAATCTTACCAGGGTATCTCCATGGTAGTTACCGTAGTTGAACACATGCACTAGTGGCACGTATTTACCATAATGTTGAGGAGTTTGATTGTGGATAATGTAATTCTCAATGTCAGTACAAAATCCGACCAGATGATTTTTCTCCTTGTAAGTTGTTAATTCGGAGCCATCGGTGTAGTGGGTTTTGTCTACCATCTCCGGCACATTCTTTGAACAACAAAAATAAGCTGTCAACTATTTTGAAATAAACAATATCAATTAGCTAATAACTATGTTTGAGAAACTCACATAGCGGTAGAACTGGAGGCGTATCAACAAGGACCCAAATGTCCATATTGTCTTGGTTGATGTCAGGATTGTTGGAAATATGCCCTAGAGGCAATAATAAATTAGTTATTATTATATTTCCTTGTTCCTGATAATCGTTTATTATCCATGCTAGAATTGTATTGATAGGAAACTCAGATACATGTGTGGATACATAGACAACACCATGTCCCTAGTAAGCCTCTAGTTGACTAGCTCATTGATCAATAGATGGTTACGGTTTCCTGACCATGGACATTGGATGTCGTTGATAACGGGATCACATCATTAGGAGAATGATGTGATGGACAAGACCCAATCCTAAGCATAGCACTAGATCATGTAGTTCGTATGCTAAAGCTTTTCTAATGTCAAGTATCATTTCCTTAGACCATGAGATTGTGCAACTCCTGGATACCGTAGGAGTGCTTTGGGTGTGCCAAACGTCACAACGTAACTGGGTGACTATAAAGGTGCACTACGGGTATCTCCAAAAGTGTCTGTTGGGTTGGCACGAATCGAGACTGGGATTTGTCACTCCGTGTAAGCGGAGAGGTATCTCTGGGCCCACTCGGTAGGACATCATCATAATGTGCACAATGTGATCAAGGAGTTGATCACGGGATGATGTGTTACGGAACGAGTAAAGAGACTTGCCGGTAACGAGATTGAACAAGGTATCGGGATACCGACGGTCGAATCTCGGGCAAGTACAATACCGCTAGACAAAGGGAATTGTATACGGGATTGATCGAATCCTCGACATCGTGGTTCATCCGATGAGATCATCGTGGAACATGTGGGAGCCAACATGGGTATCCAGATCCCGCTGTTGGTTATTGACCGGAGAACGTCTCGGTCATGTCTGCATGCTTCCCGAACCCGTAGGGTCTACACACTTAAGGTTCGGTGACGCTAGGGTTATAGAGATATTAGTATGCGGTAACCCGAATGTTGTTCGGTGTCCTGGATGAGATCCCGGACGTCACGAGGAGTTCCGGAATGGTCCGGAGGTAAAGAATTATATATAGGAAGTGCTATTTCGGCCATCGAGACAAGTTTCGGGGTCACCGGTATTGTACCGGGACCACCGGAAGGGTCCCGGGGGTCCACCGGGTGGGGCCACCTGCCCCGAGGGGCCACATGGGCTGTAGGGGTGTGCGCCTTGGCCTATATGGGCCAAGGGCACCTGCCCCAAGAGGCCCATGCGTCAAGAGATAAGGAAAGGAAGAGTCCTAAAGGGGGAAGGCACCTCCTAGGTGCCTTGGGGAGGAGGGACTCCTCCCTAGCCACACCCTTCCTTGGAGGAAGGGCCAAGGCTGCACCCCCCCCCTCTCCCTTGGCCCTATATATAGTGGGGGGAAGGGAGGGCAGCCCCACCTAAGCCCTGGCGCCTCCCTCTCCCTCCCGTGACACATCTCCCTCCTCCCACAGTGCTTGGCGAAGCCCTGTTGGAATCCCGCTACTTCCACCACCACGCCGTCGTGCTGCTAGATCTCCATCAACCTCTCCTCCCCCCTTGCTGGATCAAGAAGGAGGAGACGTCGCTGCTCCGTACGTGTGTTGAACACGGAGGTGCCGTCCGTTCGGCACTAGGATCTCCGGTGATTTGGATCACGACGAGTACGACTCCTTCAACCCCGTTCTTTTGAACGCTTCCGCTTAGCGATCTACAATGGTATGTAGATCCACTCCTCCCTCGTTGCTGGATGACTCCATAGATTGATCTTGGTGACATGTAGGAAAATTTTGAATTATTGCTACGTTCCCCAACAGTGGCATCATGAGCTAGGTCTATGCGTTGTTACTATGCACGAGTAGAACACAAAGTAGTTGTGGGCGTTGATTTTGTCCAATATGCTTACCGTTACTAGTCCAATCTTGTTTCGAAGGTATTGTGGGATGAAGCGGCCCGGACCGACCTTACACATACTCTTACGTGAGACAGGTTCCACCGACTGACATGCACTAGTTGCATAAGGTGGCTAGCGGGTGCCAGTCTCTCCCACTTTAGTCGGAACGGATTCGATGAAAAGGGTCCTTATGAAGGGTAAATAGCAATTGGCATATCACATTGTGGTCTTTGCGTAGGTAAGAAACGTTCTTGCTAGAAACCCATAGCAGCCACGTAAAACATGCAAACAACAATTAGAGGACGTCTAACTTGTTTTTGCAGGGTATGCTATGTGATGTGATATGGCCAAAGGATGTGATGAAAGATATATGTGATGTATGAGATGATCATGTTCTTGTAATAGGAATCACAACTTGCATGTTGATGAGTATGACAACCGGCAGGAGCCATAGGAGTTGTCTTAATTTATTTATGACCTGCGTGTCAACATAAACGTCATGTAATTACTTTACTTTATTGCTAACCGTTAGCTGTAGTAGTAGAAGTAATAGTTGGCGAGACAACTTCATGAAGACACGATGATGGAGATCATGGTGTCATGCCGGTGACGATGATGATCATGGAGCCCCGAAGATGGAGATCAAAAGGAGCAAAGTGATATTGGCCATATCATGTCACTGTTTGATTGCATGTGATGTTTATCATGTTTATACATCTTATTTGCTTAGAACGACGGTAGTAAATAATATGATCCCTCATTAAAATTTCAAGAAAGTGTTCCCCCTAACTGTGCACCGTTGCGACAGTTTGTTGTTTCGAAGCACCACGTGATGATCGGCTGTGATAGATTCTAACGTTCACATACAACGGGTGTAAGACAGATTTACACACGCGAAACACTTAGGTTGACTTGACGAGCCTAGCATGTGTACAGACATGGCCTCGGAACACAGAAGACCGAAAGGTCGAGCATGAGTCGTATAGAAGATACAATCAACATGAAGATGTTCACCGACGTTGACTAGTCCGTCTCACGTGATGATCGGACACGGCCTAGTTGACTCGGATCATGTAATCACTTAGATGACTAGAGGGATATCTATCTAAGTGGGAGTTCATAAGATGACCTTAATTATCCTGAACATAGTCAAAAGGTCTTCGCAAATTATGTCGTAGCTCGCGCTTCAGTTCTATTGTTTAGATATGTTCCTAGAGAAAATTTAGTTGAAAGTTGATAGTAGCAATTATGCGGACTAGGTCTGTAAACTGAGGATTGTCCTCATTGCTTAATAGAAGGCTTATGTCCTTAATGCACCGCTCAGTGTGCTGAACCTCGAACGTCGTCTGTGGATGTTGCGAACATCTGACATACATATTTTGATAACTACGTGATAGTTCAGTTAAACGGTTTAGAGTTGAGGCACCAAAGATGTTTTCGAAACATCGCAGAACATATGAGATGTTCCAAGGACTGAAATTGGGATTTCAGGTTCGTGCCCACGTCAAGAGGTATAAGACCTCCGACGATTTTCTTAACCTACAAACTAAGGGAGAAAAGCTCAATTGTTGAGCTTGTGCTCAGATTGTCTGAGTACAACAATCATTTGAATCGAGTGGGAGTTGATCTTCCAGATGAGATAATGATGTTTCTCCAAAGTCATTACCACCAAGCTGCTAGAGCTTCGTGATGAACTATAATATATCGGGGACATATATGATGATCCTTGAGATATTCGCGATGTTTGACACCACAAAAGTAGAAATCAAGAAGGAGCATCAATTGTTGATGGTTGGTGAAACCACTAGTTTCAAGAAGGGCAAGGGCAAGAAGGGATACTTCATGAAAGAGCAAATCAGCTGCTGCTCTAGTGAAGAAACCCAAGGTTGAACCCAAACCCGAGACTAAGTGCTTCTGTAATAAAGGGAACAACCACTAGAGCAGAATTACCCTAGATACTTGGTAGATTAGAAGGCTGGCAAGGTCGATAGAAGTATATTGGATATACATTGTGTTGATGTGTACTTTACTAGTACTCCTAGTAGCACCAGGGTATTAGATACCGGTTCGGTTACTAAGTGTTAGTAACTCGAAATAAAAGCTACGGAATAAACGGAGACTAGCTAAAGGTGAGCTGATGATATGTGTTGGAAGTGTTTCCAATGTTGATATGATCAAGCATCGCACGCTCCCTCTACCATCGAGATTGGTGTTAGACCTGAATAATTGTTATTTGGTGTTTTCATAGACATGATTGGATTATGACTATCGCGATACGGTTATTCATTTAAGGAGAATAATGGTTACTCTGTTTATTTGAATAATACCTTCAATGGTCCTGCACCTAAAATGAATGGTTCATTGAATCTCGATCGTAGTGATACACATGTTCATGCCAAAAGATATAAGATAGTAATGATAGTACCACCTACTTGTGGCACTGCCACTTAAGTCATATCGGTATAAAATGCATGAAGAAGCTCCATGTTGATGGATCTTTTGGCTCACTCGTTTTTGAAAAGTTTGAGACATGCGAACCATGTCTATTGGTGTATATGCATGAAGAAACTCCATGCAAATGGACCGTTTGGACTCAATTGATTTTGAATCACTTGAGACATGCAAACCATACCACATGGGCAAGATGACTAGAAGCCTCGTTTTCAGTAAAATGGAACTAGAAAGCAACTTGTTGGAGGTAATACATTTTGATGTGTGCAGTCCAATGAGTGCTGAGGCATGTAGTGGATATCGTTATGCTCTTGCTTCACAGATGATTTGAGTAGATGTTGAGTATATTTACTTGATGAATCATGAGTGTGAATTATTGAAAGGTTCAAGTAATTTCAGGGTGAAGTTGAAAGATCGTCATGACAAGAGGATAAAATATCTATGATATGATCATAGAGATGAATATCTGAATTACGAGTTTGGCACAGAATTAAGACATTGTGCAAATTGTTTCACAACTGATACAGTCTAGAACACCATAGTGTGATGGTGTGTCCGAACATCATAACTGCACCCTATTGGATATGGTGCATACCATGATGTCTCTTATCGAATTACCACGATAGTTTATGGGTTAGGCATTAGAGACAACCACATTCACTTTAAATAGGGCACCATGTAATTCCGATGAGATGACACTATATGAACTATGGTTTAGAGAAACCTAAGCTGTCATTTCTTAAAAGTTTGGGGCTGCGACGCTTATGTGAAAAAGTTTCAGGCTGATAAGCTCGAACCCAAAGCGGATAAATGCATCTTCATAGGACACCCAAAACAGTTGGGTATACCTCTTGTCTCAGATCCGAAAGCAATAGGGATTGTTTCTAGAATTGGGTCCTTTCTCGAGGAAAGGTTTGTCTCGAGAATTGAGTGGGAGGATGGTGGAGACTTGATGAGGTTATTGAACCGTCACTACAACTGGTGTGTAGGAGGGCACAGGAAGTTGTTCCTGTGGCACCTACACCAATTGAAGTAGAAGCTTATGATAGTGATCATGAAACTTCGGATCAAGTCACTACCGACTTCGTAGGGTGACAAGGATGCGTACTGCTTCAGAGTGGTACAGTAATCCTGTCTTAGAAGTCATGTTGCTAGACAACAATGAACCTACGAGCTATGGAGAAGCGGTGGTGGGCCTGGATTCCGATAAATGGCTCGAGGCCATATAATCCGAGAGAGGATCCATATATGAAAACAAAGTGTAGACTTTGGAAGAACTACTTGATGGTCGTAAGGCTGTTGAGTACAGATGGATTTTAAAAGGAAGAAGGACAATGATGGTAAATGTCACCATTAAGAAAGCTCGACTTGTCGTTAAGAAGTTTCCCGACAAGTTCAAGGAGTTGACTATGGTGAGACTTTCTCATTCGTAGCGATGCTAAGAGTATGTTGGAATTATATTAGCTATTACTGCATTATTTATGAAATCTTGCAGATAGGATGTCAAAACATTGTTTCCTCGACGATTTTTCTTGAGGAAAGGTTGTATGTAATACAACTGGAAGGTTTTGTCAATCCTGAAAGATGCTAATAAGTATGCAAAGCTCCAGCAATCCTTCTAAGGACTGGAGTAAGCATCTCGGAGTTGGAATGTATGCTTTGATGAGATGATCAAAGATTTTTGGTGTATACAAAGTTTATGAGAAACTTGTACTTCCAAAGAAGTGAGTGGGAGCACTATAGAATTTCTGATGAATATATGTTGTTGACATATTGTTGATCAGAAATGACGTAAAATTTCTGGAAAGCATATAGGGTTATTTGGAAAGCGTTTTTTCAATGGAAAGCCTGGATTAAGCTATTTGAACATTGAGCATCAAGATCTATAAGGATAGATCAAAACGCTTAATGGTACTTTCAAATGAGCACATTCCTTTACATGATCTTGAAGGTGTTCAAGATGGATCAGTCAAAGAAGGAGTTCTTGCCTGAGTTGTAAGGTATGAAGTTAAGACTTAAAGCTCGACCACGGCAGAATAGAGAGAAAGGACGAAGGTCGTCCCCTATGCTTAAGACATAGGCTCTACAGTATGCTATGCTGTGTACCGCACCTGAAGTGTGCCTTGCCATGAGTCAGTCAAGGGGTACAAGAGTGATCCAAGAATGGATCACAGGACAGCGGTCAAAGTTATCCTTAGTAACTAGTGGACTAAGGAATTTTCTCGATTATGGAGGTGGTAAAAGAGTTCGTCGTAAAGGGTTACGCCGATGCAAACTTTGACACTAATCCAGATTATTCTGAGTAGTAAACTGGATTCGTATAGTAGAACAGTTATTTGGAATAGCTCCAAATAGAACGTGGTAGCTGCATCTAGGAGATGACATAGAGATTTGTAAAGCACACACGGATCTGAAAGGTTCAGACCCGTTGACTATAACCTCTCTCACAAGCATAACATGATCAAACCCAGAACTCTTTGGGTGTTAGTCACATGGGGATGTGACCTTAAGTGTTAATCACATATCGATGTGAACTGGATTATTGACTCTAGTGCAAGTGGGAGACTGTTGGAAATATGCCCTAGAGGCAATAATAAATTAGTTATTATTATATTTCCTTGTTCATGATAATCGTTTATTATCCATGCTAGAATTGTATTGATAGGAAACTCAGATACATGTGTGGATACATAGACAACACCATGTCCCTAGTAAGCCTCTAGTTGACTAGCTCGTTGATCAATAGATGGTTACGGTTTCCTGACCATGGACATTGGATGTCGTTGATAACGGGATCACATCATTAGGAGAATGATGTGATGGACAAGACCCAATCCTAAGCATAGCACTAGATCGTGTAGTTCGTATGCTAAAGCTTTTCTAATGTCAAGTATCATTTCCTTAGACCATGAGATTGTGCAACTCCTGGATACCGTAGGAGTGCTTTGGGTGTGCCAAACATCACAACGTAACTGGGTGACTATAAAGGTGCACTACGGGTATCTTCGAAAGTGTCTGTTGGGTTGGCACGAATCGAGACTCGGATTTGTCACTCCGTGTAAGCGGAGAGGTATCTCTGGGCCCACTCGGTAGGACATCATCATAATGTGCACAATGTGATCAAGGAGTTGATCACGGGATGATGTGTTACGGAACGAGTAAAGAGACTTGCCGGTAACGAGATTGAACAAGGTATCGGGATACCGACGGTCGAATATCGGGCAAGTACAATACCGCTAGACAAAGGGAATTGTATACGGGATTGATCGAATCCTCGACATCGTGGTTCATCCGATGAGATCATCGTGGAACATGTGGGAGCCAACATGGGTATCCAGATCCCACTGTTGGTTATTGACTGGAGAACGTCTCGGTCATGTCTGCATGCTTCCCGAACCCGTAGGGTCTACACACTTAAGGTTCGGTGATGCTAGGATTATAGAGATATTAGTATGTGGTAACCCGAATGTTGCTCGAAGTCCCGGATGAGATCCCGGACGTCACGAGGAGTTCCGGAATGGTCCGGAGGTAAAGAATTATATATAGGAAGTGCTATTTCGGCCATCGGGGCAAGTTTCGGGGTCACCGGTATTGTACCGGGACCACCGGAAGGGTCCCGGGGGTCCACCGGGTGGGGCCACCTGCCCCGGGGGGGCACATGGGCTGTAGGGGTGTGCGCCTCGGCCTATATGGGCCAAGGGCACCTGCCCCAAGAGGCCCATGCGCCAAGAGATAAGGAAAGGAAGAGTCCTAAAGGGGGAAGGCACCTCCTAGGTGCCTTGGGGAGGAGGGACTCCTCCCTAGCCGCACCCTTCCTTGGAGGAAGGGCCAAGGCTGCGCCCCTCCTCTCCCTTGGCCCTATATATAGTGGGGGGAAGGGAGGGCAGCCCCACCTAAGCCCTGGCGCCTCCCTCTCCCTCCCGTGACACATCTCCCTCCTCCCGCAGCGCTTGGCGAAGCCCTGTTGGAATCCCGCTACTTCCACCACCACGCCGTCGTGCTGCTGGATATCCATCAACCTCTCCTCCCCCCTTTCTGGATCAAGAAGGAGGAGACATCGCTGCTCCGTACGTGTGTTGAACGCGGAGCTGCCGTCCGTTCGGCACTAGGATCTCCGGTGATTTGGATCACGACGAGTACGACTCCTTCAACCCCGTTCTCTTGAACGCTTCCGCTTAGCGATCTACAAGGGTATGTAGATCCACTCCTCCCTCGTTGCTAGATGACTCCATAGATTGATCTTGGTGACACGTAGGAAAATTTTGAATTATTGCTACGTTCCCCAACAAGGATTACCAAGATCCATGGTGATAAGCATACCCTCATCAAAACCATACATCTTGCAAAATGCTTCCCAATTTTTGCAACCAAAATGGGTTACGCTCTCAGAATTATATAGATTTACTTCAAAGTCCACATCGTGATGAGTCCTTAGGTGAATTTTCTTTGTTTCAGAAATTTCATGGTCTTCAAAATCCATCCTCTCCAAGACATAGCGTCTTGCATGGCATGGGATAAGCTATACTCGAATTGTAAAAGATGAAAATTACACGCTGAAATAGTTGAAGTCATGCTTAATTATGAAAATAACACTTGTCGTCATTGTGTACCGTTTCAACTTCGAAGGTCTCCTCAAGCTTAATGCTGAAGCGCCGGTCATCGTCCAGGTGAGGCATGTCGCACAGACCTCGATCGTCGTGGCACCAGTCGCACTCCGCCGGGAGACTTTCGTCGTCCGATGATGATGACGACATATCCTACGTTCATAATTCAAAACTACATCATTTAGGGTTTGTCGACACCGAGGCATCCTAAAAGCTAAGCTTTTATCATTTAGGGTTTGTCGACGATGAGGCACCCTAAAAGCCTAAGCTTTCATCATTTAGGTTCTTATCGACACCGAGGCACCCTAAAAGCCAAGGTTTTATCATTTAGGGTTTGTCGACGTTGAGGCACCCTAAAAGCCTAAGCTTTCATCATTTAGGTTTTGTCGACGCCGAGGCACCCTAAAAGCCTAAGTGTACATCATTTAGGTTCTCATCGACACCGACGCACCCTATAGAAGCGAAGTTAAGTTTTCATCATTTAGGGTTTATCGATGCCGAGGCACCCTAGGTTGGGCCTAATCACTTGGCACTAATCACTTGGCTCTATTGCCACCTATGTTGGGTTTATCATCTAGGGTTTATCGATGCTAACGAGAATTCTAAGTTGGGCCTAATCACTTGGCTCTATTGCTACCTATGGTTTAATGCAGCAAGAATGGCGGGGCAGTTGATCCTACTTAACTAAGTACTAAGATACCCCGGCCAATGCATTAGTCGCAAGTACCACATATGTCCTATTTTTAGCAAAGTCATGCTAAAATTCACGGAAAATTTCAGCATGACCTTTGCTGAAAATAGGACATATGGAGTGCCCGAATTTGCCGGAAGGGAAGTTAATCGACATTCTGGCAAACTCAAGGGCCTCTCGGGGTACCTGCAAATACATCACGACACAATGGTCGGAGACAAAACCCAGCCACAGACCATATGGTCCTCTGCTTTCATATGGAAAAAAATCAGCTCAACTTATGTGAGCTTCCATTCCAGATATAATAGGTCACCAAACAAAAAATCATCCAGATATAATGGTACAGCAAAGAAACAGCTTAATCCATGCCTCAGCTTATGAACAGTCATTACTTCAAATACAGAAGAAGGAACAATTTATTTGTGACATAGTTACGAATGATGACAGAATAAAGCAACACCCTGCACTAGCCTAAAAACAAGTGAAGTTTCACCCATATAAGAACAACTTTATAAAATCAGAGAAGTTGCTAAATTTTTTGTATCCTTCATATACACTGGAGTACAATGCTTTATAATGTTCCATCATCATTACAGAAAATTGACAATTGTCCATAATAGTTAACTGAAATTTTTGCCTCATAGCTTGGGTGGTTTAAGTACTAGGAGACTTTGTAATGTGCAGTACAGGTGCAGTAACAGGCAATAAAACTGTTACTCCAACTTAACGAAAACAGAAAACAGAAAACTGGAGTACTCAACTTGGTACAGGCAACTTAATTTACTTGAATTCAGGGTACATGCAACTTAACGAAACCCCCAACTTGGTAGAACTAATATAGCCCCTTAAAAATTGATTATGATCAAGTTAGGTCTACTTAACGAAACCCTCAACTTGGTAGAACTAATATAGCGCAATATGCAACAATTGATTATGATTATTCAGGAGTATTTCACTCGAAGACAAGTGAAGCTGCAACATTGTACTCCAGTCAAATCAGGGTATAGTAAGCTTGAATTTCAGGATACAGTAAGTTTGAATTTCAAGATAAAACACAAATAAAGTTCAGTATAAATCATCACAGGAGTCTTGCTTCAAAATGCGCATGCAGGATTCTATGTTCGCCTCTGTTTTCAAGTTGCTCGACTAGTTGCGACTAGTCATTGAGTCGCACTGGCAGGGTCGACTCAGCCCGGCGACTATTGAGCGACTAGTCTCGACTAGTCACGACTAGTCGTGTTTTATGGGTTGAGCGACTCAAATTTTTAGGCCCCATCTGTCATATGTTTTTACTGTATCAAACCACCCCCTGGAAACCTAGATCGAACATGTTACCCTCCCCCCGACCCAACCCTCTCCTAGGCAGCCGCCGCCGCCCATGGTTGCTGGCTTGCTGCTCCTACCCCGGTTGCTGCTGTTGCTGGTCTGCTCCTCCCCTCCTCCCCTGGTTGCTGCTACTAGTCCGTTCCTCCCCTCATCCCATGGTTGCTGCTGCTGTTGGTCTTCTCCTCCTCTCCTCCCTTGGTTGCTGCCCTCGACCTCCCCTGGTTGCTACTGTACAAATTTCTTACTAATTTGTTCCCTGGATAATTCCAATTCCTTGAGAACATGAATAAAATCAAAATTATCCAGAGGTATATCAACACCCATCATTGATGCTCTAAACATAATCTCCTTAGCTACTTAATTCCCCAACCCTAGCTACTTAATTCTCCAACCCCTTTTCTTGTCCACAATTCTCCAACCCCTAACCCTAGAACACATCAGAAGGAAATCAAGAGGGGGAAGAGGGGGAAGCGGCTCGGGTGCTCACTGCGGTGGTCGAGGGAGACTCGGGGTAGCCGGAGCTAGTCGAGGCGGCGCGAGGGCGGGAGGACGTCGAGGGCGCAGGCGCGGGCAGAGGGGGGACGGCGAGGGAGGCGGCGCTCGGCTCGAGGAGGAGCGGGGGCGGCGACGGAGAGGGAGGCGCGGGGGCGGCGGCGGCGTGGGGGCGGCGATGGAGACGGAGTCGCGGGGGCGGCGGCGGCGTGGGTCGGGGCAGCGGGGGGAATTAGCTAGGGGGTGAGGGAAAGGGATGAAGGGGATCTGGCGAGAGGGAGGGAATAAGCTAGGGGGAATCTTACTAATGGCGCACCTGCGGTCGGTGCGCCATTAGTAATCTTGTTTTTACATAGCAATGGCGCACCAGGTAGAGGTGCGCCATTAGTAATCTTTTTTTACATAGCAATGGCGCACCAGGCAGAGGTGCGCCATTAGTAATCTTTTTTATATATAGCAATGGTGCACCAGCCAGAGGTGCGCCATAAGTAATTTTTTTGTTGCATGTAATAATTTTTTAGAAAATGAATATGAATATGAAACAGTAATATTTTTTTATAAAAATAGTAATAATTGTTTTTAACAACAATTGTAGTTTACACTTTTTTATTATTAATTTTTTAAAATGAAGAGGGGAGAGGAGGCGCGGGTGGGATCGAGATCGAGATGGAGGGGGAATCGAGATCGAGATGGAGGGGGAACGAGATCGAGTGTCCTCATGAATATTCAATATTTTATCATATTGAATATGAAAAAATATCATCAAATTTGAAAAAATATTCATGAATTCAAAAAGTTCCCATGAAATTTAAAAATATTCATGATATCAAAAAGTGCCCATGAAATTTAAAAATATTAATGATATCAAAATATATACTAATGGCGCACTTCTACAGGGTGCGCCATTAGTAGTTTAGATTAGTAATGGCGCACTGTGAGGCGGTGCGCCATTAGTAGTTTTGCAAAAAAAAAGAATAAAAAAAATTCAGTACTGGCGCACTCCCTGTCTGCTGTGCCATTACTAGTTAGAACTAGTAATGGCGCACTTCGGTAGGATGCGCCATTAGTATGTATGTAAAAATGAAAAAAAAATTATCACTAGTGGCGCACCTGTTTTCTGGTGCGCCATTAGTGTCTTCCACACTAATGGCGCATCACCAACTGGTGCGCCATTAGTATATAGTAGTGGCGCACTACTTCCCTGTTGCGCCATTAGTGTCAATCCTATCTATAGCCCTTTTCCTAGTAGTGAATAAGTCTAGGTTTAGCATCTTTCTTTTCCATAAGATATTTAATAGCAGCATGATTAGTGTCAATAGTTACTTTAGAATCAACAATATAAGGTTTGAACTTATGACAAGAAAATACAACTGCTAAAAATTCTTTTTCAGTAGTAGCATAATTTCCCTGGGCATTGTCTAGAGTTTTAGTAGTATATTGGATAACATTTAGTTTCTTATCAAATCTTTGTCCTAGAATAGCCCCTACAGCATAATCTCTAGCATCACACATAATTTCAAAGGGTAAATTCCAATCAGGTGGCTGAACAATAGGTGCAAAAATCAAAGCTTTCTTAAGTACTTCGAATTCTTCTACATAATCATCATCAAAGACAAAAGGAATATCTTTTTGTAATAGATTAGTCCGAGGCCTGGACATTTTTGAAAAGTCCTTAATGAACCTCCTATAAAAACCGGCATGACCCAGAAAACTTCTTATACCTTTGATGTCCTTGGGACACGGCATCTTTTCAATAGCATCAACATTAGCTTTATCAACTTCAATACCTCTTTTAGAAATTTTATGCCCCAAGACAATACCTTCATTAACCTAAAGTGGCACTTCTCCCAGTTCAAGACAAGATTAGTTTCTTCACATCTCTGCAAAACTCGATCAAGGTTGCTCAAGCAATCATCAAAAGAGGATCCATAAACAGAGAAATCGTCCATGAAAACCTCACAAATCTTTTCACAAAAGTCAGAGAATATAGCCATCATGCATCTTTTAAAGGTAGCCATTGGTATCTGGTATACTAATGGCGCACCATCCAGTGCGCCATTAGTATATAACACCATGCGCCATTAGTATGCCTCCCAGGGGCCATATTTAACCATGTGCTTTGGCACACTAATGGCGCACTGTGGATGGATGCGCCATTAGTATACTTGGCATACTAATGGCACACGCTGTAGTGATGCGCCATTAGTATGAATATTAGGTTTTATTTTTTTTACTTTTCTGATTTTTGCACATGTTACAAAATATATTATTTGACAGAATATAGACAGTAGCACATAGCAATAGCAGATTCATCGAATACAATAGAAGATTAGTCTCCAAATACAATTCATCATATTAGTCTCTGAATTCAAAAGACCGAACAAAGATAAAACATTACAAGTCTCGAGACCGCGAGTATCGAGTTTGTCAGAAGTAATACTAATCCTAACAAGTCCTACTAATCATCATCATACAACTTCTACTCGTTATTCATAACAAGTCATACGATCATCATCTTGATAGTCATCGAACCAACCCTACTTAATTGTTCTTAGCACATGATCATCAGTATTAGGCAGGGCCTAAATACCCTATTTAAGCTAAAATAGCATAAAACAATATAGACCCTGACTCTCCATTATGGAGAATGGAGAACATCCTGTCTCCAATTCTTGCGCTTCGCTTCCTTTTGCTTCCAAGAAGCTCCTTACGACTGTCCATACATTTTTTCCATCCTTTGATTTTCATGTCTCCACTTCTTTTAGAAATCTCGTATGGACAGTTGAGATTCGTAGGACGACCTGGCTATATGTTCAAAACACTAACACTACCTTTCTGATACATCATATGAGCCACACAATTCTCTGGGATTATCTGTTGAAAAACATAGTAATAACTTCATAGTTAGCAATGATGTACTAGTTTTAGAAGTATGCAAAAGATGCACTATGTCATAATAGTAAAAATCTTACCAGGGTATCTCCATGGTAGTTACCGTAGTTGAACACATGCACTAGTGGCACGTATTTACCATAATGTTGAGGAGTTTGATTGTGGATAATGTAATTCTCAATGTCAGTACAAAATCCGACCAGATGATTTTTCTCCTTGTAAGTTGTTAATTCAGAGCCATCGGTGTAGTGGGTTTTGTCTACCATCTCCCGCACATTCTTTGAACAATAAAAATAAGCTGTCAACTATTTTGAAATAAACAATATAAATTAGCTAATAACTATGTTTGAGAAACTCACATAGCGGTAGAACTGGAGGCGTATCAACAAGGACCCAAATGTCCATATTGTCTTGGTTGATGTCAGGATTACCAAGATCCATGGTGATAAGCATACCCTCATCAAAACCATACATCTTGCAAAATGCTTCCCAATTTTTGCAACCAAAATGGGTTACGCTCTCAGAATTATATAGATTTACTTCAAATTCCACATCGTGATGAGTCCTTAGGTGAATTTTCTTTGTTTCAGAAATTTCATGGTCTTCAAAATCCATCCTCTCCAAGACATAGCGTCTTGCATGGCATGGGATAAGCTATACTCAAATTGTAAAATATGAAAATTACACGTTGAAATAGTTGAAGTCATGCTTAATTATGAAAATAACACTTGTCATCGTTGTGTACCGTTTCAACTTCGAAGGTCTCCTCAAGCTTAATGCTGAAGCGCCGGTCATCGTCCAGGTGAGGCATGTCGCACAGACCTCGATCGTCGTGGCACCAGTCGCACTCCGCCGGGAGACTTTCGTCGTCCGATGATGATGAAGACATATCCTACGTTCATAATTCAAAACTACATCATTTAGGGTTTGTCGACACCGAGGCATCCTAAAAGCTAAGCTTTTATCATCTAGGGTTTGTCGACGATGAGGCACCCTAAAAGCCTAAGCTTTCATCATTTAGGTTCTTATCGACACCGAGGCACCCTAAAAGCCAAGGTTTTATCATTTAGGGTTTGTCGACGTCGAGGCACCCTAAAAGCCTAAGCTTTCATCATTTAGGTTTTGTCGACGCCGAGGCACCCTAAAAGCCTAAGCGTACATCATTTAGGTTCTCATCGACACCGACGCACCCTATAGAAGCGAAGTTAAGTTTTCATCATTTAGGGTTTATCGATGCCGAGGCACCCTAGGTTGGGCCTAGTCACTTGGCACTAATCACTTGGCTCAATTGCCACCTATGTTGGGTTTATCATCTAGGGTTTATCGATGCTAACGAGAATTCTAAGTTGGGCCTAATCACTTGGCTCTATTGCCACCTATGGTTTAATGCAGCAAGAATGGCGGGGCAGTTGATCCTACTTAACTAAGTACTAAGATACCCCGGCCAATGCATTAGTCGCAAGTACCACATATGACCTATTTTTAGCAAAGTCATGCTAAAATTCACGGAAAATTTCAGCATGACCTTTGCTGAAAATAAGACATATGGAGTGCCCGAATTTGCCGGAACGGAAGTTAATCGACATTCTGGCAAACTCAAGGGCCTCTCGGGGTACCTGCAAATTCATCACGACACAATGGTCGGAGACAAAACCCAGCCACAGACCATATGGTCCTCTGCTTTCATATGGAAAAAAATCAGCTCAACTTATGTGAGCTTCCGTTCCAGATATAATAGGTCACCAAACAAAAAATCATCCGGATATAATGGTACAGCAAAGAAACAGCTTAATCCATGCCTCAGCTTATGAACAGTCATTACTTCAAATACAGAAGAAGGAACAATTTATTTGTGACATAGTTACGAATGATGACAGAATAAAGCAACACCCTGCACTAGCCTAAAAACAAGTGAAGTTTCACCCATATAAGAACAACTTTATAAAATCAGAGAAGTTGCTAAATTTTTTGTATCCTTCATATACACTGGAGTACAATGCTTTATAATGTTCCATCATCATTACAGAAAATTGACAATTGTCCATAATAGTTAACTGAAATTTTTGCCTCATAGCTTGGGTGGTTTAAGTACTAGGAGACTTTGTAATGTGCAGTACAGGTGCAGTAACAGGCAATAAAACTGTTACTTCAACTTAACGAAAACAGAAAACAGAAAACTGGAGTACTCAACTTGGTACAGGCAACTTAATTTACTTGAATTCAGGGTACATGCAACTTAACGAAACCCCCAACTTGGTAGAACTAATATAGCCCCTTAAAAATTGATTATGATCAAGTTAGGTCTACTTAACGAAACCCTCAACTTGGTAGAACTAATATAGCGCAATATGCAACAATTGATTATGATTATTCAGGAGTATTTCACTCGAAGACAAGTGAAGCTACAACATTGTACTCCAGTCAAATCAGGGTATAGTAAGCTTGAATTTCAGGATACAGTAAGTTTGAATGTCAAGATAAAACACAAATAAAGTTCAGTATAAATCATCACAGGAGTCTTGCTTCAAAATGCGCATGCAGGATTCTATGTTCGCCTCTGTTTTCAAGTTGCTCGACTAGTTGCGACTAGTCGTTGAGTCGCACTGGCAGGGTCGACTCAGCCCGGCGACTATTGAGCGACTAGTCTCGACTAGTCACGACTAGTCGTGTTTTCTGGGTTGAGCGACTCAATTTTTTAGGCCCCATCTGTCATATATTTTTACTGTATCAAACCACCCCCTGGAAACCTAGATCGAACATGTTACCCTCCCCCCGACCCAACCCTCTCCTAGGCAGCCGCCGCCACCGCCCATGGTTGCTGGCTTGCTGCTCCTCCCCCGGTTGCTGCTGTTGCTGGTCTGCTCCTCCCCTCCTCCCCTGGTTGCTGCTACTAGTCCGCTCCTCCCCTCATCCCATGGTTGTTGCTGCTGTTGGTCTGCTCCTCCTCTCCTCCCTTGGTTGCTGCCCTCGACCTCCCCTGGTTGCTACTGTACAAATTTCTTACTAATTTGTTCCCTGGATAATTCCAATTCCTTGAGAACATGAATAAAATCAAAATTATCCAGAGGTATATCAACACCCATCATTGATGCTCTAAACATAATCTCCTTAGCTACTTAATTCCCCAACCCTAGCTACTTAATTCTCCAACCCCTTTTCTTGTCCAAAATTCTCCAACCCCTAACCCTAGAACACATCAGAAGGAAATCAAGAGGGGGAAGAGGGGGAAGCGGCTCGGGTGCTCACTGCGGAGGTCGAGGGTGACTCGGGGTAGCCGGAGCTAGTCGAGGCAGCGCGAGGGCGGGAGGACGTCGAGGGCGCGGGCAGAGGGGGAAGACGAGGGAGGCGGCGCTCGGCTCGAGGAGGCGCGGGGGCGGCGACGGATACGGAGGCGCGGGGGCGGCGGCGGCGTGGGGGCGGCGATGGAGACGGAGTCGCGGGGGCGGCGGCGGCGTGGGTCGGGGCAGCGGGGGGAATTAGCTAGGGGGCGAGGGAGAGCGATGAAGGGGATCTGGCGAGAGGGAGGGAATAAGCTAGGGGGAATCTTACTAATGGCGCACCAGGCAGAGGTGCGCCATTAGTAATCTTTTTTTTTACATAGCAATGGCGCACCAGGCAGAGGTGCGCCATTAGTAATCTTTTTTTTTACATAGCAATGGCGCACCAGGCAGAGGTGCGCCATTAGTAATCTTTTTTTACATAGCAATGGCGCACCAGGCAGAGGTGCGCCATTAGTAATCTTTTTTTTACATAGCAATGGCGCACCAGGCAGAGGTGCGCCATTAGTAATCTTTTTTTACATAGCAATGGCGCACCAGGCAGAGGGGCGCCATTAGTAATCTTTTTTTATATATAGCAATGGCGCACCAGCCAGAGGTGCGCCATAAGTAATTTCTTTGTTGCATGTAATAATTTTTTAGAAAATGAATATGAATATGAAACAGTAATATTTTTTTATAAAAACAGTAATAATTGTTGTTTAACAACAATTGTAGTTTACACTTTTTTATTATTAATTTTTTAAAATGAAGAGGGGAGAGGAGGCGCAGGTGGGATCGAGATCGAGATGGAGGGGGAATCGAGATCGAGATGGAGGGGGATCGAGATCGAGTGTCCTCATGAATATTCAATATTTTATCATATTGAATATGAAAAAATATCATCAAATTTGAAAAAATATTCATGAATTCAAAAAGTTCCCATGAAATTTAAAAATATTCATGATATCAAAAAGTGCCCATGAAATTTAAAAATATTCATGATATCAAAATATATACTAATGGCGCACTTCTACAGGGTGCGCCATTAGTAGTTTAAACTAGTAATGGCGCACTGTGAGGCGGTGTGCCATTAGTAGTTTTGCAAAAAATAGAATAAAAAAAATTCAGTACTGGCGCACTCCCTGTCTGGTGCGCCATTACTAGTTAGAACTAGTAATGGCGCACTTCGGTAGGATGCGCCATTAGTATGTATGTAAAAATGAAAAAAAATATCACTAGTGGCGCACCTGTTTTCTGGTGCGCCATTAGTGTCTTCCACACTAATGGCGCATCACCAACTGGTGCGCCATTAGTATATAGTAGTGGCGCACTACTTCCCTGGTGCGCCATTAGTGTCAATCCTATCTATAGCCCTTTTCCTAGTAGTGAATAAGTCTAGGTTTAGCATCTTTCTTTTCCATAAGATATTTAATAGCAGCATGATTAGTGTCAATAGTTACTTTAGAATCAACAATATAAGGTTTGAACTTATGACAAGCAAATACAACTGCTAAAAATTCTTTTTCAGTAGTAGCATAATTTCTCTGGGCATTGTCTA
This sequence comes from Triticum urartu, assembly GCF_056163025.1. Taxonomy (NCBI): domain Eukaryota; kingdom Viridiplantae; phylum Streptophyta; class Magnoliopsida; order Poales; family Poaceae; genus Triticum; species Triticum urartu. The sequence goes on along the minus strand of NC_141874.1, from coordinate 52,704,087 downwards.
GAGTTTTAGTAGTATATTGGATAACATTTAGTTTCTTATCAACTCTTTGTCCTAGAATAGCCCCTACAGCATAATCTCTAGCATCACACATAATTTCAAAGGGTAAATTCCAATCAGCTGGCTGAACAATAGGTGCAAAAATCAAAGCTTTCTTAAGTACTTCGAATTCTTCTACACAATCATCATCAAAGACAAAAGGAATATCTTTTTGTAATAGATTAGTCTGAGGCCTGGACATTTTTGAAAAGTCCTTAATGAACCTCCTATAAAAACCGGCATGACCCAGAAAACTTCTTATACCTTTGATGTCCTTGGGACACGGCATCTTTTCAATAGCATCAACATTAGCTTTATCAACTTCAATACCTCTTTTAGAAACTTTATGCCCCAAGACAATACCTTCATTAACCTAAAGTGGCACTTCTCCCAGTTCAAGACAAGATTAGTTTCTTCACATCTCTGCAAAACTCGATCAAGGTTGCTCAAGCAATCATCAAAAGAGGATCCATAAACGGAGAAATCGTCCATGAAAACCTCACAAATCTTTTCATAAAAGTCAGAGAATATAGCCATCATGCATCTTTTAAAGGTAGCAGGTGCATTACATAAACCAAAAGGCATACGTCTATAAGCAAAAGTACCGAAACAGCAAGTAAAAGTGGTCTTTGCTTGATCATCAGCTGACACAGTTATTTGAGAAAAGCCAGAGTAACCATCTAGAAAGCAAAAGTGTGTATGTTTGGATAATCTTTCTAGCATTTTATCAATAAAAGGCAAAGGGTGATGATCTTTTTTAGTAGCTTTATTTAATTTGTGAAAATCAATTACCATCCTATAACCTGTAATAATTCTTTGTGGAATCGATTCATCTTTATCATTAGGAATGACAGTAATACCTCCCTTCTTAGGGACACAATGGACAGGACTTACCCACTGACTATCAGCAACGGGATAAATTATACCTGCCTCAAGGAGCTTTAATATTTCCTTTCTTAGCACTTCTTTCATCTTAGGATTCAGCCATCGTTGGTGATCAATAACTGGTTTGGCGTCTTTCTCCAAATTTATTTTGTGTTGACATAGAGTGGGACTAATGCCCTTAAGATCATCAAGAGTATATCCAATAGCAGCGCGGTGCTTCTTCGGAGTTTTCAATAATTTTTCTTCCTCCTTCTCTGAAAGGTTAGCTCAAACAGGCAAGTTGTGTTTTAGAATAGGTCCCTGTTTAAATAATACTTCATCTATTTCCCTTCTTTCATTCATAAACATATCATTTTCATGGTCTAGCAAATATTGTTCTTAAGGATCAGTAGGAGGCACGGCAATAGAAGCAAGACCAATAATTTCATATTTACTAGGAAATTCTTCATCACGAGGTTGACTACGAAATTTAGCAAAATTAAACTCATGAGACATATCCCCTAAACCAACGGAAACAATATCCTTATTGCAGTCTATCTTAACATTAACAGTATTCAAGAAGGGTCTACCAAATATAATGGGACAAAAGCTATCTTGTGGGGAATCAAGAACAAGAAAATCAGCAGGATATTTAACCTTCCCACACAAGACTTCAACATCTCTAACAATCCCAATTGGTGAAATAGTATCTCTATTGGCAAGCTTAATGGTAACATCGATATCTTCTATCTCAGCAGGTGCAATATCATGCATAATTTCTTTGTATAAGGAATGGGGTATTGCACTTGCACTAGCACCCATATCACATAAGACATGATAACAATGATCTCCTATTTTAACAGAAATAACAGGCATGCCTACAACAGGTCTATGTTTATTTTTAGTATCAGGTCTAGCAATTCTAGCAGTCTCATCACAAAAGTAAATAACATGCCCATAAATATTATCAGCCAAGAGATCTTTAACCATAGCAATATTAGGTTCAACTTTAACTTTCTTAGGGGGTTAGTGTGTTATAATATTACTTTTGTTGACTATTGTTGAAACTTTAGCATGATCTTTTATTCTAACAGGGAAAGGTGGTTTCTCAACATAACCAGTAGGAACAACAAGATCATTATAAGTGATAGTCTTTTCTTCAACTTTAATAGGTGCAACTACTTTTACTTCAATGGGAGGATTATATTTAAACCACTTCTCCTTAGGGAGATCAACATGAGTAGCAAAGGATTCACAAAAGGAAGCTACTATCTCAGAGTCAAGTCCATATTTAGTGCAAAATTCACGAAATGCATCGGTATCCATAAAAGATTTAACACAATCAAACTTAGGTGTTATACTTGACTCCTTACCTTCGTCGAGGTCCCAATCTTCAGAGTTGCGTTTAATTCTTTCCAACAAATCCCAATTCAATAGTCTTCATCATAAAAGATCCAGTACAAGAAGTATCGAGCATGGAGCGATTACTGAGAGAAAGTCGAGCATAAAATTTTTGAATAATCATTTCTCTTGAGAGCTCATGATTGGGGCATGAATATAACATTGAATTAATCCTCCTCCAAGCTTGAGCGATGCTTTCTCCTTCGCGAGGCCAAAAATTATATATATATAATTACGATCACGATGAACAAGATGCATAGGATAAAACTTTTGATGAAATTCCAATTTCAATCGCATGTAGTCCCATGATTCCATATCATCACATAGCCTATACCATGTCAATGCATCTCCCTTCAAAGATAAAGGGAAGACCTTCTTCTTGATAACATCCTCGGACATACCTACAAGCTTAAATAATCCACAAACTTCATCCACATAGATTAAGTGTAAATCGGGATGCAATGTTCCATCTCCTGCAAAAGGATTAGCTAGCAGTTTCTCTATCATACCCGAAGGAATTTCAAAGTAAACATTTTCAGTAGGTTCAGTAGGTTGAGGAGCAACAATTTTCTCTACTGGTCAGGGTGAAGATACCCCGAACAACCCCTCAAAGGATTATGTTCCATATTAACAAGTGACAGTAAATTTCAGCACACTATATAAATTTTTCCTTAACAAATTCCACCTAGCAAAGGCGCTTCACTCCCCGGCAACAGCGCCAGAAAAGAGTCTTGATGACCCACAAGTGTAGGGGATCTATCGTAGCTTTTCGATAAGTAAGAGTGTCGAACCCAACGAGGAGCAGAAGGAAATGATAAGCAGTTTTCAGTAAGGTATTCTCTGCAAGCATTGAAATTATCGATAACATATAGTTTTGTGATAAGGTAATTTGTAACGAGTAGCAAGTAAAAAAAGTAAATAAGGTTCATCAAGATGGCCCAATCCTTTTTGTATCAAAGGCAAGCCTGGACAAACTCTTATATGAAGGAAAGCGCTCCCGAGGACACATGGGAATTATCGTCAAGCTAGTTTACATCACGTTCATATGATTCGCGTTCGGTACTTTGATAATTTGATATGCGGGTGGACCGGTGCTTGGATACTGTCCTTACTTGGACAAGCATCCCACTTATGATTAACCCCTATTGCAAGCATCTGCAACTACAACAAAAGTATTAAGGTAAACCTAACCATAGCATGAAACATATGGATCCAAATCAGCCCCTTACGAAGCAACGCATAAACTAGGGTTTAAGCTCCTGTCACTATAGCAACTCATCATCTACGTATTACTTCCAAATGCCTCCCTCTAGGCCCAAACAATGGTGAAGTGTCATGTAGTCGACGTTCACATGACACCCTAGAGGGATGGCAACATACATCTCATCAAAATATCGAACGAATACCGAATTCACATGACTACTATTAGCAGGACTTCTCCCATGTCCCCAGGAACAAACGTAACTACTCACAAAGCATATTCATGTTCATAATCAGAGGGGTATTAATATGCATAATGGATCTGAACATATGATCTTCCACCAATTAAACCAACTAGCATCAACTACAAGGAGTAATCAACACTACTAGCAACCCACAGGTACCAATCTGAGGTTTGGATACAAAGATTGGATACAAGAGATGAACTAGGGTTTGAGATGAGATGGTGCTGGTGAAGATGTTGATGGAGATTGACCCCCTCCCTATGAGAGGGTCGTTGGTGATGACGATGGTGATGATTTCCCCCTCCAGGAGGGAAGTTTCCCCGGCAGAACAGCTCCGCTGGAGCAGTAGATTGGTTCCGCCTCGTGGCGGCGGAGTTTCGTCCCGTCAGCTTGCTTATTATTTTTCCTCGGACGAAATACCTTATATAGAAGAAGATGGGAATCGGAGGGCCACCAGGGAGCCCACGAGGTAGGGGGCGCGCCCCCACCCTCATGGCCAGGGTGTGGCCCCCTCTGGAACTTTCTTCGCTCAATATTTTTTATATATTCTGGAAATAACTTCCGTGAAGTTTCAGGACTTTTGGAGCTGTGTAGAATAGGTCTCTAATATTTGCTCCTTTTCCAGCCCAGAATCCCAGCTGCCGGCATTCTCCCTCTTCATGTAAACCTTGTAAAAAAGAGAGAATAGGCATAAGTATTGTGACATAATGTGTAATAACAGCCCATAATGCAATAAATATCGATATAAAAGCATGATGCAAAATGGACGTATCAAAGAGTGACAGAAGCTTCAGCCTAGCATAGAAATTGATGCATACAAGATTGAAGGGGGACCAATATATATTCATGCTATGGTTGGGTTTTACCTTAATGAACGTTAGTAGTTGAGGACGCTTGCTAATATTTCCAATCATAAGTGCATAGAATTCCAAGTCAGGGATGACATGCTAGCAGTGGCCCACTACCTCTTGAGCACTGCGTTGGTTTTCCCTGAAGAGGAAGGGATGATGCAGTAAAGTAGTGTAAGTATTTCCCTCAGTTTTTAAGAACCAAGGTATCAATCCAGTAGGAGGCTACGTGCGAGTCCCTCGCAACCAATGCAAATATGGGTTGTCAATCCCTATAGGGCCACTTACGAGAGTGAGATCTGATAGATATGATAAGATAATATTTTTGGTATTTTTATGATAAAGATGCAAAGTAAAATAAAGGCAAATTAAATAGCAAAGGAAATAACTAAGTAGTAGGAGATTAATATGATAAAGATAGACCCAGGGGCCATAGGTTTCACTAGTGGCTTCTCTCGAGAGCATAAGTATTCTACGGTGGGTGAACAAATTACTGTTGAGCAATTGACAGAATTGAGCATAGTTGTGAGAATATCTAGGTATGATCATGTATATAGGCATCACATCTGAGACAAGTAGACCAACTCCTGCCTGCATCTACTACTATTACTCCACTCATCGACCGCTATCCAGCATGCATCTAGAGTATTAAGTTAAAAACAGAGTAACGCTTTAAGAAAGATGACATGATGTAGAGGGATAGACTCATGCAATATGAATAAAACCCCATCTTGTTATCCTCGATGGCAACAATACAATACGTGCCTTGCTGCCCTTACTATCACCGGGAAAGGACACCGCAAGATTGAACCCAAAGCTAAGCACTTCTCCCATTGCAAGAAAGATCAATCTAGTAGGCCAAACCAAACTAATAATTCGAAGAGACTTGCAAAGATAACCAATCATACATAAAAGAATTCAGAGAGATTCAAATATTATTCATAGATAGACTTGATCATAAACCCACAATTCATCGGTCTCAACAAACACACCGCAAAAAGAAGATTACA